>NC_082695.1:24911621-25214481 GCF_949987515.2 Delphinus delphis
AAAAGCTCACATTTTTTAAATCATCTTCATAAAACATAAATAAATATTACAAATGGTCTTTCTCGAGTAGTATGATCATTTAACCCTCACTCTAACCATAAAATTTCTAATTTTTTATTTGTATATTACTTAGGCTTTAAAAAACAACAACCCTCCTTTCAATTTTGGCTTAAATTAGACTACAAAAAAAAATAGAGGTAAGAAAAATAAATTTCAGAATAACTTCTTTTAGACATTGGCTCCATCGTTGCATCACTTCAGAGCAGTGAAGATTCCTCCTGACCCTCAGTACTGCTTCTCTCTAGAAACTGCAAGGTGGCGTTTCCTGTGGCCTTACAGACCTTTCCTGAGATAGCACATGTGATGTTGCTATCCTAGAGTCACATCCTAGATGAGCGGTAGCAAGGAGGATGTCTGCACTTTCTCCCACCCCTCACTGAATCTGGCACGTGGGGGCACACAGTGGGCTTCCATAACATCTCTGAGTACATTATGATTTTCATATTTTAAAAAGAAGTGTGTGTGTGTGACTTCCCTGGAGGTCCAGTGGTTCAGACTCTGTGCTTCCAATGCAGGGGGCGCAGGTTTGATCACTGGGTGGGGAACTAAGATTCTGCATGCTGTGCACAGTGTGGCCAAAATAAATAACTAAATAAAATAAAATTTAAAATGGCTTTATAAAAGAAAAAAAAAGTATATACTAGGGTGAAGATTTAATAAAATCTAAACTAAATAAATTTAATTAATTAATAAAATTAATTAAAAAAAGAAGTGATCATTTATGAAGCAGTGAAGAAGTTCTGTTTCTGTAGCACAGAGTGATGTGCTGCTTGGTAACTGTCAGAAAGTCCTTGTAGAATTCTTGAACTCAGCGTGAAAGTCAAGGGCTTTGTTTAGTGTCAAAATGTTATTTAATCTTGCTTCATCTAATCAATTTGTTTTTATCTTCTGTTGCTTCTAGACCAAGAGCAGTGATGACCTTTTAGCTGGGATGGCTGGAGGGGTGACTGTGACTAATGGTGTCAAAGGGAAGAAAAGCACCTGCCCTTCCGCAGCACCGTCAGCATCCGCCCCTGCCATGAGCACCATGGAGAACAGACCCAAGAGTAGCACAGGTAGGCGCGCACTCGGTGTGAGGGTTACACTGCCTTTGTGTTTGAGTAGGTGAGTGCACAGGTATTTAGGGAATTCCATCTAATCGTAGAAAATTTCAAACATGCACAAAAGTATCTGGTATTTCATCTCTGTGTACTCATCACCCTTATCACCTGATGGCCACTCTTAGCTCCTTGACACCCACCTTCCCCTATTTTGAAGCAAATTCCAGATGTCATCCACAAATATTTAATTATCTTTGAAAGACAAGGATTCTTTTAAAAATATATTCATAATACCATTATCGGTCCTTAAAATAATTAATAACCATTTCTCAAATCATAAATTATTCAGTAAATATTTAAATTTCTGTCTTATAAATATTACATACATATATTTACTTATTTGTTTGGATCAGGATTTACCAGGATTCACTTAAGGTCCATATATAGTAATTGGTGAAGTGTCTCTTAAATCTTCATTTTAAATCTATGAGTTCATCCCACTTTTTTCTTGCAATTTAATTTTTGTGGAAACTGGTTGTTTGATCTGTAGAGTTTCCCATGATCTTGATGTCCCCCCACGCTTGGGTCGTGCTGTGTGGCTTGCGGGATCTTAATTCCCCGACCAGGGATTGAACCCAGGCCCTGGCAGTGAAATCGCCGAGCCCTAACCACTGGACCACTATGAAACTGCCTCCTGTGATCTGGATTTTTTTTTTTAATTATTTATTTATTTTTGACTGGGTTGGGTCTTTGCTGCTGCAAGCGGGCTTTCTCTAATTGCAGCGAGCGTGGGCCATTCTTCATTGCAGAGCACGGGCTCTCGGCGTGTGGGCTTCAGTAGTTGTGGCACACGGGCTTAGTTGCTCTGCGGCATGTGAGATCTTCCTGGACCAGGGATCGAATCAGTGTCCCCTGCATTGGTAGGCAGATTCTTAACCACTGTGCCATCAGGGAAGTCCCGTGATCTGGATTTTGATGTCACATTCCTATGATGTCCTTGATTTTATTCTTTTATTCTCTCTGTTTACTATAAATGTCATTGAATTTAGAGCCTTGATGGGACAGGCTCAGGTTCCTTCCTCTTACCCCCGCCAATTCCTTCCTAGGTAATAGTTGTCTGTCCGTCAGGAGGCCCATTGTTTCTGGCCGTGTCCCGTTCCATGTTGTTAGCAGCCTCTGATGGTTGATGCCTAGATCCATTCATTCCAGTCCTACCATTCTTTCTTCCTTCATTAGCAGCAGTTTGTTTCTACATCTCAATTTTTTTTTTTTTTTCTTTTTGCTGTACACGGGCATCTCACTGTTGTGGCCTCTCCTGTTGTGGAGCACAGGCTCCGGATGCGCAGGCCCAGCGGCCACGGCTCACGGGCCCAGCCGCTCCACGGCACGCGGGATCCTCCCGGACCGGGGCACGAACCCGCATCCCCTGCATCGGCAGGCGGACTCTCAACCACTGCGCCACCAGGGAAGCCCTCGTGTAGACCTGTTACTCCCCGTTACCTGGTTAGCCTGGTGCCTGCCACATAAAGAACCAGTTGGTTCTTTAAAAATATTTATTGGTCAGGTCTAGGACTTATTTTTCAAAGTAAAAAATAGTCTAATGATTTCCTTAAGTGTTTGTGGGTATTTAAACATACTCCTGTTCTTTTTATATTAAATACATGATCATGTCAATTGTTTGCACAGGTTTAAAATTTTAGCAGTTAAGTAATGGTGTGCCTTGTGCAGCATATTTGACGAACGTGCTGTTATAACTTGGCAGTGATGCATCATCGTTTTCGAACACTTAGGGAGGCAGAGTGGCATACTGCTTAGACTGCCTGCCTGTGTGTAAATCTTGGCTCATCCATGTATTACCTGTGGGATGTCAGCAGATTATTTAACATCTCTTTTTGGGTTTCTTTGTCTGTAAAACAGGATGATGATAATGAAGCTTGTGTAAATGTGTATGAAGTGTTAATATGTGTGTGTAGTAAGTATAAGTGCATGTTGTCTATTCTAATAATTCTTGTTATTGGTACTATTTTGTGGCATTTTATGGTGTGAAAAATTTTTTGCATTTACTTTGATCATAGTTTTTGTGGTTATTGTAGGTAGCTTAGGTTTTTTGTTTGTCCACAGGCTGCCTCTCACTTCTGGTCATCTGTAATCTTCCTTCACTGTCTGTTTCTGCAGTTAGTTTGCTACCTGACTGGCTATCCCTAGAGTCACCTTCATCTGGCTTGCCCTAGATACTATGTCCCTGGCCACCTGTTGAAAGCCATGGTTTGGGATTCAAGTTCATGTGTATAGCTTTTTTTTAATGTGAAAGCTTTATTGAGATATAATTCACATTCCATAAAACTCACCCCTTTGCGGTATTCAACTCAGTAATAGCTTCATTTAATTGATAATTAAAAGATGATTGATTTTCCAGTTTGGAGGAAACAACTTTACAGTAACCAGACTCTCAGGCAGAATTAGTGTAGGTCAGAATCACTGTGTGATTATGATTATAGATCCTTAGATTATATCTCATTCAACCTGGGGCATAACTATGTGCCTTTCTTTTATTTATTTATTTAGTTTTGGCTGCGTTGGGTCTTTGTTGCTACACGTATGCTTTCTCTAGTTACGGCGAGCAGGGGCTACTCTTTGTTTCAGTGCATGGGCTTCTCATTGTGGTGGCTTCTCTTGTTGCAGAGTATGGGCTCTAGGTGCATGGGCTTCAGTAGTTGTGGCTCATGGGCTCTAGAGCGCAGGCTCATTAGTTGTGGTGCACAGGCTTAGTTGCTCTGCGGCATGTGGGATCTTCCTGGACCAGGGATCGAACCTGTGTCCCCTTCATTGGCAGGCTTATTCTTAACCACTGCGTCACCAGGGAAGTCCCACTATGTGCCTTTCTATTGCTAAGTTTTTGCCTTATATTCTTTGTCTTAAACATGTAGGCACAAGTTCTTCAACCAAGCGGAGCACTTCCACAGGTAATAAAGAATCCAGTTCTACTAGAGAAAGATTACGTGAACGTACCCGACTAAACCAGAGCAAAAAACTACCTTCTGCAGGTCAGGGGGCTAATGACATGGCGTTGGCTAAACGTTCCCGCAGTCGCACGGCTACGGAATGCGACATTCGTATGAGCAAGTCCAAATCGGACAATCAGATCAGTGACAAAGCTGCTCTGGAAGCCAAAGTGAAGGATCTTCTCACATTGGCAAAAACCAAAGACGTGGAGATTTTACATTTGAGAAATGAACTCCGAGACATGCGTGCTCAGCTGGGCATTAACGAGGACCCTCCTGAGGGGGATGAGAAGTCCGAGAAGGAAGCCATCATTGTTCACCAGCCCACCGACGTCGAGTCCACTTTATTGCAGTTACAGGAACAGAATACTGCCATCCGCGAGGAGCTCAACCAGCTGAAAAATGAAAACAGAATGCTAAAGGACAGGTTGAACGCACTGGGCTTCTCCCTGGAGCAGAGGCTAGACCATTCTGAAAAACTGTTTGGCTATCAGTCCCTGAGCCCAGAGATCACCCCTGGTAACCAGAGCGATGGAGGGGGCACTCTGACTTCCTCGGTGGAGGGCTCTGCCCCTGGGTCAGTGGAGGATCTCCTGAGCCAGGATGAAAACACCCTCATGGACCATCAGCACAGTAACTCTATGGACAACCTGGACAGCGAGTGCAGCGAGGTGTACCAGCCCCTCACATCCAGCGATGACGCCCTGGACGCACCATCGTCCTCGGAGTCAGAAGGCATTCCGAGCATAGAGCGCTCTCGGAAGGGGAGCAGCGGGAACGCCAGCGAAGTGTCCGTCGCTTGTTTGACGGAACGGATACACCAGATGGAGGAGAACCAACACAGTACGAGTGAGGAACTTCAGGCGACTCTGCAAGAGCTCGCTGATCTACAGCAGATCACCCAGGAGCTGAACAGCGAAAACGAAAGGCTCGGAGAGGAGAAGGTGATTCTCATGGAGTCGTTATGTCAGCAAAGCGATAAGTTGGAACACTTCAGCCGACAGATCGAATATTTCCGCTCCCTTCTAGATGAGCATCACATTTCCTATGTCATAGACGAAGATGTAAAAAGTGGACGCTACATGGAACTGGAGCAACGCTACATGGATCTAGCTGAGAACACCCGTTTTGAACGGGAGCAGCTTCTTGGCGTCCAGCAGCATTTAAGCAATACTTTGAAGATGGCTGAGCAAGACAACAAGGAAGCTCAGGAGATGATCGGGGCACTCAAGGAGCGCAACCACCACATGGAGCGAATCGTTGAGTCTGAGCAGAAGGGCAAGGCAGCCTTGGCAGCCACACTGGAGGAGTTCAAAGCCACAGTGGCCAGTGACCAGATCGAGATGAATCGCCTGAAGGCCCAGCTGGAGAACGAGAAGCAGAAAGTGGCGGAGCTGTATTCCATCCATAACTCCGGAGACAAGTCTGACATTCAGGATCTCCTGGAGAGTGTCAGGCTGGACAAAGAAAAAGCAGAGACTCTGGCCAGTAGCCTGCAGGAAGATCTGGCTCACACCCGGAACGATGCCAATCGATTGCAGGACGCCATCGCAAAGGTACTGTTTAAGTAGATAGAATGTTCTGGACCAGTGTTATGCGGCTGCAGTACATGGCATGCTTACTGAGAGCCAGCAGCCCTGGTGGTGTGTCATTAGCTTTTGTTAATCAGATATTTTTTTTAAGCTTCAGAATGGTTTTCTTGTATTGGGATGGAGTGAAAAGTATTCTTATAATAACGTCACTTCCACTCGCTGGTACTTTGTTACTGTTTTCCTGCCTGTGAGAGGATGGGGCTGGAGTTACAACTAACTGAAGTTGTAACAGAAGTTGTGCCTAGTTCTGGGTATGCCCAGGGGAGTGTGTCATGCAGTTTTACATCCTCCTCTGTAGTGTAGTTTGGCATAAGAAAAACAGAGAGCCAGTATTCCAGTCTGTGGGACCAGCAATGTCTGCCTCTTCTTATCCTTTTGTGGTTGTAGTTTTTCAAGTAGACTTCTGTTATGATTTAAAATTACTTTTGGAGTGTGAAGGCTCCTATTTCTTAGAGGCCCATGGTTTGTTGCTGGTGGGGACCTTAGTGATCATTGGTCCAGCCCCCCCCCTTTTTTTTTTTTTTTTTTTTGTAGTACGCGGGCCTCTCACTGTTGTGGCCTCTCCCATTGCAGAGCACAGGCTCCGGACGCGCAGGCTCAGCGGCCATGGCTCACGGGCCCAGCCGCTCCACGATATGTGGGATCTTCCCGGACTGGGGCACGAACCTGTGTCCCCTGCATCGGCAGGCGGACTCTCAACCACTGCGCCACCAGGGAAGCCCCAGCCCCCTTTTTTTTACACGCAGTGTGATAGTGAGGACTCAGTCAGAACTGCAGCCCAGGGTTGCTGGCAGTCGCCAGCCCCACGCGGTTGCTGATGTAGTGTTTATTATTTTTTTTTAAATAAATGTATTTATTTTTTTGGCTGCATTGGGTCTTTGTTGCTGTGCACAGGCTTTCTCTTGCTGCGGCGAGCAGGGGCTGCTCTTTGTTGCAGTGCGAAGGCTTCTCGTTGTGGTGGCTTCTCTTGTTGCGGAGCACAGGCTCTAGGCGTGCAGGCTTCAGTAGTTGTGGCACGTGGGCTCAGTAGTTGTGGCCTGCGGGCTCTAGAGCGCAGGCTCAGTTGCTCTGACACATGTGGGATCTTCCCAGACCAGGGATCAAACCCGTGTCCCCTGCATTGGCAGGTGGATTCTTAACCACTGCACCACCGGGGAAGTCCCCGATGTAGTGTTTATTTGCATGACTTATCTAATTATCCTAGCTTACATTTTATTTCCTGTTTCAGTGCAAAAATTTTTTAAAGTAGGAAACAGTATATCTCTGCTCAAAATTTGAATAATATAAACCTTAATTTTTTAAGTGACAACTTTCATAGATACAGTTTAGGAGATGTGGTATTTGTCAGAGCATGTATATTGGGGGCCACTATGAACTAACACTGACTATATTAGAGAACTTTTTTGTTTCCATTTTTAATTTGATTTTGAAACTGTCACAAATCAGACATCATTTTTGTGGGAAAGCATGTTAATCATTAATCAGATGCATGCCTTCAGTCCAAACTTTGGAGAAGGGAAAATTTCCAAAATTTCCTCATAAATAATGTAGTGAAGTTCAGTGAGATGTCAGTGTAATTTCAGTCAGTGATGTGGCAGCAGATCATGCTTAAGCATACTGTGTGAAGTCCATGTTACTGGAGAGCGCCTTCCACCAGTTATTACACAGGTCGTTCTTGCTCACGCAGAGCATCTCACGCTCAGCTCCCTGCTGAGACAAGGTGTGCCTCTGTCCTAGGACTTATCTTAGAACAACTCTTACTTTTCTGATCTGCACTATCAATTTTGCACAGGTAGAAGATGAATACAGAGCCTTCCAAGAAGAAGCTAAGAAGCAAATAGAAGATCTGAATATGACATTAGAAAAATTAAGATCAGAGCTGGAAGAAAAAGAGACAGAAAGGAGTGACATGAAAGAAACGATCTTTGAACTTGAAGACGAAGTAGAACAGCACCGGGCGGTGAAGCTTCATGACAACCTCATCATCTCTGACTTAGAGAGTAAGTGAGGTCCCACCTGTCTTAACGTGTGGGAAGAGTTTGCGTTCTAAGTAGCAAAGTGACGGGGTGGGGATGGGGGCGTGGCTCTGCCTGGGGGGCAGGGGTTCAAAGGCAGGAGCACAGTGGCCGGCAGATACACGTGTGGGCAAGAGCTTCCCATGGCCATTGGCAGTCTTCCGGCTGCTATTTGGCTCCTAAAGGACTGTTAAGTGGAAGCATCTCTTTAAAACTGCTTAATTATGGAAAATCATTTAAGTGAGAAGCTAATGGGGTTGTTAACTTTCTAGATCTTAGGAAAAGCCATTTGTTGTCAATGTCTAGTGGTTGCAAGTATACTGAGACCAAAAAATATTTATCCTTTATAATCTTATGCCTGAGGCACAGGTTTTTGTTTAATATTCCTCCCTTTCACGGAGATTTTATGATCAGGTAGACTTGAAACTCAGATTTTGAGTTGCTTTGTTTGCTTTTTAAAAGATTCTAAAAAACTGTTTTGGAAGTATTTCAGACTTTAAAAAAAGTTGCAAAAATAGTACAAAGCATTTCTGTGTGGAAAATTTGATGAGGAACAGAAATTTGCATGATCTTAAAATGTCTTCCCACAGACTGTCTATTATGTTACAAGTGAGGAAAAAGAAACAACCAGAAATTACACAGTGGAACAATTGGGCAACACTGTGACCTGGTGATTGGGTGATCATGTAAGTGACAGAGGCACATGGATATCGCTAGGCTGTATTCTGGCTGAGGCATAGCTTCAGTTAATCATAAAGAAACATTAAACAGACAAAAAATGAGGAATGTTGTACTAAAAGCGCAGGATCGAATGGTGCTGTATCCTCAAAAATGCCAGTGTCATAAAAGACAAAGGCTGAGGGAAAATTCCAGGCTGTAGGAGGCTGAGGAGGACAACCCATGCACTCCCTGTGCCTGCACTGGCTCCAGGGCTGTCGGGAGCTGCTGTAAAGGTGTGGTGATGGAACTGGAATGTGTGTGAGATTAGGTAAACGTATTGTGTCAGTATAAATTTATGAAGTTGATAACCCAGCTGTGTCTGTGTATTCTTGGGAACCACACACTGAATATTCAGGGGTGAAGGACTGTGATGTATATCCTTAAGGGTTCAGGAAAAAGGGACAATTAGAGGCAGACGGACAGGGATAGGAGATAGCAAATGATAAAACCAATGGTAAACTATTAACAGTAGGCGAATCTGAGAAGGAGGTAAATGGGTGTTTGGTTCTTTGTGTTACTTCTTGCACCTTTTCGTAAGTTTGAAATTATTTCCAAATAATACATTTAAGAAATTCTTATGTGTTCTTCATCTAGATTCCTCAAATTTAACAGATTTTAAGTTGTAATACACTTTAATGATGGCCTGGTGGGGACAGGGAGAATGGAGGTAACCTTTTTGGATGCCTTGGTTAAAGCTCTTAAAATTTCTGGTTCATGATGCTGCTCCTTTGAGCACTGACGGTTTACTATTTATTCCCTGACAGCGGATTGACAGGCAGATACAGCGTGTTAATACAGTAGCCAGAGCCCCTGGGCTGTGGATACAGAGGTGGGGTGGAGGGGAGGTTTGAACTATTGATATTTCCAGGTAAGAGACAGTCATTTGCAGGAGCCCTAAATGCGTCTGGTGGCAGTTCTGAGCTCTGGCTAGTTGACCCAGCATCTGTAGGTTGACCCCAGGGTCATTTGGAATATTCCAGGGTATCTGGATACTGAAGTAGTGGATTGTGGGATTGTATTTCTTACATAGTGATGAACTTTTTCATCTAAAGTTTAAAAAAACTTTTAGTTTAACATTTATATCTAGTCTGTATTTCATTGTCACTGAACTGAGAAAGTTATCTAATTTTACTTCCTAAATATAAGAGGTTCTAAAGTTTTTCAGATTAACTTGGGAGTTCAGTGTGTTTTCCATTTTGTACTGATAAGAATAGCCTTTTCCCTTGCAAACCCTTTGATTTGAATGTGGAAAGAGTGACACCTTGTGGTAATTGGGGTAATAGCTAGAAAACTGTTAGGTGATAAGGATTCCTGGGACAAAATTTTCCTTATCATTGCCAAAATAAAAGTTACATTGACATTGTATGAATTTTAACCATAAAATGGCTGAAAAGGGCTTCCCTGGTGGCGCAGTGGTTTAGAGTCCGCCTGCCGATGCAGGGGACGCGGGTTCGTGCCCTGGTCCGGGAAGATCCCACATGCCGCAGAGCGGCTGGGCCCGTGAGCCATGGCCGCTGAGCCTGCGCGTCCGGAGCCTGTGCTCCACAGCGGGAGAGGCCACAACAGTGAGAGGCCCGCGTACCGCAAAAAAAAAAAAAAATGGCTGTAAAACCTTAATAAATTTTTTTTTGGCCATGTAGTTTCTCTCCCCAGTTTTTTGAAATGAAAAGTTGAAATGTATAGAAATACTGTGAGAGTAGTGTGGTAGTTAGCACCTCCTGCCTGGATGTGACAGTGGGTAGCATTTTGCAGTGTTTGCCTTCTGTATGTGTGTGTTTAACTGAATCAGTTGGCAGTAAGCTGTGGACTTCTTGATACTTAACTTCTAAATATTTCAGCATGCACCTTCTAAACATCCTCCTCGAAACCACAATGCCGTTATCACATCTAGTAAAATTAGTCGTAATTTCTTAGCATCATCTAATACCCCATGTGAAGATTTTCCCAGCTGTCCCCAAAATGTCCTTTATAGTTTTTTATAGGGACTGGGATCCAAACAAGTTTCATGCATTATAATTTGTTGTTACATCTCCATAGTCTGATAGGAGTTAATTTTCTTCCTAGAGAATTCTAGCATTTGGGATTGATGCTAAGTCAGCACTTGGTATAAGGGACTCGATGACAGGGAATGCTATTAATTGGGAAATTGAGATATTCTTCTGTGGATGAAACCATCACCATAGTCAATTTTAGAACTTTTTTATCACCCCCAAAAGAAATCCTGCACCCATTGGCAGTCACTCCTCATTTACCCCAAAGCGATTCTGACTTTGGTATTAATGGACAGGATTTTAAAACAGCTACTGTAACTGTACTCAGGGTGTAGAGGAAAATATGCTCATCATGACAAACAAATAGCAAATCTCCACAGAGAAATAAAAACTGTAAAAAAAAAGAACCTAGTAGGTATTCTGGAACTAGAAAATTAAACAGCTAATATAACAAGTTACAGAGTCATTTAAACAACAAATTAGAGATACAGAAGAGCCAGTGAACTTGAAAACCAATCAGTAGACATTATCCAGAGAGAAAAAAGATTGGAAAAAATGAGTAGAGTATCAGTGATATCTGTGGGACAGTATCACAGGTGTATCATGTAGTTGGGAGTCCAGGCGGCCTCCCAGAGAACATCAGTGCTGTGCTGCGTAGACCTGGCCTGCGGTACTTCTCAACAGCATCTGAGCTGGAAAGATTTGATATAAAAAGTCACTCAGTAACTACTGTTAAGACTTCCAGTTCAAGATGATGGCCTGAGATCATACATACTTCCTTTCCCTTCCAAAGTCCAAGTGACATGGCAGGAGAGATATAAAAATTACAACGAGCTTGAGCAAAGATAGAAAACAGGGGAAGGGTCCTATCAGTAGGTCAGCAATTTGGGGTAATTTCTGGAACACTTTATATAAAGCTGATGGAATTGGCTGTGGAGAAATCAATCAGAATAGAACATTCTGCAGTTTAGGAGAACACTAAAGCTCTGAGTAATAATGTTCCCAGCAGAGCCCTGGGGATGGGGGCACTGAAACCTCCACATCAGGGATCGTAGGGCCCCGGGGCCAGCAGCGGTCTCAGGCCACAGTGTAAGGGATTGCTACACTGTACCGCCCCCTCCTCTGTCGGGGCTGTCTCTGGTGTTTGCCCCCAGGCTGCTGCTGCGCTCACTTCTAAGTAAGGTGGGAGTATGGTGCCAGGGACTCCCAGCACGACCTTCACACTGTGCCAGAAGTAACTGCAGCCTGCCCTGTTGTCTTAAAGAGAAGACCACCTAGAGGGAAAGGCAACTTGGCCCTGCAGTGAAACTGATACACACACACATACACCTGTTGCCTCAGCAGAAGCCGCCCGTTCCATCTTGTACATCCAGAGGGCCCCACCCACCCTGCAGGCTCGTGTCATCAGCAGAGCCTTTAGCCGTTTGTTCTGTTGAGAAGCATGCAGGAGTCACTGATCTAATCATTCTTTACAAGTAAGAAAGACCAGCCAGGACTTATTAGACACTTAACACCGTAGAAGAGCTTAAGGGAGAAACAGCATAAAGAAGCAGCTCAACTGAATCCCCAAAAATAAAGGTAATAACTTGCCCAGCAAACCAAAGCTGACTAGTATTACGAGTAGTGACACCAGCGAGACCTCAGGTCTGGCTCAGTTGTGACCTTATCAACCACTTAGTGTCTGCATAGTAATGCTCTGTGCATGCTTGCAGTTAAGTCCTGCCCTTTTCCTGCCCTCTGTAGTTCCCAAGATTGGGGCTAGGGCCTGACATCCTGATACATGGAACATTAGCGACAGTGGTGAACAAGGGTAGCTTGAGATTAGAGAAGGAGCAGAAGGAAATAGAGGAAAGCTGTGTAATTCTGTGATGAGAAAAGCCTGGAAGGTAGAATACTTGGAAGGCTTAATGGAAAAAAGTCTCATATTTGATTATGTATAATTGAAATTTTCAATTCAGCAAAGTTGCAGAAATAAATGACATTGAGAGAAATATTTATAATGCATGTCAAATATGTAAAGAGATTCTGTACATCAATAAGACTAGAATAACCCATTAGCTAAATCAAGTGTATGAATGGATAAGTCAGAAAAAGACACAAAAAGATGCTTGACTTTTAAAAAAGCAAAGAAACTCAAAACAAGATGCAGGTGTGAAAAATTGAAAAGATTGCTAAGGTGTAAGAGAGGAGGAAGGGTCCTCTCATATACTGCAGCTTTTTTGGAGTATTGATCATAATTTTTCAAGTACAACAGTAATTTAGCAATCCACTTCCAGAAACCTGCTCTTTAGAAACATTCTTACAAGTTTGCAAATGTATACATAGATGTGGATGCTTGCTGCAGAGTTGCTGGTTACCACAGAAACTTGGAAGCTACCTGTATTTTCAGAAGTCGAGATCTAGTTAATAACCCATGTGCCTAGCACATCCCTACTGTGGCTGCTCTTTCATCAGCCAAAATAAACAAGGCACGGAGAAATGTGTGCACAAAATAAGGCAAGTCGCATAGAGGATGAGCTGAGTATATTACTTCTGTAATTAAAACCATAAAAGTTTTAAATACAACATTACACTGAAATTGTAGCCAGGCATAATGGTGTTCCCTAAGAAATACCGATTTCAGTGTATTCTGTACCATAAATGCTCTAACGTGGTGACTTCTCAAAAAAAAATTCTGTATTCTTGAGCTAGAACCTTCTAATGGATTGACTTGGATCCTGTTGATAGTTTCAAATGGTCCTTCACTTCTTCTACTTCTAGAAATGTGTCTTCAAGTAACATCTGAAAAACTGTAAAGACACTTATAGTGTTTATAACAAAAATTGGAACCCTTCTGGCTGTTCATTAATAGGAGGTTGCTGAGACAAATCATGATATATCCAATTGATAGACATTGATGGCCAACCAATCGATGGCCATCTATCATGGCCATCAAAATGGTGCTGTAGGTCTGTATTTATTGATAAAGGTGTCCAGTATCTACTGCTTAATGGAAGGGCTTGTGAAGCAGTATAAATAGTATAATTTCATTTTTCTTTAAAAATAATACACACATATATGGAATCTGGAAAGATATATGCCAAATGTAAATGCTAGGTAATCTTATTTTTGTCACCATTTTCTGTTTTCCAGACTTGTTACTGTGAGCGTGCATTACTTTTAGAATCAAGGGGTAAAAGTTATATTTACTTTTTTGGAGGGGGATAAAAATGAGTAAAATAAAAATTAAAAAACAGAGACAGAGACTTCCCTGGCAGTCCAGTGGTTAAGACTCTGCTTCCACTGCAGGGGGCACAGGTTTGATCCCTGTTCGGGGAACTAAGATCCCGCATGCCACGTGGTGCGGCCAAAACATTTTAAAAAAAGAAAAAAGACAAATAAAAATAGTAAATGGTTTATTTGAAACTCATGTGTGTCCTCTTCCTGCATCAGGAGTTCTGGTTTGGGAGTAAAGCTGTGGTCTGGTAGTTGGATACACCACCTGCCCTGTTCCCCTGCCCCTGAGGTGTGGAGCTTTAACTGATAGGTTCCTCTGGTCCTTTCCCTTCCTCTAAAAATTGCACCTGATGGCAGTTGGAGGTTCTTGACCAGATGCAGGAGTCTGACTTGAGTACTCGGGTATCTGTACCCTAAGGGTTTTCTGGGACTCAGAGGGCAGGAAAGGTTGGTGGAACTTTCATTACTTTACACCCCAAGGGTCGTAGGTAGATCCTGTGCCATGGTAGCTGCCCAGTGACACCCTCAAGAGTGATTGACCTGTAACTGGAACCAGCATGGAGGCCTGGTTGATGGATCTGGTTTTGTTGGTGATGATAGGTCTCGGTGGTGAAAAAGATTATGAACCCCATTATTAAATGAGCAGGGCAGTGCCCAGAATTGTTCAGAGCAAAGTTGGACTAATAACAATGAGAATAGAAATTTACCTGATTTCTAGAATAAAGATAACATTGTAAAATTGAGTTATAATTTTAAAAATGAGATCATAGTAGTTCTTCTGTTCTTTGATAGAATTTAATGTTACATTTGAGTTGAAGACAATAGATGGCAGTGTCTCTCACACTTAAAGCTTTGAGGAAGGAAACTGCATTTAGGGGCCCCAGAGTTGCAGGCTAAGCTGCCCTGTGTGACTGGTCACTGGGAGAGGCGGCCGTTTGCTAATAAGCCTCTTCACAGCGAGAACTGGAGCATAGACGTCTTTGTTTCCAGGGAGGAAAAGCTTGTTGTCACTTTTAATGCTTTTATAAAGTTTAAATCAAATTCCCTGGAGACACTTGAAGTGCACTTTATTCGGTCTGAATATGTCCACTGGCTGCCAGCTTCCCTTCTGTTTAAAAGAAGACATGCCAACAATAAATAACGTAGTGCTGAGGGTAAAAGAATGTCCTTTAAGAGTAGTGATCATGTGAATTCTGTGGCCGTGAATGTAGAGGTTGGTGAGAAAAGGATAAGAACAAAATAAATGAATGAAATTTGAGATTTTATGATCAGTCTAAGATGGCCACGTGGCTTAAAGTGTCACCTGGGAATCAAGGCACCACATGTTAAAGTGGGCTGCAGCAAGATTTGCTGTCATCTGTCTCATGTAAGTTACCTAGATAGATCCTTTGTGACCAAAAGAAAAGACAAAGGATTTGCAGCAGAGGAGAAATTACACATTTTTTTTGTTTGCTTGTTTTAATTATAAAATATTTTTTGTACATAAATATAGTGTAAATGAAAGGTGTAACCCCTAGTGTTTTCCACACTAGAAATATTTTAGCTTCTGTCCTTATTCCTTGTCTATGTCTGGTAATATCACCAAGACCCTGATTTCATCTACATGTAGGTCATACGGAGCCAAGTTCCCTGCTGGTTCCAGAGTCATCCTTTCCTCTGGAGGTTCAGGTCAGGGTATTGGACTCACTCACTCACCTGCTTGTCCACTTTGCCCTCAGCCAAATTGGGTGGCCTGTTTGCCCATTAAGTTTCCAGGTTAAATGAGGTCTGAAGCAGCTTGTATAGAGACAGACTTTTTTTTTTTTTTTTTTTTGCGGTACATGGGCCTCTCACTGTTGTGGCCTCTCCCGTTCTCCCGTTGCGGAGCACAGGCTCCGGACGCGCAGGCTCAGCGGCCATGGCTCACGGGCCCAGCTGCTCCGAAGCATGTGGGATCTTCCTGGACCGGGGCACGAACCCGTGTCCCCTGCATCGGCAGGCGGACTCAACCACTGCGCCACCAGGGAAGCCCGAGACAGACTTTTAAAGTTTAATCCTTTGCATGTGAAAACATCCTCTTTTCTGTCTCTAAAAGGGTAGGAACTGTACCTTTTTTCCTTTCCCTTATATCTCATGCACCTTGTAAAAAAGTCTGATACAAAGTAGGTACTTATGAGCAGTTTGTTGAATTACTGAGTAAAAGTAATTAATTAACTTTTTATTTCATAGGCCCTAACTTTTTGGAATAATTTTGGGGTGATGAATGGGAGGAAATTGACTACTAGCTACCAAAAATGGCCATTTTTTTTCCACCCATGTTTTATCTCATTTTTTAATTAAAAATTTTTTTTAATCTTTTTAAAATTTATGTATTATTATTTTATTTTTGGCTGCATTGGGTCTTGGTTGTTGCATGCGGGCTTTCTCTAGCTGCAGTGAGTGGGGGCTACTCTTCATCGTGGTGTGCGGGCTTCTCATTGCGGTGGCTTCTCTTGTTGCGGAGCACGGGCTCTAGGCGCATGGGCTTCAGTAGCTGCAGCACGCGGACTCAGTAGTTGTGGCTCGTGGGCTCTAGAGCGCAGGCTCAGTAGTTGTGGCACAGGGGCTTAGTTGCTCCGCGGCATGTGGGATCTTCCTGGACCAGGGCTCAAACCCGTGTCCCCTGCATTGGCAGGCGAATTCTTAACCACTGTGCCACCAGGGAAGTTCTCATTTATTTATTTTTTAATTTTATTTATTATTTATTTTATTTTTGGCTGCTTTTGGGTCTTCGTTGCTGCACGCGAGCTCTCAAGTTGCAGCGAGCAGAGGCTACTCTTCATTGCAGTGCTCAGGCTTCTCATCGTGGTGGCCTCTCTTGTTGCGGAGCACGGGCTCTAGGCTCGCAGGCTCCCGTAGTTGCAGCACTCGGGCTCAGTAGCTGTGAGTCATGGGCTCTAGAGCGCAGGCTCAGTAGTTGTGGCACACGGGCTTAGTTGCTCCGCGCATGTGGGATCTTCCTGGACCAGGGATCGAACCTGTGTCCCCAGCATTGGCAGGCGGATTCTTAACCACTGCACCACCAAGGAAGCCCCTCATTTATTTTTTTATTCAGCTTTAGAAAACATCATTATTATGTATTTATAGTAATCATTACACATATAATTGTTATAAATATTCTAGACTTTATATTGTTACTGAAGTGAATTCATGCCTTTTAAAAATGTCAGAACACAAATGTATCAACATTGAATTAAGGTTTCAGAGGTTCAGCAGAGCAGGTTCCTCGTGGAATTCGGAGAAGGAAGACGTGGAGCAGTCTCAGAAAAAGCATCAGCCTGCTCATACTTCAGGGTCTTGATTGGAAGCTAACAGCCTAAGAGGTGTTTTGGGTACATGTTGTTGCACACAGGTGTTGGCGGTGCCTGGGTTCCCTCTGCTACGTGTAAGGAGTAGGGGGAATGTTTACTCAGAAACACCAGTGTCCATGGTTTGACATCCCTGACAATAAACAGTTAAGTTCTGGCAATGGAATATTGAAACACTTGATGCTAGGTAATGACCTTAGGATTGCTTTCTCTTCTGCTTCCATTAGCTTGTGTACTTATACACTTGCTCTACTCTACAGGCCTACCTGTGCTGGGGCTGCAACCTCGGCATGTGGCTCCTGGCTCTGAGGTGTGCTCAGCCTCTGTGTGAAGAAACGCACCCCTGTTGGCAGTGGCAGCAACAAGGCTGTGTAAGGCAGAGTCGGAACACAGAAAGGACAGGGCTCTGCTGCAGGGGGGCGTCGGTGAAGTCAGAGTGTTTGTCACCAGGTGTAAGTGCCTGCTCTGGTGCTTAACCAGAGAGACAGTGATGGGCTCCTGAGCTGTCGGAGTGACCAGCCGTGGGGAGGCGCTGGGCAGCAGCACCAGCATGGCGCCCTCCCCAGGCATTTCCCCTGACGCAGGGGTTTTTGAGCAGAACCTCCAAATAGAAGGGGACTTCCTTGTACATTTCTGGATCCCAGGGGACTGGCCTTGGCTGTGTCTTCATCTTTGCAGCCCCACTCTGTCTAGATCGGCCTTTGCATAGTAGTGGTGCTCATCAGATGTTCACAGTGCATGACATTGTTGGAAGGAAATTCATATTATGCTAGAAATAATTTGAGAAATTGATTTACTTAATCCTTTATTTTGTGAAAGACTTTGCATAGAATTAAATAGCACCTCCCCCAAGTTACAAAATAATTAAGTTTGTAAACATCTTACTAATTCACCACTTTTCTGGAATTTATTCCAGCATGTAAAGTAAGTGATGCTTGTAAAAATACTTTAGATTAATAACCCTTTTGATTAAAATCTCCCATTTTAATTGCAGTCAGTGTTGTTTTGATTGGTTATGAGCCAACAATGTGTGTGTGTTTCTAACAATTGATTTTACTTAACTTTTTGTTTCAGAATTAAGAGGCTGAGGAAGGAAGTCATCCAGAAGTTGTGATTTAAATTTGATATTTTCCTGACAAAGTAATACTGGTTTATACTTGGATTGGACATTCCTTTTTCCTTTTAAAGTTTTGTATTAAAAATAAGAAGTCTTTGGGCAGGATGACGTTCTGAATGTCATATTTAAGTACCTCCTCCCTTTATATTATTCCTTTCGAACACAGTTGTAAGAATAAATATTTAAACTTTTGTGGTCTTTTCAGATACAGTTAAAAAACTCCAGGACCAAAAACATGACATGGAAAGAGAAATCAAGACACTCCACAGGCGACTTCGGGTAGGATAAATCTTCACATACTATCTCATTAGAAAGCACAGTTTTCTGAAAGTTGAGCACTTTGGTGTCGTTGACCCCACTCCTTTGTCTGAAGCTTCAGATACTGTTACAATACTGAGCCCACTGGGCTTTGGGCAGAAAGCTACTGCTGTCACTTCAGAGTGGGACTGGTGCTAGATTCTGGTTGCAAGATTGTACTAGTAATTGATGAGTGGTAACTTTAGAAAGAGGGATTTAGGAAGCAAGTGTTATATTTTGGAAAGAAAGTTTATTAGCTCTGGATTATGAAGCGTCCCAAACTAAACTGCTTTTCTTGTGAGTTTTCTGTCTTCTGTGGATTTGGTCAGCTTGCCGACGGCAGCAATGCTCTGCTCTGATACAGAGGGTCAGGGAAGCTGGGCTCGTAGTTTGGGTTGTGCCTCAGTTGCTCAGGCTGCCTTGGGGTGGTGGGCACTGGGCCCAGTCAGCAGCTGTAACTCTGGGAGAGGGGCTGCCCTGAGGAGCACGCCCGGCCACGGAGGCTGCGGGAAGCAGCAGGCTGTACAGGTCCTCAGCTCCTCTCTTTGTGTGATTTTTTGTCTGCCTAGATTAAATTCAGTGTTTTTCTTCTGGCTTCCTCTTCCTTTTCCTTTACTTTTGATTTTTTTTTCCTGTTAGTTTTTGGTGTCAGGATATTTATAGTTTTTCCCTGTAGAATCTTTCACTGTGGTTCACACACCATTTATCTACCTTCTAGAGCTTTTCAGAGGTACATTTTGGATGCTGTGTTTATTTTCGTAAGACTAACTTTGATACCTGCCATGAGGAAGGGAGGCTTGACATTATCATTGTTAATACTGAGCACCCTGAGTGCCTGATGCCTCAGTAGGCAGATCAGCTGGAAACTCTTTTCCTCACTAAGAACACATTCACCAAAAATAATTACGTTTTCTGTTAGAAATAGGTAATAGCAATTCTCTGGGATTTAAAAGAAATTAGTCATCATTTGAGATAGTGCATTACAGCAATCTAATCATAAACACATTTTATTGCTTTAAAATAAGTCTTTACTGCTCTCTTTTGGAAATAAAAGTTTAGTTTTTTAATGTAGGAAGAATCAGCAGAATGGCGGCAGTTTCAGGCTGATCTCCAGACAGCGGTGGTCATCGCAAATGACATTAAATCTGAAGCCCAAGAGGAGATTGGTGATCTGAAGCGCCGATTACATGAGGCTCAAGAAAAAAATGAGAAACTCACAAAAGAATTGGAGGAAATAAAGTCACGCAAGTATGTTTTGACAAACCAGCTCTGTACTTACGTTTCAATAGAGAGCACTTGAGTCATGGTTCTGTGATGTGGTTTTATGGAAAGAACATAGGCTTGACACTGGTGTGATTGAGTTTGGGTCCAGTGGAAGTTACTCACCTTTTCTGGCCTCACTCTGTGACCCCTGTAAAGTAGTGTGGTCTCTGTGGCCTTTCAGAGCTGTTGTCAGTGTCCGTAGTCAACAACTCTGGAGGGGTTGGAGTGGCCGCTGGCATGTGGTCCATTGTGGTTCCCGCCAGTCCTCTGTCCCCTGTCCCAGCCCGTTGCTCTTCTTTGGGTTGTACTCCTCACGGAGGGCGTGGACCCTGGAAGCAGACAGACTCGGCCCCGTGCAGCTCTGCCTCTGCTGGGTGTGAGGGCTCGCTCAGGCCCTCAGTTTGCTTGTCTCTGCAGTGGACACAGTCCTGCTTGTGTCACAGAGTTGTTGTAGGGCTGAAGTGAGACACCCCTGGATGGCGCTCAGGGCCACGGCCAGTGTCCATTAGCAGGTATTTTAGAGACCCGGGTGAAGGATGCAGGCTGATTTCTCTCCACCGCTTGCTTGAGGAGTTGTCTTATGCTTAATACACACAGGTATTTTCCCATTTAACATAGAGCTCTTTGGAAACCCGTAAAAAGTCTTAGATGATGTGCTCTGAGTTCCTAGTGAGATTCTATCTGTGAGCGGGGGAGAGTGGTTTTTGAGATTTTTATTAAGTATCAGTAGAGTTTGAGGTTATTGTGAAGAATTTGATTATTCATTACTTTGAACAATTCTTAAGCAGCCCTAGGTAAAAAATTTAGAAAAATATTTAACAGGCCAACTTGGAAAAGCTGTCTTATTTTATTGTTGCCTAGGTCTAGTGGATGCCCAGTGGGAAGTATTGTTAAACCATTTTTCTTTGGCTTCTTTAATAAGCAGAACACGGAGGAATGAGTTGGAAGATTATTAATTCTCCACTAGTACATTACCCTTCCTCTTTTGTACCACTGAATGAATAGAAATGCTCCATTCGAAAGGTAGCCCAAGTGACTGAAATTCTACTCTGAGAGACTTGTTCCACTGGCTCCCGAGAGCCTGTCAGTGTTTGAGACACATACTTAAAGGATGTGCCCCTAAGAGAAGTAGCATTGTGTAGAGCAGCAGTTCTCAGAGTGAGGTCTACAGACCCAGGGGTCCCCAGGGCCCTTTCAGGGGCTCTTCGAGGTCAAACTGTTTTCATAATAATGCTGACGTGCTGTTTGCCCTCTTCACTGTGTTGACTTTTTGCACAGATGGTGGACAGCAGTTGTTGATGGATCAAGGCCTTGGCACCAAATTGTACTCGTGGTCATTGTGCTCTTCCCCACCAGCCACTCTCATTTTCAAAATGCAGGTTTCACTTACAGATGTCCTTGGTGTAGCAGTAAATTAGTAATATCACTCTGTCTTGGTCCTTGAGTATATTCTCTTTTTTTTAATATTTCTTTTTGATGTGGACCATTTGTTTTTTGAAAGTCTTTATCAAATTTGTTACAATATTGCTTCTGTTTTATGTTTTGGTTTTTTGGCCGTGAGGCATATGGGATCTTAGCTCCCTGACCAGGGATTGAACCCTCACCCCCTGCATTGGAAGGCGAAATCTTAACCACTGGACTGCCAGGGAAGTCCCCTATTGTATTCTTTTTTTTTTTGGCTGTGCTGGGTCTTTGTTGCTGCGCGCGGGCTTTCCTCTGGTTGCGGCGAGCAGGGGCTACTCTTTGCTGCAGTGCGCAGGCTTCTCATTGCAGTGGCTTCTCTTGTTGCAGAGCACGGGCTGTAGGCGTGCGGGCTTCAGTAGTTGTGGCACGTGGGCTCTAGAGTGCAGGCTCAGTAGTTGTGGCGCACGGGCTTCGTTGCTCCGCGGCATGTGGGATCTTCTTGGACCAGGGCTCGAACCCGTGTGCCCTGCCTTGGCAGGCGGATTCTTAACCACTGCGCCACCAGGGAAGCCCCCCCCCACTGTATTCTTTTTAAGGTCCTATGAGATGGGTGGGAAGTCGCGTAAGGAGCTGCTGCTGCATCTGCTGCTGTGTGCCCAGGTGTGCAGCAGTCTGGAAGAGAGCACTGCGTGTCACTGTAGTTTGTGCTGTTTTCATTTTTCATGGAGTGAGGATTTTTACTTAAGAATGACTGACACAAGCTATTGGTATTCAGACTTTAGTGTTTGGTGGATATTTCTTGAAAATGATTAAGGGAGCCTGTCACTTCAAGGAAAGCAACTAACAGTGTTTGGTACCAATGATAAAACATGGGCTTTTAAGTGAATGTTAGGATTTTGGAAAACTTGTATCTGCCATTGCAAGCTCAGCAGCTTCCCATAAAGAGTTTCCTGATGAGATCCCTAGTGATATTAACAAGAGACTTGTAAAGAATAAATTGTTTGTTTGTTTTGCGGTACGCGGGCCTCTCACTGTTGTGGCCTCTCCCGTTGCGGAGCACAGGCTCCGGACGCGCAGGCTCAGCGGCCATGGCTCACGGGCCCAGCCGCTCCGCGGCATGTGGGATCTTCCCGGACCAGGGCACGAACCCGTGTCCCCTGC
Source organism: Delphinus delphis (assembly GCF_949987515.2). Lineage (NCBI taxonomy): Eukaryota > Metazoa > Chordata > Mammalia > Artiodactyla > Delphinidae > Delphinus > Delphinus delphis. The sequence continues at coordinate 24,933,826 of NC_082695.1, forward strand.
ATCGGCAGGCAGACTCTCAACCACTGCGCCACCAGGGAAGCCCTAAAGAGTAGATTGTTTAATGACAGGCACTGACACTTGGAAAATCCATGTAACTCTGTGAACCAGTATTTTCCGTATGACCAGGGCATGATGTCAGCCAATCCTGGGTGGGTAAAGAATCCATATGCGTTAAAAGTGCAAGATGGACAGAGTAGGAAAATTTCATTCATTCATATGGTTTCAGGTTCCACATTTTAACTAACTTATAAGTTACTACCACTTATTGTGTTTTAGTGTTTATCAAAGAAGAATAGCCATAGTTATGTTTTAATATCATTAAAATATTCTTCCCTGGACTTCCTTGGTGACGCGGTGGTTAGGAGTCCACCTGCCGATGCAGGAGACACGGGTTTGATCCTTGGTCCGGGAAGATCCCACATGCCGCAACTAAGACCTGGTGCAGCCAAATAAATAAATAAATTTTTTTTAAAAAAATTAAAAAAAATAAAAACATTGCTATTCTTCTTATTAATTTTTTTGATTTGGAAAACATAGTTGTTTTTCATAAAAATATGTTAATTATGTTAATAAGCCCTGAGTTTATTTTTAGATGAGTTAAATATTTAAAATATTTAATATGGTAAATGTCAATCTCTGTAACCCACATAAACAAAAGCTCTTTGGGGTCCTCAATAGTTTTTAAGAGTGGAAAAGGGCTCTAAGACCAAAAAGTTGGATAATGGCTATTGTACATTCTTTATTAAAACTTCCAAGCATGAGGCATTTTGGCAAAAAAACTCTGTCATAAGAGCCAAATGGCCACCAAAGACAAATTTTCCTACGGACTGGCTTAATTTTTGTACAGTATGAACTGGCTTGTAGTTATATAACACATGCAAACTCTGCAGCTGAAATCTCTTTCCAGATGTAAACTTCAGTGTTTGCTCAGTGAATGAGAGCTTTCCAGAAATGAAGTGGAATTGATTTTTTTAGTTGACTCACACTGAACATGTAGGAGATTCATGTTACCAATACGCGTCCAGGCTTTCCCCCCCTCCCCCTTTGTAGAAATTCTATTTGGTGACTATACCATTTTTAAAAAATAATTTAAGAGTATGGGCTTTGATTTCATTTCTTTGTATTTCCACACCTATGCATGGCATGTTAGATAGAGCAGGTATCAGTTGTCTGCATGTGCTGTGAATTCCCAGACTCACTGTCCTGGGAAGGGCCTTCTCCACAGCACAGAACCTTACAGTCCCTAGTTCTGAGCCCACCTCCCATTTTACTGCTAATTGGTTACTGATGTTCTCACCTTACACTTACATAAATGAAAATGGAAACTAATGGTTACTTAACCTAGTTAGGGTAACCTGATATAAAAATTTTAGTATTATTTCCTGGAATTCACCAAGCAAATAAGAATATTAGACCAGGTAATTTACTCAGCTCAACTGATACTATTTTCTTGTTTTTAACTGATACTTTTTAATACTTCTCAGTTGGGAAGGGGAAATGTGTATTTTCTAGTATGTATACAAAAATGCCCTGATTTCAGTACTGTTTTCAGGCAAGAGGAGGAGCGTGGCCGGGTGTATAACTACATGAATGCTGTTGAGAGAGACTTGGCAGCCCTGAGGCAGGGGATGGGGCTGAGTAGAAGGTCCTCGACTTCCTCCGAGCCGACCCCTACGGTGAAAACCCTCATCAAGTCGTTCGACAGTGCGTCTCAAGGTAACATCCATCGTGCCCTAGCGGGCGGTCGTGTTCATGTACCACATGTTCTCTGTTCTAGTTGATGTTCTTTACCATCTTACTCTGAGTCTCATCACATTTCATATGATGTTAGTGAGTTAGTCTTCCTGCAAGGTGGATTTTAACAGGAGATTTGGGATCTGTTCAACCTCAGAGATCTCGGAGTCACACTTGGGCCTTACCCCATGCATGTGTGTCTTCTCCGTGCCTGAGAACTTCCAGATGTGGGACTTCAGCCCTCTCCCTTGCTCTGAACTCCTCAGGCCCAGTGTATTCAGATGCTACTTAACACTGACACCCACGTGTCTCCCAGACATCTTCTCACATCCGAAACCAGATCTTGTCCCTTAACTTCCATCTTTCCCCATGTGAATGGCAGCACCATTCCACCCAGTCATGTAAGCCAGAAATCTCGGAATCTTCCTTCTTCCTTCAATCCTCCTTCCTCACCTTGACATTGACCCATTAGCGAGGCCTCTTGGTCTGGCCTCCCGTACCCACACCTGCTCTGCTCTCCATCACTAGGGGTGCACCATCCACTGCTCATTCAGTGGCCTCCTCTTTATTTTTTAATTTAATTTTTTTTTTCTGGCTGCGCCGTGCGGCTTGCGGGGTCTTAGTTCCCTAACCAGGGATCGAATCCGGGCCCCAGCAGCGAAGGTGCTGAGTCCTAACCACTGGACCGCCAGGGAATTCCCAGGATCCTACTTTTGAACAGTTCAGTCTAGAGAGGGAGACTGACATGTGAGCAGACAGTTACACACATTTAATTGCACTAAATGAAGTACGTGTGAAAATCCGTGTGGAGGGAAGTGACGAGCTCCTTAGGAGGAGGTGAGGGAAGATGAGCAGAGCCCGGCGTTCCTTCATTTAATATGCCGCGAACTGCACGCCAGGCTTCTCATCTGATGCAGTTGCAGAAACACTCATCCTGGAGCTTTTGTACTTTGATTTCCTTGGTTTATGGAACACTTAACCGCGTAATTAAATAACAAAAGTGAAATGACTGGCATAGTCAGGGTTGGAAATAAACACAAGTAGTCTCAGGAACAGACAGTCCGCCTGACGGCAGGACGGCTGCACGGAGCAGCCGTGAGTGTTGAGGAGGTGAGGTGTCTCCCGTTCCCAGGGGAGCCGCGAGCGCTGGTTCATGGGATGAACCCTTAAGGAGAGAGCAGTTATGAAAGCTTGCACTGCACCTTGTTGTGTTCATTATTTACTTGTGTGTGTGTTGTTTTTCTAGTCCCCAGCCCTGCTACAGCTGCAATTCCTCGAACGCCTCTGAGTCCAAGTCCCATGAAAACACCCCCTGCGGCAGCCGTCTCCCCCATGCAGGTAAGTGCCTGTGACCATGGAGGCTGTGGGGGTCCCAGCTTCTGAAAGCTTGTCCTTTTCAAAGTCACCTACACTATGGCGCGGGGGACAAATGGCTGCCTCTTGAGGGATACAGTTGCAATTGTTTTCCTAGGTTGCTGTGAAATTCCCTAGTTAAGATAAATTATGTTAATGTCAAGTATGTTATTCTTCTGAAATCCTCTAATAATAGTGATAGCTAACAACTAGTGAACACTTATTATATGTTCTACACTGTTCCCAATGCTTTATAATGTTAACTCATTTAATCCTCATGACACCTCTGTTGGCTATTAGGTATTATTCTTATCCCTAGTTTTCATATCTGGAAACTGAGGCCCAGAATGGCTAAGCAGCTTGCTGAGGGTCATACAATGAAGTGTTCGAGCTGGGATTTGAGCCTGGGTGGCATGACTTCAGACACCATGTTTTTAACCCCTACACTAAGATAACTTTCTAAGTAGAATATACAGTCAACCCTCGAACAACGGGGGGTTAGGGGCACTGACCCTCTGCGTAGGTAGAAATCCACTTATAATGTATGGTCAGCCCTCCGTGTCTGCGCTTCCACGTCTGCGGATTCCCAGCTGCGAGTTGTGTAGTACCTGGAGTATTTACTATTGAAAAAACACACATGTAGGTTGACCTGCACAGTTCAAACCCGTGTTGCTTAAGGGTCAGCTGTATAGTTGGCATGTCTCATCCCCTGCTGCACTGCAGATCACCCAAAACTTAGTGGCTTAAAACAGCAATTTTACTATTTTTCTTATTTCTCTGGCTTTGCCTGGGCTCACCCCTGCAGCTGCACTCAGCTGGAAGGTGGGCTGGGCTTGGGCTCAGCAGGGTGGCTGGGCCGCCCTCTCCACGTGGTCTTTCTCTCAGGCTCCTTCATGGCCTGGTGTCTCAGGCTCCAAGAGACTAGAAGCAGGAGTTAGCAAAGCCCTTTAAGACCTGGCTGGGGACCTGGACTGTGTCACTTCCATCCCATTATTTTGGTCTGAGCAAGTTGTAGGCCAGCCCAGATTCAGAGTCAGAGTGGGAGGGGTCTGCACAGGCGTGAATCCAGAGCAGTGTGGCTCTTTCTGGGCTGCTTTGTAGCAGGCTGGCCCAGGGGCATTGCTGACTCATCATGAACAAGTGTCTCAGGTGCCCTTCTTGCCACTGTGGGAGTGCAGACCAGAAGCAGGGCAGGTGGCATGACTGTCGAGCTCAGGAGGCCCTCTCACTATGCCCTTGCTGTGAGCCACTTTGGGGACAGTAGCTGAGGTGGAGTTTCTCCACGTAGGTGAGAGTAGCCTAAAACCCAGTCCCCTGTGATCTAGGGTAGCCTTGGCTGCACCTCTTCCCTAAAAGATTGGGTTTGAGAACATTTTGTCTGAGCAGAGACTTTTGTAGGTGTTAACTACTGGCTGTGTATTTTGTGAGTGAACTTTTTAACCTTTTCCTTTGTAAAGTTTAGGGTAGAAGTGCTCTCCCTCTGCATTCGTAATGTTGCAAGTTGTGGCTTTGCATTTATGTTTATGTAGAAGACGTTATACTCTTAATTTGAAAGGAAGGCAAAGGGAATTCCATATTCTGTCTATAATGAGCTTTTTATATACTCGATTAATCAAACTTTCTAAAGACATGAAGAGGGACTTCCCTGCTGGCGCAGTGGTTAGAATCCGCCTGCCAATGCAGGGGACACAGCTTCGATGCCTGGTCTGGGAAGATCCTACATGCCATGGAGCACCTAAGCGCGTGAGCCACAACTACTGAGCCCATGTGCCACAAGTACTGAAGCCCACTTACCTAGAGCCCATACTCCTCAACAAGAGAAGCCACCACAATGAGAAGCCCATGCACTGCAACGAAGAGTAGCCCCTGCTCGACGCAGCTAGAGAAAGCCCACACACAGCAATGAAGACCCAACGCAGTCTAATTAATTAATTAATTAATTAATTTAAAAAAACAGGGACTTCCCCGGTGGTGCAGTGGATAAGGCTCCACGCTCCCAGTGCAGGGGGCCCGGGTTCAATCCCTGGTCAGAGAACTAGATACCACATACATGTTGCAACTAAGGAGCCTGCCTGCCGCAACTAAGACCCGGCACAACCAAATAAATAAATAAATATTTAATAAAAGAAAGAAAAACAGAATCAAAAATAACATTTAAAAAAAAGTTGAAGATATAAATGAAAGCAGATGAAGGTGCAAGATATAAGGTGAAGTTTCTCTAAATAGTGTTTGTCAGTTGAAATTTAATGTTCATGGCGTCACTCTGTAAACTTTTGTAAAGATAAGAGGTAAAAAATGTCATCTCTCTAACTTGGAGAAAAAACTAGTAATTATAAGCCACATTCAGTAGCTTTTTAGTACTTGATTAGTTAGCACAGTGCTTCTCAAACCTAATTGTGCACAAAAGTCATGTGGAATTTTTAAACACGTAGATTCCCAGGCTTCATCCCAGTGAACAAGAATCCCTGGGGAATGGGGCCTAAGATTAGGATTGTTAGTTTTTCAAAACTCCCTGAGTGGGAATTCCACTTCTGGCTATGAGGGAGTCAAGGGCTGGATTATTCTGCCACCACAGACTGCTATAAGGCTGGACAAAATGTAGGAAGCAGTTACATTCATACGTGGTAGGACAGGTGGTGCAGGACTGAAATCTTTGGAGACAAGTTAAGAAAGCTGAGCCTTACTGTGGCCCACGCTTTTCCAGATGGTGAGCAGGGAGGATGAACCCACATGGAGCAGGGAAGGGAATGCCAGCTGGATCCGAGGAGACACAGATCAATGTACAGGGAGAACAAGGGCTGGGATTTGGGGGCAGGGTGCCTGGGAGGAGAGAGCCACGCAGAAAAGGTCTAGAGCTCTGCATAGGCCTCCCTTTGAGTCCTTGCTGAGTGCCAGTCTGCACATGTGTAGACATGGGTCGAACCGCGCAAGGCTGAGCAAGAACGATTTTGCAGCAAAGATCAGTTACCGGGAATCTGGCAGACAGATGCTTCCCATAGTTTACACAGAGCAGGGATCATTTGAGTTCCTACTGGCCACCGTGGAAAAACCTCTTTGAATACTTGGAGCATTCATTAGAGACCTCAGTGACCACTCTGTGAAGTGGAACTAAATAGCCCTAGAGTAAACACTATTCTAGATCTGCCCTAAATGACCTTAAAAACAACCTCAGAAGGTCCAAGGAGATCCATTAGTAACGGGATAGGCAGTCTCTGAACTGCTTACCAGTGATCCATGCCTCCTGCGGCTGTGCTCTTGTGTCATCTGCTCCTTCTGAGGGTTGGCTGGGCTTCGTGACTTGCTTCTCATGAACAGAATGTGGCAAAAGTGATGAGCTGTCCCTTACAAGATAAGATGGTGAGAAAACTCACTTCTGTCTGAGGACTCCTCTTGCTATCTCCTAGATTCAGTCACTCCAGCGAACAATTGGAAATTGAAATACTTAGCGATACATTGAATAAAATATTGTGCAAGACCTTGAAGTGAAAACTATAAAATAATGCTGAGAGAAGTTAAAGGCGTAATAAATGGGAAGATACATCATGTTCATGCGTTGGAAGACTCAGTCTTGTTAGGATCTTGCAATTCTCCCTCACATCGAGCTGTAGATTCAACTCATCCAACTTAGAATACCAGCATGCTGTTTTGTAGAAATTGATAGTATAATTTAAAATTTATGTGGAAATTTATAAAACCTTGAATGTCCAAAGCATCTGGGGGGGAAAAAAGGAACAAGTTTGGAGGACTTCCACTACTTGATGTTAGCACGTAGAGTAATCAAGACAGTGTGGTTCTGACATAAGTTTAGATCAGTAGAATAGGTAGAGAATCCAGAAATAGGTCAGCTGATTTTCAACAAAGGTGCCAGGGTAATTCAGTGGGAGAGGGATAATCTTTTCAACAGGATTCCAGAACATCTAGATATCCATATGGAAAAAAAAAGAAAAAAAATACCTTTACCTCATGGCATTCATCATAAAAATTGAAATTGACTATAGACTTAAATGTAAAAGCTAAAACTACAGAACTTCTACATGAAAACATTAGAGAAAGTCTTCGTGACCTTCGACAAGGCAAAAATTTACTTAGGACACACAAAAAAATGAACTATAAAAGAAAATTAATAGCTTGGGCATCAAAATTTAAAACTTCTCTGAAAGATATTAAGAACATGACAAACAAGACTGGGGAGAATATATTTGCAATTTATTTATCTGTCAAAATCTTGTATTCAGAGAAGACTCGTTTGTCATCTTGGTTCAAGACAACCCAATAAATAACGGACAAAAGAGTTGAAAAGTCCCTTCCCAAGAGAAGATACACAAATGGCCAATAAACACATGAGAAGTTGCTCAACATTGTAGTCATCAGGGAAATGCAAGTTAAATCCATTATGATATCTCAGTACGCACCTTCGGGATGGCTAAAATGAAGACTGCCAGTATCAAGTGTTGGTGAGGGTGTGGGGAGGCTGGCCCTCTCACACGTTGCTGCTGGGACTATGGAATGAGTAGTCAGAATTCAGCTGGATAAAAAAGGGCTGGGAGAGCTGAGGAAAGAAGCATGAGAACAAGCCCAGAGCTGGTGAACAGCGTGTCCTTGTGGGCAGGAGTGAGTAGTTGGTGGTGTTGGGGCATCACACAGAGGTGGCGGGAGGTGGCTCAGGAGAGCTGAGAGGGTTCAAGTATTTGGTAGGTACGTGTATGTATGAGACCGGAGGGGAGGAGGCTGGTGACCAAGCTGGTGCTGAGTTAAGGTGCCAGGTTGTGCCTGGCAGCAGTGTTGGAAACTTAGTGAGGAGGTGACAGAGTGAGATCCATTTGGTACTGGGGCATGAATGGCCAATCCAAGTACTAAAGGAGCACATCCGGATTTTGCTGATTGGCGAGTGAGGGGCATGTGGGATCTTTCTGTGTTCATTTTAAAATAGTATACTGATCACATTATATGCCTCTGGGAGTGTGTGTGTTTTTTTCAGTCTTACTGTAATAGTGTGGAAGGAATTATGCAAATTCGTAACTAAATATTTACTCTCTGCAACATTTACTCTGTGAAACCCAGCTCTGATTTAACCTAATATGGACACTGTTTGTCTTATGATTTCAGAGACATTCCATAAGTGGACCAATCTCTACATCTAAACCCCTGACAGCCCTGTCAGATAAGAGACCAAACTACGGGGAAATTCCTGTTCAAGGTACATCTCGTGTGCAGTATTTCACTTTTGTTGTTAATTTTTTTATTCATCTGACTTTTGGGGCTAACTAACTTGTTTTTCTTTTATTCTTGACATTATTTCTACCAGTCTGATACACATCTTTATCACAGGTTTACTAATAACACGTCTTAATTACAGATGAGGAGACTGTTTGTTAATAGATGCATCTTGGAAGATGACTTCATAGTGTCACGAGGGTGACAGGGAGTCCACACTGTTGCCAGGCCCTGTTTTTACAGTTCTTCGTGGGGCGTGTATAGTTATCCCCATTTTATAGATGCGAAAAATGAGGCTTCAAACAGTTAAATAACTCATAAACACAGGTTGACATTTAAGTTAAGGAACAGTAGACCCGGACAGCCTGGCTCCAGAGCCCATTCCTTTGGTCTTTGTGCTCTGCGTCACTTGTGAAAGAAAAGCCTCTGGTAGCTGGGGTTCAGCGAGTGCCATTTCCACGCAGCTCTTTATGGCGGCCCCAGCACCCGAGCCCAAGGCTTCTGCCTTTCGAGGTCAGGGGTCCTTCTCCCCCACTGCCTCCCTACGTGTGGTGCTGAAGTGCTTTGGAAAAACGGTTTTGGGCATTGGACCAGGTGTTGGGAAAGGCACACTTGGTTGGGGTGGGTGTGGAGACACCCGGCAGGTGTGACACCTTCCGGAGCCCAGGCCCCTCCTGGCTGGGCAGGCTGGGCCCCTCCTGCGCTCCTGGTGTGGGAGTCAGGCTCTGGGGCTGCGACTGTGCAGTTTGGATGGGTGTGGGGGAGAGAGAAGCAGAGGACTGGCTCTGTGGGCTCCGGGGGGCTGCCAGGCATGGGGTTCAGTGGGCAGTTTGCGTACAAGGGGGATGGTGGAGCCCAGGACAGTGCTGTTGCCACTGCCCCTGCAGACTTGCCTTCCATCCCGGCTTCAGCTTCTGGTTCCTGTGTTAGCTGTGGCCTGAGCTCTCTTCTCCCCTCGGAAGGTCCTCCTGCTAAGGGAACAAGTGTGGATGGTTTAAAGTCTCCCTTTACATCTGTGCTGAGTTCCCACCCTGGCCCCCAGATGGATCCGGGGATTGTGTGTGTGGTCACGGGTCCTGCTGCTGACCTCTTGGATGCTGTTTCCTTGTGTCAGTCGGGGTCATCGTGAACATCTAGCTCAGGGCCTTGGCTCCCTCTCCCAAGGCTCTCTTACCCCTGTGGTCAGCTTTGTACCCTCTCCTGTCCACCCGAGCTGCTGTGGTCCACGGTGTCAGTGGCTGTGGGCAGCATCTGGCCGTGTTGAGCCCGCCCACCCCTGGATGTTCTTTCTGGTGTCCTTCACGCCCACTCTGCATCTCCTCCTCCGTCTCCTGTGCTCAGTCCTCCTGCCTGGCCTGTGAGGGGTGCTGTGCCCAGGGCCTCTCTCTCCTGTCTGTACTCACTCTGTTACTGCGTCCGAAGGGGGCTTCTCCCCTTTCAAGGCTACCTTCCCCACTCATCTTGATTGGCCCACAGCAGCACAAGGTTTACTGGGGAAACCTTGCCAGCACCAGTGGTGTTTCTCAAACTTACCTGTTGATAAGATTTACCTGAGTCACTTGGTAAAATGTGGAATCTGGGGCCTCGTCTCAGATCTGCTGACATGGACTCTCCAGGAAGGGAGCTTGGAAACTTCATTTTCACAAGCACCCCAAGTGATTCTTAGGAAGGGACAAGTTTGGGAAACTGGGCAGAGATTACCATTTAGTTTTGCTCTTAGCCTGGCTTTATAGGTGGAAAGTGGGTGTGGAAGGTCTGCGGGCCAGGGTTATTGAAGATGCAGACAAAACGTGTTAGGTGTCTCTGAGGCTCTGCCGAGTTAAACCTCTTTTTGGCGCTCTTCTTTTTATTACTGGTAATGGTCATATGATAACACCATTGGGCACATTGTGTGTGCAGTCTGCCTGCAAGTGCCGGCCACATTCTCCACTTCTGTCTGTTCTGGTGCCTTAACTGGGCTTAGTTGAAACTGCAAATACAAGAGAGAGGGAAATACACTTGGGTGAATTTGTATCTGAGAATTTGTTGATAGTGTAACCTTTTATCTTAAACAGTCACTAGGGAAGGAAACCACTTACAAAACTAAGAACAACCAAATGATTCCAGGTCATAAAAAACCACTGTGGTTCTCCATGCCAGTTAAGAGAGTAGTTCTGAGCTCTGCTGGAGGTGCTTTTCTCCCCTGATTGTCTCTTCTGTCCTGGTCGAAGTCACACAACACAGCCTGTGATTTTCAGGTTGAAAATTTCAATGGCTTCATTCCTGAAAACTTGAAAAGTGCTGCCTCTTGTTCTACTATACTTAAATTGGATAATTTGTTGGTTTTTCCAGTTAAGTATTTTATAAAAGGTGTGGGTTTTTTTCTGTTTTTCATCATGCTTGTATGTCAGTTGCAGGAAAATGTTTTAGACCAGAGATCTTATTATAAATGGACTAATCAAATGCTCTTTTGTTAGTATTATTGGCAGTTGAATTCTGTGGTCTGGGTCATGACAGGTGAATCTTTGTAGATAAGACATGAGTTGGTGTTTGTAGCCTAAGCAGGTACATGGATACAGGCAGTTGGGAGGGTCTTCACTGTCCCCACTGTCCCCTTGCACAGTGATCTTAGAAGGCCCAGTGCAAGCAGAGACCTCGGCTGGGCGATGCAGATGGTTAGGGAGCCTGAGGTTGCCCAGCGTCAGTGGGACCTGAGTGTGGTGTTGCTGTCATCAGCTCAGATGTACAAGGATCCGAGAAAGCTGATTAGTCCAAGGATAGTCATGTTCTGTAAAGAGATTCTTGCTGTGATCATCTGTCTAAATTGTGTTGAGGATAGAGATGTAAACCTTTTTAAAAATTCATTATTTTGAAAAAATTGATTTATGGTGAAGGTACATGTAATGAATGTGATACAAAGTTAGGAGGTTTTACTAGAAAGCCAAATCTTTGTTTTAAATTAAAATAAAAAGAACCTTTTATTTAAAAGTTTCACAGCAATTTGCATTCTCCAAAGGGTAGATCTAAGTCAGATTCTGGCCCAGCCCTAGATCCAGCCCTAGCTGGGAAATTTCGAGGAGAAATTAAGATAGAAATCCTACCCTCCTGTATTTACAGTCTAATGGGTATCTGTTCACTTCCAAAGGTCTTTCCTTCCCTGTAGTTCTTAGTATTTGTCTTGATAAACCAAACCATCTAGGCTCCCATATTTTCTCCATATTATTATGTAAAATTTCAAGCATACAGAAAAGTGGAAAGAAGTCACGTATCCGCATCTCACTACCTCGATTCTATGGCACTTTGCTGTATTCGCTTTATCACATATTTATCCATCCTTCTATCTTTCCTTCAGTTCATCTTTTTTAAATGTGTTTCAAGGTAAGTTGCAGTCAGTACCTTGTTGCAATAAGCATGCATTGCACTATTTGTTTAAGGTGTTCTGTCTGTCTCTCAACTCTTTGTTTTGAGATAAGTTTAGACTTGCAGAAGAGTTACAGAAGTATTGGACTTCTCTTAAATCCTTCACGCACGGACTTCCCTGGCGGTCCAGTGGTTAAGACTCCACACTTCCATTGCAGGGGGCACAGGTTCGATCCCTGGTCAGGGAACTAAGATCCCACAAGGCCAAAAAAAAAAAAAAAAAATCCTTCACCCAGCTTCCCTTATGTGGACAAACTACATAACCATAGAACAGTTATCAAAAGTAGGAAAGCAAGGGCTTCCCTGGTGGCACAGTGGTTGAGAGTCCGCCTGCCGATGCAGGGGACATGGGTTCATGCCCCGGTCCGGGAAGATCCCACATGCCATGGAGCGGCTAGGCCCGTGAGCCGTGGCCGCTGAGCCTGCATGTCCGGAGCCTGTGCTCCGCAATGGGAGAGGCCACAACAGTGAGACGCCCGTGTACAGCAAAAAAAAAAAAAAAAAAAAGTAGGAAAGCAATATTGTGGAAATGTTATTAACTGAAGTGCAGTCTCTGAATCTCACCGACTGTTCCACTGCTGTCCCTTTTCTGTTCCAGGATCAAACACAGGACCCCAGTTTGCACTGAGTTGTCTTACCTCCTTGAGTCTCCACCGTTCTGCAGCAGCTTGTCCCTCTCCCTGTCTTTTAGAACCTTGACACTTTAAAGAGTACTGGTCAGTTATTTTTTAGAATGTCTCTCAAGATGGGCTTGTCTGATGTTTTCTCCTGCTTAGGCTGAGGTTACGTACTGCTGGGAAGGGCAGCACAAGGTGATGTGTCTGTCTACGTGCATCACGTCAGGGGCACGTGATGTTGATGTGTCCTGTTACTGGTGATGTGACCTGGATCACTTGATTGAAGCGGTTGTCTGCTAGTGAATAATAAATATCCTATTCCTGCTTAAACTTCCTCTCACTGATTTTAGCATCTGTTTGTGCATTTTGCCTGCAGCAGTTAGTACTGTGCTCTAGCGGTGATTTTCTGTTTCCTCATTCTTCCTGTAAGGAATCATTTGTGTTATATTATTGTACTTATTGTTATATTTATAGCCCTTATTTGTATTAGTATGGACTCGTGGATATTTATTTTATTCTTTCGGTTAGTCTATTACTATTATTTATTTTGCTGCTCATGTTATTCCAACGTTGATCATTGGGAGCTCTTTTCATCCCCCACCCCACCAAAGTGCCAAAGCACTTTCTTTCTTTGGGGCACCACAGATGATCCAGGCTTGTTTTTTCCCCTGCACTAGCTGTGGAATCAGTAGTATTTAGAAAACGAGATCTGGGTGCGAGGCGTACCCATTACTACTGAGGTTTCACCTCCTCCAGCTCCTCTCTGGACAGAGCCAGGAAGACTGTATGTATGTGCACCAGCCCATACGTACACACGTGATGATTATTTCTCTATCAAAAATCATGAGTTTATACATGTACAGTAGTTTCAAAATTGCTAAACCGTACCCTGTGAGAAGCAAATGTACCAGAGTGCAGTGTTTGTGTACAGTTCTTTTTTTTTTTTTTTTTTTTTTTTTTTGCGGTACGCAGGCCTCTCACTGTTGTGGCCTCTCCCATTGCGGAGCGCAGGCTCCGGACGCGCAGGCTCAGCGGCCATGGCTCACGGGCCCAGCTGCTCCGCGGCATGTGGGATCTTCCCGGACCGGGGCACGAACCCGTGTCCCCTGCATCGGCAGGCAGACTCTCAACCACCGCGCCACCAGGGAAACCCTGTACAGTTCTTTTTGTGTTTAGCCTGAGAGTCTCCACTCGAAACAACATTCTTCTCACAGTTACTTAGGTCAGCTCCTTTTTTCACCTCTCTCTCATTGTGGTTAGGTCATGCTTTTGTAATACAGTTAGATTAGTTTTATCACAGTTTGCATTTCATTCCCCCCCACCCACAATTCCGGTTGATTTTTTTTTTAAGTATATGCATAAAATTCATTCTCTGTTTGCTGCATTGTAGGATGTTTGGCAGCATCCCTGGCCTCTACCCACTAGCTGGTAAGGTCCTAGTAGCACCCCACCCCCCTAGTTGTGACAACCAAAAATGCCTCAAGACCTTGGTATGTTGGCAAAACTGCCCCAGTTGAGAACCAGAGATGTGGTTCTCACAGTTTTATTTGTCTAATTTCAGCAGAGAGGTGGAAACTATAAGTGAAAATCAAATAGGAAATTGTAACTGTTGCATGTTGTCTGCTATTTCCACCAAGGCTTTAACATAATTAATCATAGTTATTTTAAGTGACCTGTCAGATAGTTGCGGCATCTGTGCCATGTCCAAGTCTGGTTTATTGATTACTTGCTGTCTTGATGCAGTGAGCTGGATGTATTGTTTTTTCTTGCTTTTTGTATATTTTATAATTGTTGAAAGCTGGGAATCTTGTGTAGGACAGCAGTTTTATGCCTTGACATGGGCACCTCTTTCCTTCTAGGTGTTTAATGTCGGAGTTTGAGTTAATCTGCTCAGGAGCTGGGCTGGGTTTGAGTTTTGTTGTTGCTGTGATGTCCTCAGTGCACAGCAGTCTTCCAGTTGCTCTGGTGATACTTTGTGTTTAGAGTGGGGCGGGTGCTCCAGAGGATTTTTCTGTGTCTGCCCTAATTTCAGCTTTAGGCTGTCTTTTGCATTGCGTCTCAGGAAGGGCATGTCTCATACTGTCTCAGCAGTTTCAGCTGAGATTTCCTATTCATTTGTTGAGAACATATTTTCCTTTATAATGTTGAACATATTTGCAGTAGCTGCTTTAAATGCTTTTCTGCTAATTCCAACATATAAGTCATCTTTGGGTGGGTTTCCATTTCTTTTTTGAGTATGAGTCACTTTTTCTTTTTCTTTGTATGTCTAGTAATTTTGGATTGTATTCTGGGCAGTGTGAATCACACATTGTAGAGATTCTGAATTCTGTCTTGTTCCTCTGCAGAAAATTGGTTTTTGTTAGCAAGCAGTTAACTTGGTTCACCTCAAACTCTAACCTCTTTCCTTCAGTTGAAATAACTGTTCAGCTATTTTTCCTTAATTCAACTCCTTGGAATCTGAGTGCTTGTGGATTTCAGAGGTCAGTGGGATACGAGCAGAGTTTATATACAAAATTTGTGATTCTTTCCTTTCTGGTATTTCCCCAACCCCCTTGCTTTCCAGCAGCTTTGGTTGTCCTGAGGTATCTCCTCTGCTTCTTTGAGGCAATGATAAGACCCTGGGTTTTCTACCAAATTTCAGCTGCCCTGTATGGCCTCAGGTGGGGCCTACACTCACACCTATAGTCATAAAACTAGGAAACTCACCCAGTGCCAGTTCCTTCCAAATGCAGATTTCTTTCATTTTCTGCCTGCTTTTAGTTTCTCTTCAGTGCTTTTAAGTAGTTGATGTTTGTATGTTTTCAAGATGTAACAGTTATTTTCAGCAGGAACATTAGTGTGTTTGGAACTACTCCTCAATGAGCAGCAGTTGGGTATTTAGGCTCCTATTTTTATTTTTTTTAAGAGTCTTTTTTTTTTTTTAAATTTTTTATTGGCCACACCACGCAGCTTGCAGGATCTTAGTTCCCCGACCGGGGGTCAAACCCATGCACCTTGTGGTGGAAGCTCAGAGTCCTAACCACTGGACCGCCAGGGAAATCCTTAGGCTCCTCTTTTTATTTTTATTTATTTATTTATTTATAAAAGATTTTTTGATGTGGACCATTTTTAAAGTCTTTATTTGTTACAATATTGCTTCCGTTTTATGCTTTGGTTTTTTGGCCCCGAGACATGTGGAATTTTAGCTCCCCAACCAGGGATCAAACCTGCACTCCACATCTTTCCCTGGATATCTTATCGGGTCCTCAAATTGCATGTGTCCTCATCTCTTTCCCTCCCAGAGTCCTCTTCTTCTCTCTTATCTCTGTATGTGGAACCTCCTTTCTATCTCCACCATTTCTAGGTGGTCAGCAAGTCTGTTGATTCTGCCTCATTGAAGAGCCCTTGAATCTGTGTACTTCTCCCATCTCCCCTGGTACCACCTGGGTCCAGGCTCTCTGCTCTCTGCTCTGGGTATAACTCATCACCCTGCATGCACTGTTGCCCTCCCACCCCTGCAGCTGGAAGGATGTCCACCCGAGACACCATCACTGGCTCCATGTTGCCAGTGGGTGAAGGCCACACTCTTCAGCCTGGCCTGCTTTGGCCTTCCAGCCTCGCCAGCCCTCACAGCACTGCTGTCCTAGATTTCCTTTGGTGTCTGCTGAACACTGTGCTGGGAACACGCTCTCCTTTGCCTGTATAAAAGCTATTAATTATCCTTCTAGTCTTAACTGAGATGTCGTTTCCCGAGGAGGCCTTTCCGGACCTCCTCTCAAGAGCAGGTCACGTCCCCTGCTGTGTTCCCAGAGCCCCTTGTACTGCTTCTTTCCTGCATCCCTCACGCGCAGAGATTTTTTAAATGTCTGGCTTCCGCTGTAGACTCTGAGTTCCAGGAGGGCAAGTTGCTGCCTTCTTTCCTCCTTTCTCTGACCTTTGCATCATGCCCAGTGCCTGGCAAGTCATGGACACCCAAGTGGTTTTTGTTTAATGAATGGATTAAAGACAAGAATAGCTCCATATGGCAATAGAGTAGACCTGATTACTGTAACGTCAGCTCTCTTCTGCCTGCCACATCTGATTGTGACACACTAATCTTATTTCCCAAAGAGGGATTCTCCGGCAGTTTGACGTGAAGCTGTAATCTAGCCGCTGCTGCAGCAGCAGAGGGGCCTGTGCTCGTTCCGTGGCTGGTGTCGCAAGCAGCAGTGAGAACACCACCCGGAGCGGCAGGCAGCGCTGTGCCCATTGGAAGGTGCCTCCGAACAGTGCCTTTTTGTACCTTCTCAGAAGGGCAGCGTTGGCCTGTGCCAGGGACTGTCTACTGAGTTGAGACGGATTTGGATCCTTAGACATGTAGTGAGAGCAGGCTGCACTGGGTGGGCGGCAGGTCTGTGCACCGTGCCTCAGTCGCGCACCTTCCATGTGCCCAGTGGCAGAGATGGAGATGGGGTGCCTCCCGCTTGCTCTCGGCTGGCACCCTCCTTGTTCTGACCCGTGTGTCTCTATAATCTGTCCTCACTTTCCTCATGTGCTGTGTTCTTTGGGAGATGAAGGCTTCAGGGGCATGACCAGTCTCGTAACTGTGAAGTGGACATTTGGACTAAATTTAAAATGTTGACTCCTATTTCCTACTCTTGCCATGTTCCACGAACTTTGCTTTGTCTGTCAGTCTTTGTACATAATGTGCTCTTCCTGTGAAGACAAGTGCAAGCACCACAGAGTTCAGAATTTTGACCGATGCTTGCTGGTGGGCTTTGCACCGAGGCTTTGTTGGTTCAGGATAAGAAAGGCGTAGTGGCTGTGGGCTGTGTGAGTCCTGTCTTCTGGATCCTCCCTCCAGAGTGCTGTGAGATCACAACCACATAGTCCTCACACGCTTAGAAAACACATTTGGCATGAAAGATGTGCTCTCCTTGAAAGATACTGTGATAGGCCATTACTTTTGATATCATGATATTCTGAGAGGGAGTAGTTTTTAAATTGTTAATTCTTAAAACGAAGTGCTGATGGGGCTGTTTGACTGGTGTCTGGTTGATCCCGCCTTTCCCCGTCCAGTGTGTTTGTTCTCAGACAGGACTAACTGTCTTCACTTAGCCCAGCCCCATCACATGTCCCTGACACACCGGACCAGGCGGGACACATCCAGCCTTCCTTGCTTGTTGTCCTGGCCTGGTGACAGCCTCGCTGGGCTTGTCACCGAGGTCAGAGGCGGGCCAGCCTGTGTCTGGGGCACCCATTGTGGGGAGCAGGTGCTGAGGAAGGGGTGTCAGACTGGGCCCAAAGGCTGGTGAATTTGGCCGGGCTGAGGGGGCAAGGGAACCAGTGTGCCAGGGCTCAGGGAACTTCAGAGACTCCAACCCAGCCTGTGTTCAGCGAGAACAGGTGGAGCTGTGCCCTTGACGGGGAAGCAGGATCTGGTTGTGTCCCTCCTGAGGGTCCTCGCTGCCCTCAGACTGAAGTCCACATGCCAGGCAGTGAGGCTCTTGTCAGTTAGCCACATCCCCGCTTTAGAGCTATCCGCCTGCTGCCCTCTCTGTTCCCCCCCTGCCCTGTGGTTCAGCCATGCTGGGATTTATTGTCCTCTAACTTGAATGTCCTTCTACCTCTGCTCTGAATGTCATCTGGCTGAATACTGTTCCCCAGCCCTGTTCTCCATTAGTGAAGCCAGCCGTCTGACAGACTAATTCATGTCATTATGCTGCTGAAGGCTTCCTGATGCCTGAAGTCGAAGCAAATGGCTTCTACCTCTGTGGCTTGATAGATCTTTTTATTTATTTATTTATTTGGTTGGTTGAACCGGGTCTTAGTTGCAGCTTGCCGGCTCCTTAGTTGTGAACTCTTAGTTGCGGCATGCAAGTGGGATCTAGTTCCCGGGCCAAGGATCGAACCTGGGCCCCTTGCATTGGGAGTGCAGAGTCTTAACCACTGTGCCACCAGGGAAATCCCTCTTTGTGGCTTCATAGTGCTTTATCATTCTCTTATTCCAGTTTCCATCCTGACTTGTCTCTGGTTGTAGACACGTATGGCTCCTCCACTAACTGTAGGCACACAGGGCAAGGCTTTGATTTAGTTTGTACTTTTAGACCTAGATGCAGTGGGGGATCTTGGAATTTTGGTTGAATTGCATCAGAGGTAAGTAGCAGTCGGTGGTTTAGAAGTGTTCATCTGTGTTGCATGTCTCATCCCTAGAAATAAAAGTTGAATGAGATGTTTTCCCTTGGTCCTTGTCTATGGGAGTTGTTTTGTATAGGGGACTCTGTGGGGAGCCGTTGAGGTGCCCTGGATGGGAAGGAGGGACAGACGAGCCTCAGGGGCAAAGGGAGCAAAACTCACCTTCCTGCTGCCTTTGCCTCTTGAAATTCAGGGTCAGGTCTCTTTACTGTGACACTTTCCACCCTGTGCAGAGCATCTACTAAGAACATCTTCAACCAGCCGACCTGCTTCTCTGCCGAGAGTACCTGCCATGGAAAGTGCCAAGACCATCTCAGGTAATACTTTTTATCTGAAATTTCTTTTAAAAAGATTCTTCCAGAAGTTTTAGTGATGGTACCGAGTACTTTCTCTTTAGGTTTATTTAACCTTACTTGCCTCTTTAGTTGATTGTTTTTCACTCTGAATTTCCCCTATTGTATCTTACACATTTCATAGAAATCACATTTCGTGGCCCTGATTTCAAAAATAAAAAATAAAAGCTAGATAGTTCCATTCACTTAACAAGTATTCATTAAGTGCCTAGAGTGGGTTAGAAGATATACTGAAAATATAGGTTCATACAAAGTTGGGTAGCTGTGAAAGGTTAAAATATGTATCACAAGATGTGTCATGACTGTTTTTGAAGGGTTATTTCAGAGCACACCAAAAATTCTCCAGAAGCCAGATTTTTCCAGTGTTATAGCCATTTTACAATGATGAATTTGATGGACTTACTTTTTCGGTCTCCTAGAGCTAACTCTTCAGTTTATCAGTGTTCATATTATTTTCCCCTTGTGGCCTTTTTTTAACCCTTAATAGCTCAACTAGAAATTGGACCAGGAAAGGAGAGATTCCTATAACCCTGCCTCCTATGGTTAATGTCCCACTTGTATGTGGATTTAAGTTAGTACAGTTTTTGTACATCTTAGCTGGGTCTTTAAATCAGTGGGAAGTCCAGCCAAAATCACCACCCCCCAAAGCCCAGATCCAGAGCCTTTTCCTGTAACAGAGTTCTTCTGATTCTTCTCAGTCTGTTTCCTCTGTTTGATATAAAATTATCAAAGGTGTTCTCATCCAATTTCCTAGCATACCACTTAAAAGAAACTGCCGATTTAAGGCATACAGAGATGTGACATTGAAAGGAAAAGGCAGAATAATTATAAAATTATGTCAAATATGCAAGTGGATCATTCTGATAAGATCTTGTAATAGGAGAAAGCATGTCTCCTCTCGATCTTTAAACACACCTCTTAGCTTTTGCCGAGTTATAGTCTGCTGTGGCCATCCTAAAATCATCAGGAGAAGTTTAGCCAATGAAAGAGTGCAGTTCCAGTCATCCGGGGGAAATTACTGGTGTTTGGCATGATTGCATTACAGCCAGCCCGGGATGATGCAGTAATGGCTCCCTCGCTTCCAGCATCATCTGAGGTGAGAGACTCTGAGGTCAGGAGCCTAGTCTCGCATCTCACGTCATCGTGGCCAGAAAGCCGCTTCTGTTGTGGCTCCGTTTTCAAGGGCTGCAATGGCTGCTTCCACCTCCCAGTTCTCAGGACTTTCGTAATTCCAACAAGGCGTAGTGCCTTACGCTTTCAAAATAGGACTTTCCTGATTGTTCTTATCTCTCGGTAGTTGACTTGACACGACACCTTTTGCTTTTCTGTTTTGTTGATTCATGTTTTTTAAAACGTGGCTTGGGACTTCCCTGGTGGCGCAATGGTTAAGAATCTGCCTGCTAATGCAGGGGACATGGGTTCGATCCCTGTTCCGGGAAGATCCCACATGCCGTGGAGCAACTAAGCCCATGCGCCTCAACTACTGAAGCCCGCATGCCTAGAGCCCTTGCTCTGCAACAAGAGAAGCCGTTGCAATGAGAAGCCCGTGCACCACAACAAAGAGTAGTCCCCGCTCACCACAACTAGAGAGAGCCCACGCGCAGCAATGAAGACCCAAGGCAGCCAAAAAAAAAAAAAAATCTTGACCCAGAATTAAGTGTGGCCCTGTAACAAAGCATCTTTCCTTTCTGTCTCTTCAGCAGTGTTTTTGGCCACGTTCAGAAGGGTTGTGTTGATTTTGGTTGAGAGTGAATGTTGCTTTAGTTAGCCTTTGGCTTTGGTCATGTTTGTAGTTGAACGCAGGTTTGCGGGGGACTCACTGTGGGCCAGGTGGGTGCTTTGAGTGTTAAGGGTGGATGAGACACACTCCTTGCCTTCAGGGAATATGGGCATCTGTGCATATTTCAACAACTGTACCTTTTTCACAGTTTTTTTTGTTTTGTTTGTTTTAATTTATTTTTATTTTTGGCTGTGTTGGTTCTTGATTTCTGTGCGAGGGCTTTCTCTAGTTGTGGCAAGCGGGGCCCACTCTTCATTGCGGTGCACGGGCCTCTCACTATCGCGGCCTCTCTTGTTGCGGAGCACAGGCTCCAGATGTGTAGGCTCAGTAGTGGCTCACAGGCCTAGTTGCTCCGCGGCATGTGGGATCTTCCCAGACCAGGGCTCGAACGCGTGTCCTCTGCATTGGCAGGCAGATTCTCAACCACTGCACCACCAGAGAAGCCCCCTACAGTTTTTTAAAATGGCAAAAAAAAAAATCCTTTCAAGTTATCAGTAAGTTAAAGAGAATGTTAGTTTTTCCTCCTGTATGATAATTTCTGCTCTTTTGGGGACCTGCTGAAGATGTCTCAAGAACTCAGCTTAAAATGTTTTTGCTATAAATTGCATAATGGCTGTTTCTTACACTCAGTGTCCAGACGAAGCAGTGAAGAGATGAAGCGAGATGTCTCTGCACCTGAGGGCGCGTCTCCTGCCTCGCTCATGGCCATTGGTGCCACGTCGCCACAGCTGTCCCTGTCCTCCTCCCCCACGGCCTCCGTGACCCCCACCACTCGAAGCCGGATAAGGTAGAGGACAGTAGTTAGTATTGGTGCATTTCATGCCTGCCGTTCCTGGCCTTTTGAAATTAAATGATCAGGTTATAAAGTAACGGCATTCGAGCACTGATGTATTTTCATTCTTTATGTGTTGTTTAGTGTTTTCTGATCTAGCCTTCTATGCCTAGAATTGGGAAAGATGATATGAAAGTGAAAAAGTAAAGCAAAGTAAAAGAGATAATTATTTTCCCCAAGCAGCTGGTGTTTTTGTTTTTTGTGGGGTTTTTTGGTTTTGGTTTTTTCAAGTAGAGAACAGCTGAGTACAAAAGTAAGTTTAGTGAAAACGGGGTGTGGATGGAGTGTTGGGGAGGCTGGAAGAGGGGAACTCGAGCGAGGCCTTCAGGGTGGTGGACCGGGAGGAAGGTGAGCGTTACTGGCAGGGTCAGTGACTCCAGTGAGTGTGCAGGAAGGCTGAACACGAACTGAAGGAGGGATGGAAGTGGGTTTCAGAACTTTACCATACACTGACTTACAAGTTTGAGTAAAAGTGGGATATTTGGTGTCTCAAACTCAAATTATATGCTCACTTATAAAACCCAGCCTCTCAGGGACCGACCTCTTAGAAGAGTGGTCCCGTACTCAGTGCGGGTCAGGCAGGTCGGGTGCAGTGGAGAGTGCAGCTCATGCTGCCCTGGCCAAGCCCGGGGGAGCACTGTCCGCGCCGGTGGGCAGGGCCCCCACTCTTCCTGGTGCCCCACTTAGAAGTTGTGAGCCTCCACAAGGTGTCTCCTGGCCTTAGCTTCCTTATCTTACAGTGAAGATGTTACAGGAGAGCACCCTCTGCTCTAGGAGGCTCTTTGCTGCAGCTTCTCATTGTGCCCATAGACTTTACTCGTCTTTGATGCTTTTTAAGCTGTTTCTATAACAAAATGGCCTGTGTGAACTAGAGGAAACCTTTCACAAGTGATTGTAGTAGTTTTATTTTGAGCATAATAGAGGTTTTTATTTTTCTTTTGGCTTGCCCTTTTGTTTTCATTCACATATCTCACCTTTATCTTCATTCTCATTTCCTGTGATCAGTGGTGTTATAACAAACTTCTTTGAACCCTTTAAATCAGGGCAGCAATCGGTGGGCAGGTACACGAACATAAAAGTATATTTCTTCAAGACAGCAGTCTAACTGCAAGTTGAAATATTTTCATATTTTACTTTTGGTTCTAAATAAAAATTGGTGCTATTTCAGTGCACCTCTCACTTGGAAAAGCTTCAGTTCTACATGTGTGCTCTTTGATTTCCTACCATACTTTGTAGGATGAATATGGACAGAATAATAGTAAGCCACCTGTAACATCATAACCTCTAGGACAGTTACTGGACTGTTAAGTGTATGGGTCGTAGGGCTAGAATCTCCACTTGTGCAGTCATCACTAAAAATTAGACCAGGCTTTTAAGAGTGTGCTGCTTGTCAAGGAACAGGTTGTTTTACAGAGTGCTCCTTGGTATTCTGTTCTGCTTCTAGAATAGTTTCTGGAAGGAAGGATTGGGTACTGGAGGAGTGGGTTGTATGCCTCCCCTGCTCCATCGCCAGGGTGATCACAAAATCTTTTTTGATTCAGTGTCTGGTCTGGGGCAGGATATTTATTCTGCCTCCAAGGCAGTTGACAGTGCCCTAAAGTACCCTCCATATAATTTTAAGAAATGAGTAAGGTATAGCCATTGATTTTTTTTCCCCCCCAAGCTTCTGTAGTTGGTCTGTCCTGTAGTAAACTCTGAAGTTCCTTGAGAGGCAGGGTCTCTGTGTTGCTCACTGCACCCTGCCCAGCACATGCACATGGCCTGGCACAGTGGTGCTGTGCCAAGAGAGGGTCCTTCCTTTCTTCCCTAAGTGAAAATGAGGAACCCAAGATGCAGTGGTGCTGAATCTTTGCCAGTTTCCGTGTGGGTAATGAGTAGAGCCCCCTACAGATGGCAGAGCCCCCTACAGATGGCAGAGCCCCCTGATGGTGGTGGGTCTGTGGGACCCATAAAAACTGACAGGAAAAATCCAACGGGTGAAGGTACATCTTGCCATTGGATGCCTCTGAGTGTGCGTTTGTTCTGTTCAAATGTTCTGTTGTGTTGAATTTCTGGTTTAGAAGGGTGCTCAAATAAGAAATATTTCAACTTGGGTTCCTTATTTTCACTTATCAGGGAAGAAAGGAAGGACCCTCTCTCGGCATTGGCGAGAGAATATGGAGGATCCAAGAGGAACGCCTTGCTGAAGTGGTGTCAGAAGAAAACCGAAGGCTATCAGGTAGCCCCGTGGTTCTTTTGTCCCAGGGGAGCAGCTGCCACGCCAGGTGTTGACGGCGCAACTCACCTGAGCAGTGACGAGTCCTGCACTGGATTCCAAGTCTACCCTGAACATGGCAGAGTATCCCTTGGATGAAATAAGTTTCCTACCTTTCCAGAGTAGCTAACCTTTACAGTACTCTTGTTCAGCTGTTGTAGCACTTTATCATTTAAGTCCCAGTTAATTGCTTTTGTTAAGGCCTCATCTGGACTAAGAGTGAAAATATATTTATTTTACTTTAAATTAAGATTTTACTTATCATTGATATGTTTAAAGTTTTCTCTTAGCTTTTTCCCCTTCCCACTGGGCTGTCTTTGTGCCCTGTCATTTCACATCTGGACTGTTTTATAGCCTCTCCTTTCTTGCCCTGTCAGTCTCTCTCTCTTTTTTTTATTAACCTTTTTTTAAAAACTGAAGTGTAGTTAATTTATGATGTGTTAGTTTCAGGTATATAACAAAGTGATTCATTTATACATAAATATATTTCTATTCTTTTTCAGATTCTTTTCTATTATAGGTCACTACAAGACATTGAATATGGTTCCCCTTGCTATGTAGCAGGACCTTGTTGTTTATCTATTTTATATATAGTAGTTAGTAACTGCTAATCCCAAACTCCTAATTTATACCCCCCCAACACACACACACAGACAGTATCCCCTCTGGTAACAGTAAGTTTGTTTTTCTGTCTGTGAGTCTGTTTCTGTTTTGTAAATAAGTTCATTTGTATCATTTTTTTAGATTCCACACATAAGTGATATCATATGATACTTGTCTCTGACGTACTTCACTTAATATGATAATCTCTATGTCCATGTTGCTGCAAATAGCATTATTTCATTCTTTTTTATGGCTGAGTAGTATTCTATCATATATATGTACTGCATCGTTATCCATTCATCTGTTGATGGACATTTAGGTTGCTTCCATGACATTATGCTAAATGAAATGGGCCATACACAGAAGTACAAATATTTTAGGATTCCACTTATATGAACTCCGTAGAATAGTCACATTCATCAAGACTGAAAGTAGAATGGTGGTTGCCAGGGGCTGGGGGCAGGGGGTAATGGGGATTTATTGTTTAAAGGGTACAGAGTTACAGTTTGCAAGATGAAGAAAGTTCTGGAAATGGATTCTGGTGATGGTTATACAACCATGTGAATGTACTTAATGCCACTGAACTGTACACTTATAAAATAATTGCTTAGGCCAAAAAAAAAAAAAAAAGTAAATGATAGGGATATAGCTAGATAGAAAAACCTAGCAAGGACATAGAAGATTTGAACCATATACTATATACATGAACTATATACTAATTAGACCTGTGAGACATCTGTTGAACACTCTATCCAACAACAGCAAAGTATGTATTCTTCTCAGGTGCACGTAGAACATTCAGGATAGGCTGTATGTTGAGTAATAAAACAAATCTTCATCAATTTTAAAAGATTGAAATTGCACAAAGTATCTTTTCTGATCACAATGGAGTGAAATTAGAAATTAATAACTGAAGGAAAATTCACAACATAACATAACAAAACTATGGGAGGTGCTGAAAAGCAGCTCTCAGGGAAATTTATAGCTGTGAACACCTATCTTTATAAAGAAGAATCTCAGGACTTCCCTCGCGGTCCAGTGGTTAAGACCCCGCTCTTCCAATGCAGGGGGTGTGGGTTTGATCCCTGGTCGGGGTACTAAGATCCCACATGCTGTGTGGTGTGGCCAAAAGATTAAAAAAAAAAGAAGAAGAAGAAGAAGAAAAATCTCAAATCAATGATCTAACCGTCAACCTGAAGAAAGTAGAAAAAGAAGAGCAGACTAAGCCTAAAGCAGTCAGAGGAAGGAAGTAATAAAGGTCAGAGCAGAAATAAAGGAGATAGAAGAATCAGTAGAGAACATCAGTGACACCAGAAGTTTGTTCTTTGAAAAGATCAGCAAATCTACAGATCTTTACCTAGATTGACAAAGGAAAAAAAAAAGAGGAGACTAAAATTACTAGAATCAGGAATAAAGGAGAGGACATTACTAATGACCTTAGAGAAATGAAAGGGATTAAAAGGGAATACTGTGAACAGTATACCAACAAATTGTTTAACGTAGATGAATTTGACAAATACCTCAAAATACACAAACTATAAAAATTAACTCAAGGACCTGCCTGGTGGCACAGTAGTTAAGAATCCGCGTGCCAATGCAGGGGACACGGGTTCGAGCCCTGGTCCGGAAGATCCCATGTGCCGTGGAGCAACTAAGCCCGTGCGCCACAACTACTGAGCCCATGCACCACAACTACTGAGCCCACGCGCCGCAACTACTGAAGCCCGCGTGCCTAGAGCCCGTGCTCCGCAACGAGAGAAGCCACTGAAATGAGAAAACGGCGCACCACAACGAAGGTAGCCCCCACTTGCCGCAACTAGAGAAAGCACGTGCGCAGCAACGAAGACCCAATACAGCCAAAAATATTAATAAATTAATTTTAAAAAATTAACTCAAGAAGAAAGAAAATCTGGGACTTCCCTGGTGGTCCAGTGGTTAAAGACTTCACCTTCCAGCGCAGGGGGTACGGTTTTGATCCCTGATCAGGGAGCTAAGATCCCATATGCCTCGCCACCAAAAAAACAAAACATAAAACAGAAGCAATATTGTAACCAAAAAATTCAATAAAGACTTTAAAAATGGTCCACATCAAAATATATATATATATTTTAAAAAAAGAAAGAAAGAAAATCTGAGTAGACGTATAGCAACTAAAGAAACAGAATTAGTGATCAAAAAGCTTTCAACAAAGAAAAGCCCAGGGCCTGATGGCTTCACTGGTAAATTCTACCAAACGTTTAAAAGAAGAATTAACAGCAGTCTTTCTCAAACTCTTCCAAAAATAGAATAGAGAACATTGCCTAATTCATTCTGTGAGTCCAGTATTACCCTGATAACAAAGCCAGAAAAAGACATCACAAGAAAACTACAGACCAATATTTCTTATGCAAAAATCCTCAATAAAATATACGGGCAAACAGAATCCAGCAGCAAATAAAAGGAATTGTGCACCATGACCAAGTTGGATTTATCTCAGGAATGCAAAGTTGGTTCAACATATGAAAATTAAAGTAATACACCATGTTGTGGAATAAAGGGGAAAAACCACAAAATCATCTCAGTGGATGCAGAAAAAGTATTTGACAAAATTCAAAACCCATTCATGATAAAAAAAAAAAACACTCAACAAACTAGGAATAGAAGAGAACTTTCTCAACCTGATAAAGGATATCTGTGAAAACCCACAGCTACCATCGTACTTAATGGTAAAAGACTAGGTGCTTGCCCCGCAAGATCAGGAACAGGAAAGGATGCCCACTCTCACCATTTCTATTGACATTTTATTGGAAGTTCTCGCTAGGGCAGCTGGGCAAGAGAAAGAAAAAAAGGCATTGAAAAGGAAGAAGTAAAACTGTCTGTTTGCAGGTGACATGATTGGTATCTAGAAAACCTTCAAGAATTCACATAAAAACCTTTGGAGCTGCTAAACAAACCAGCGGAGTTACAGGATACAAGGTCAATATAAAAATCAGTTGAATTTCTCTATACCAGCAATGAAACTCTGAAAATGAAATTAAGACAACATTTCCATTTATAATAGCATCATAAAGAATAATATATCCGGGGGAATTCCCTGGTGGTCCAGTGGTTAAGACTCCTCACTTCCACTGCAGGGGGCATGGGTTTGATCCCTGGTCCCTGGTGGGGGAACTAAGATCCTGTGTTCTGCGAGGTGCGGCCAAAAATAATAACATATCCGGAAAAAAGCATGGTTCGAAAGGATACATGCACCCCAGTGTTCATTGCAGCGCTGTTTACAGTTGCTGAGACATGGAGGCAACCTAGGTGTCCATCAACAAATGAGTGGGTAAAGAAGATGTGGTACGTATGTACAATTGCATGTTACTCAGCCATTAAAAAGAGTGAAATAATGCTGTTTGCAGTAACATGGATGGACCTGGAGGTTATCATACTTAGTGAAGTAAGTCAGAGAAAGACAAATATATGGTGTCGCTTATATGTGGAATCTTAAAAAATGATACAAATGAACTTACTACAAAACAGAAACAGACTCACAGACTTAGAAAACAAACCTACGTTAACAAAACACAAACAGACTCACAGACTTAGAAAACAAACCTACGTTACCAGGGGGGAAGGGTGGGAGGGAGAGATAGACTGGGAGTTTGGGATTGACATGTAAACACTGCTATATTTAAAATAGATAACCAGCAAGGACCTACTGTATAGCACAGGGAACCCTGCTCAATATTCTGTAATAACCTAAATGGGAAAACAATTTGAAAAAGAATAGGTACATGTATATGTATAACTGAATCACTTTACACTGGAACTAACACAACATTGTTAATCAACTATACTCCAATATAAAATAAAAATTAAAAAAAAGAATAAAAGACTTAGAAATAAATTTAACCAAGGGGGTACAAGGCTTGTACACTGGAAACTACAAACATTATGAAAGAAATTAAAATCTAAGTAAATGGAAAAATCCTTTGTTCATGGATTAGAAGTTTTGATACATGCTACAACGTGGATGAATCTTAAAAATATTATGCTAAGTGAAAGATGCCAGACATAAAACTCCATCCTAAAAGACTTCAGTCCTCCATACCTGAAAGTGGGGGTAAAACTGATGCTCTCAGCTTCGCCAAGTGGCAAGAACATCAATGCCGTGGCTCCTAATTTGATCAAGGACTGAAATCTTGAGCATAAATCAGTATTGCCCAACCCTTTACATTTTTTTCTTTAACATCATTTTTTATTGGGCTATACTTCACATAAGGTACAGTTCACCCATTTAAAAATGTACATTTTAGTGTCTTCACAGAGTTGTGCAGCCATCACCACAATTAGTTTTAGAGAATTTTCATCAATCTGAAAAGAAACCTTGTACCTGTTAGCAGTCCCTCCCCATTTGCTGTAGGCAGCCACGGATCTACTTCCTGTCTCCATAGACGTGCCTGTTCTGGGCATTTCATGGCACTGGAATTACACAGCGTGTGGTCCTCTGTGGCTGCCTCTTTCATTGAGCATAATGTTTTCACGGTTCACCCATGTTGTAGCATGTTCTCCACGTGTCACTCCTTTTACGACTGAACAGTATTCCACCTTGTGGACCACCTGTTGTCATCCCATCATCTGCTGACGCCGTCTGGTCGTCGTGGCCGGTACATACGATGCTGTTGTGCACACTGCGTATGAAGGCTTTGCATGGACATAAGTAATTTTCTCACCCTCCTGGCTGTCTTTTACTTGGCTGCCAAAGTGGTTTGAAATTGTGATCTGGTTATTTCTCTTTAAGATGCTTCTCCTTTGCCATTTGGTTAAAGCCTCAAATCCTTGGTGTGGAGAACAAGACCCCTTACAGTTGATCTGGTCCCTGTGTAGTCTTATCGGCTTCTCCACAATCACACCTTGGCCACTGGTGCCCCCCCATCCTGTCACTTCACCCACTCCATCTGGGGAGTGTCTGCTCCTTCAGCTTCGAAGTCAGCATCTGTGCAATGTTGCCTTTGCCCTGCTCCACCCCCGCAAGGGTTCATCCCTAATGTGCACCCCCTCCTCCCAGAGCCCCGGGGGCCTAGTTCTTCCTTGACTTGAACCCAGTCCAGGGCAGAGTGCTTTCTGTATATCAGGGCATGTTTTTTTTTGGTGGGGGAGTGTCTTTGTGTCTGTAATTCATTTTCCCTGTGATACAGAACCCCACATGGTATATCCCAAGGATACTGAAGTTGTCAGTTTGTGTGTGTGTCTTCCTTTCTAGACTGTGAGCTCCTTAGAAGGGCCTGTCTTTGCCGCCCAGCGTCCAGCAGAAGGCCCTGTACATGGCAGAGCTGAATGACTGTCTGAACCTATATGTTGAATATCATGGGTTACCTTGGAGGTTCACTTTTAGAACAGTGGTTCACAGGCTTGTATGCAAAAACCTGTGAAGATTGTGGGAAAAGTGCAGATTCCTGAGAACCAACCCTCAAGATTTATAATTTGAGAGGTGCGTTGGGAGACTCCGGAATCTGCATTTTTACAGGCATTGCACTTGATCCATAGACCATGCTGTGAGAATCACACATAGAGTCGTGATTAAGACCTTGGACTTGAGTGTCAGGTAAGGTTTGAGTGTCAGTTCTGCCTCTTACTGTGTGACCTTTTGCAAATTACTTAGCCTCTCTGGGCCTCAGTTTCCTCCTCTGTAAAATGGAAGCTTAAGTGAGACAGTTGTGCACATTTCTAGCATATGCTATGCGTTTAATAGATTTTAAAAGCATTATTTTTCTATGTTATTGCATGTCATCTTGTAACATAAGCTTTAAATTTTCCTAGACCATTACCCTTAAATTGAGTAATTTTAGATAATTAGAAAGTACCTCCCCCTTGATTATGGAATTTTGCCATGTAGCAAGTTGATTAAAAATTAAGTAACCAAGTTGATCGAGGTAATTCAAGCATTAAATCAATGATTTAACTAATGTCTCTTGGTTCTCTCCACTTAAATTCTCTGATTCTGTGATTTTAAGGTACATTGTATTAAGTTAAAAAACACACAAATCAATTCCTTAAGATCCTCAATTAATAATTTTAAATTTTTTTGTTTACTGAGTTCTTAAAATGCAAGAGGAAATATAATGCAAAACAGAAAGGTTAGCCATACATAAGAAAAACCTTTTTATACATTGGGCAGTCTGTGCTACAAACCTGTTTCCCCCCTTCCTTACTTCCTGTGGACACTTTTGTAATGATGTCTATGTATGACTTTTTTGTTTGTCTGGCTTTTGTTTCCTGTGAGACTGGTATCTGTTTTGCTGTTTAAAAGTAGATAGAATGCTGGTTCTTTTATTTCAAGGTCTGTGAGTTAAAATTGGACATAATTTTATATGCATAATCTTTTTAAGCTGAAAGATATATCTGATAGAGCTCTTAATTTGTCAAGAGCCACGTAAGAAGTGCCAGAGCCCTTTCCTTATCTAGCTGTACGTATGGATGAACGCACCCCCTCCTTGAAGCCAGCAGTGTGGGACCAGTCTTTGGTCTCTGACTTCCCACAATCAGCAGGAGAGGGCAGGCTGTGACACTGGACTGGCTCACTAGAGCAGGAGCTGTTACGTGACACTTAGCACATTCTGCACTCTCAGGCCCCAAATGCATCGTTAGTGCTGGGACTGCACGTGCTTTATGTCGTAGGAACTGTCTAATCAACAGAGATAGATTCCCTAATACTCATATCATCTTCTGCTAACTCTCTTAAGAGTCATCCTAAAATAATTGTACTAATCACTGTAATTTCATTAACCATCCATTACAAAACAAGCCCTTGTGAGTTGGCCTTTTATCTGACAAATACATTTTTCTCTTTTAAATTGCGCCCTGCCACCAATTATTCAGTGAAGTTTTAGAATACTAGAATATTACCTTTGAAGGGGACTTGACGATCTAAGTTAACTGTCAGGTTTACAGATGTGGGCCTGAACCCCTACCAGGATCAATGACTCCCTCAAGGCTGAGCCATGAGTCTGTGGCATCACAGACAGCCTTCAGAACTATTGCTTTAAGGATTGAGTCTTTCTTCTTTTTTAATCAGTGCCTCAGCTTGTATACAATTGTGGGTTTTTTTATTTTTAAATTTTTTTTTAATTTGTCTATTTTTGGCTGCATTGGGTCTTCGTTGCTGCACGCGGGCATTCTCTAGTTGTGGCGAGTGGGGCCTACTCTTCGTTGCGGTGTGTGGGCTTCTCATTGTTGTGGCTTCTCTTGTTGCAGAGCACGGGCTCTAAGTGCACGGGCTTCAGTAGTTGTGGCACGCGGGCTCAGTAGTTGTGGCTCACGGGCTCTAGAGCACAGGCTCAGTAGTTGTGGCGTGTGGGCTTAGTTGCTCCGCAGCATGTGGGATCTTCCCAGACCAGGGCTCGAATCCATGTCCCCTGCATTGGCAGGCGGATTCTTAACCACTGAGCCACCAGGGAAGCCCTACAATTGTGTTTTTAAATTAATTTAAATATATAGGTACCTCTAATAGTTCTTTAGTGCTTATGGAGAGAAGTGATGCTCCGCTGCCCTATACCGTCACCTCTGTAAATTCTGGTTCCCAGAGGCAGCTACTACTCCAGTTCTTTGACTGTTGCTTTAGGGATTAACAATGTAATGGTATGAGACTAACCAGGTAATAAGGAAAATAGCTCGTACTTTCAGTATACTTTTCTTTGGTTCTAGATTTTATATTTAACAGCTTCTGTTGTACTGTTGTTTTCTTGTTCTGGGAAAACCTAATTGAATACAATCAAGGAGCCTCTAAAGGTTAATTTAAGAGAGCTTTACTTTGAAATCTCATTGTTTTCTGATAAAATACCAGGCCTAGAGATGGATTAGTTAATCCAAAGGATAATGAAATCACTTAATCTAGTACAAAATAGTTTTAATAAATGGGCAAAAGCTTTTAGTACTGCCTGAGGTAATGTAATCTCAAATAAACATTAAGAATGCACAGTTTTATTGAGGGATTTGCTCATTAGTGCTTGGGCCAAAGAAGGAAAGATTGTACATTTCTTAGTGGACGTTAATGGAATCAGAAGAATTGATGGACTTGAATGGTTTAAAAGTGATGTTTTTATGTGCTATGCTTTACTTGCTTTCTAGCAATATTTCCTAATATAGAAATTAACTTATCAAATACATACTAAGCTCTGTGCCAGGTAGTGTGCTGGGCATTGAAGCAGAAATCAGGAAATAGGAAGGTAGTTCCTGTTTCTGGAAGCTTGTGGACTAGTCAGTGAAATATGCATTAGTAATTAAAACTCAATATGGACTTCTGTGTATGGTTATGATAGGTTATCAGATCAAACTCTGCTGAGAACTATTTTGTTTAAAATGCAAATATATATATATATATATATATGTCTGTGAAGGCACTGGGGACTAATGAAGGCAGCTGGGACAAATTTGGCAGGAGCCAAGATTGCAGGGAGAAAGACATCACACTGAGTTGAGCTTCTGTTTGCACTGCCTTTTTCAACCCTTGGAGCATTTGCCAGCTCCTGGCATGGGTCAGAGACCAAACGGAAAGCAGTGGTCCAGAGCTTGTTTCAGAGTCACTGAGGAGGGAAACTAAAATCTGAATTTGGAGCTACTAAGGCAACAGAGATTTGAGGGTCCTAAAGCCCAGGGAGAAGACAGTCTCAGAGTAGTGAACTCAACATTTGACTTAGCTCTTGTCCTCAAGGTATTTGTCGCATGATAAGATGCGTGGAGGTGGACTGGAGAACTTCAGCAGAAATCTGCTGCTGAGAGGATAGATAATTCAGCACAGCTTTTGTTCTCCTGGTACCAGGAAGATAAAAACCAAGAGTTCAAGACCAGCCAAGGAGGAGTGACCCTGGCAAACATCCTGGGAGTTCAGTAGAGCCCTCAAAAGAACAGTGCCTTACAGATAAAGGTTGACTGAAAAGGCCAGCTTGAAATTCAGCATCAGAACTTCACCTGCTACATCGAGGTCTTCAGCTGCCGGAAGAAACTTAAAACCTTTCTGCAGGGCGATGGCACCATCCAGCCCCTTATATTCTGATACCCAGTGTCTCGCAGTCCATCAGAAATACGTCGTGCCAGTAAACATGATCAAATGACTGAAAATCAAGGGAAATAATAAGTAATATAGGGAAAAGCTTCAGGTGATCCAGATACTTAGATTAGGCCTTTAAAATAACTGATTAATGTGTGTTCAAGAAAATAGATGAAGAAAAAGAAAATTTTACCAGAGAAATGGAATCTATAAAATAGAATCAGATGGAAACTTTAGAATTAAAAAAATACAATAGCTGAAATTAGGAATTCCAATACATGCATTTAACAGCACACTAGATACAATACAAATTTGTGAATTGTAGGGTTGATCAGTTAAAAATATCCACAGTGAAACTGAGAGATGAAAGGTTGAAAAATACGTAGGAAGATGTCATAGATGTGGGACACAGTAGAAGATTTAACACGTGTGTAGTTGGAGTCCTAGGAGGAGAGGGAAGGACAGGAGTGTCCTACTAAAACTGCCAAAAATGAAAGTCAATGAGAAAAATCATAAAATAGAAAATGTATTAGCTTCAGAAGAGACTCATAAGACTGGCAACTTCTCCATAGATGGACAAAAACATAATATTATCACCAACAGTCCCACTCTGAAAGAAAAAAGGAAATTCTTTCAGCAAAAAGAAAATAATCCCATAGGGAAACAAAATTATAGGAAGGAATAAAGAGCAATGGGAGAAATAAGTATATGGGTAAATATAAATGAATATTGACTCTGTAGTATAATAAAAATGTCTTGTTTAACGATGTATTTAGGTTTAAAATATAAAACAAAAATGGCTCAAGAGGTTGGTAGAAAAGTAAATGTCATTAACATGTTGTAAAGTCCTTGTATTGTCCAGAAAGTTATAAAATTCTGAATTTATGGTAGATATTAGTGAGTTAAGGGTCATATACCATAAGTCTCTAGGGCTGCACTGTCTGATACAGTGGCCATTGGCTGCATGTGATTATCGAGCACTTCAAATGTGGCCAGTCCAAATTGAGATGTGCTGTGATTATAAAACACACATCAGATTTTGAAGGCTTAGTATGGGGAAAAAAGGATGTAAAACAACCCATTTAAAAATATTGATACATATTGAAATGATCATATTTTAATATATTAGATTGATTAAAATATATTAATATTATGTCTTTTTACTGTTTCAATGTGACTGCTAGAAATTATATATTGGTAACATCTAAAACAATAATAAAAAATGGAAAATTAAGAGGCTAATAGAGGGGGAAATGGAGTAATAATAAATAATTAATCCAAAAGAAGGCAGGAAAGGAGAGAAAAGGAACAAAGCATAAGGGTACAGAAGTAAATTTAAACCCAAGTATATTACAGTTGCATTATACATACATGGACTGAGTATTACAGTTAAAAGACCAAGATTTTCAGACTATAAAAAACAAACCCAATGCTGTTTTGCATATAAGAATCATCCTTTAACTGGAAAGACTGAAGAAGATAAAAGAATGGGAAAGATACTATGCAAGCACTAATCAAAAGTTGGGAGATCTATACTAACATCAGACAAAGTACTTGTCACAGAAAGAAATATTACTAGGGATTTCCCAGGTGGTGCAGTGGTTAAGAATCCGCCTGCCAATGCAGCAGACATGGGTTTGAGCCCTGGTCCGGGAAGGTCCCACATGCCACGGAACAACTAAGCCTGTGCACCACAACTACTGAGCCTGCACTCTAGAGCCTGCCAGCCACAACTACTGAGCCCGCATGCTACAACTACTGAAGCCTGTGCACCTAGAGCCCATGCTCCGCAACAAGAGAAGCCACCGCAATGAGAAGCCATGCACCGCAACGAAGAGAGTAGCTCCCGCTCGCTGCAACTAGAGAAAGCCCGTGTGCAGCAACAAAGACCCAACGCAGCCAAAAGTAAATAAATTAATTAAATTTGTTTTTAAATCTTTTTTTTTTTTTTTTTTTTTGTGGCACGCGGGCCTCTCACCATTGCGGCCTCTCCCACTGCGGAGCACAGGCTCCGGACACACAGGCTTAGCGGCCATGGCTCACGGGCCCAGCCGCTCTGCAGCATGTGGGATCTTCCCAGACCAGGGCACAAACCCACGTCCCCTGCATTGGCAGGCGGACTGTCAACCACTGTGCCACCAGGGAAGCCCTAATTAATTTTTTTTTAAAAAGGAAGTATTACTAAAAAAAAAAAGGAAGTATTACTAAAGATAAAGATGGCACTTCATTATGATAAAAGGATCAAAACAAAAATAGCAACAACTGCAGTAGTCAAGGCAGTCTTGGGAAACAGAGTGGGAAGACTTACATTGCCCAGTAAGAAGATTTCACGGGCACTTATATCCTAAACTCATATGCACCTGATAACATAGCCCCAAAGAACATAAAGCAAAACTGACAGAACTGAAAGGAGAAAAAGACAGTCTCTCAGTCATATTTGGAGGTTTTAACACACCTCTCTCAGTAACTAGTAGAAGAAGCAAACAAATTTAGTAAAGCTATAGAAGATTGGAGTAACACAGTTAACCAATTTGTCCTGACTGACAGCTATAAAATGCTACGCCAGACAACTGCAGATTGCCCATTCCTTCCAGTTGGCCACAGAATGTTGATCAAAATGGGCCATATCCTGAGCCTTATGTAGCAAGTCTCAAAATATTTCAAAGAATTAAAATCCTTCAGAGTAAGTTCTCAAAATGAAAGGATAGATATGATCAGTAGATGCAGAAAAAGCATTTGATAAAATTCAGCTGTTTCACTGTTTAATTTTTTTTTAAAGGAACAAATTTCTAACAAATTAGGAATAGAAGCTGCTTTCCTTAGTCTGATAAAAGGTATCTAGAAAAAAATAGTAGACAAGACATCAATCTTAATTGTGACATCAAGAGCTTTCTGCCAGAGATGAGGAAAGCAAGAAGACTGCTCTCACTTCTCTTCAATGTTGTATTGAAAGTCCTAGCTAGGGCAGTAAGGCAGAAAAAGAAAAAGTATAGTGATTGGAAAGAAAGATATAAAACTGTTTATTTACAGACACAATTATGATATAGAAAATCTAACAAAGATGCAGATAAAAACATAAGAAACAAAAATTTTTTAAAGATTTCATTTTTATTAGCATTTTAAAATTCAAGTACATAGGAATGAATCTAATGCAAGATGTATAGAACAGAAGAATATAAAATATCATTGTAAGAAGTTAAAGAAGACCTAAGTAAATGGCATGATGTGCTAATAAGTTCATTGATTGGAAGAGCAGATAATCTGTAACGTAAATGTAATTCCAATCAGAATATCAGCAGGGTTTTCTTTATTTTTTTAATGGAAATTGACCAGCTGATTAACATTTATATGGAAACCCACTTGGATAGATAGCCCGGACAGTCTTGGAAAACAAAGCTGGAGGACTTGTACTACCCAATAGGAAGACTTCACAAGCACTTCTTAAAAAAGGATATCCAATGGCTGGTAATAAACAGCTGAAAAAATGCCCAGCGTCATTAATCATCAGGGAAATACAAATTAAAACCACAATGAGGTGATGCTACAGCAGATTAGACACAGAATGCCTAATTCAAAAAGCTGATGATGCCTAGTGTTGGGAAAGAAGCAGAATAAAAACACTTAGACATTGCTGATGGGGTTGGAAAGTGTTCCAGCCATTTTGGAGAACTATTTGGAAGTATCTGCTGAAGTTGAATATTCATATATCATATGAGCAAGCAGTTTCACTCTCAGGTATATCTCAACCAAAGTGTGTACGTGCATTCATCAAAAGATATGTATGAGGTTGTTAACAATCTTGGGTTGCTTGAAACCCCAGAAGTTGGCAAGATTAGTCTAATATGTGTCACAATAATGGTTAACCTTTAGGAGGTCACAGGAGGCTTTCTGGGTTATAAGCACTAGGTAACTAGTACTTATGAAAAATGGAAAAAATATGAATTCCATCATATTTTCTACATAGGCAATTTTGCCATCTGTGACTAAAGACAGTTTTAATTCTTCCTTTATAATCTAGATGCCTTTTATTCCTTTTTCTTTCCTTATTGTACTGGCT
Source organism: Delphinus delphis (assembly GCF_949987515.2). Lineage (NCBI taxonomy): Eukaryota > Metazoa > Chordata > Mammalia > Artiodactyla > Delphinidae > Delphinus > Delphinus delphis. The sequence continues at coordinate 24,971,185 of NC_082695.1, forward strand.
AGAAACTACAGTACAATATTGAATAGAAGCAGATATCCCTGTCTTGTTACTGGTCTTAGGGCAGGGGTCAGTAGAGTTTTACTTAAAGGCCTAGTGGTAAATATTTTAGACTCTGTGGGTCATAGGTCTCTGTTGCAACTATTCAACTCTGCCATTGTACCTTGAAATTAGCCATAAGTCAACACATAAATAAATAGGCGTGCCTATATTTTAGTCAAAATAGGCAAGAGGGTCATAGTTTGTTGATACCTATCTTAGGGGGAAGGCATTCAGGCTTTTACCATTAAGTGTACCATTAGCTCCAGGTTTTGTTGATGGCCTTAATCAGGTTGAGAAAGCTCCCTTCTATTCCTCGGTTGCTGAGAGGTTTTTTTGTTTGTTTTTGTTTTTTAGTCAGGATTAGATGCCAGATTTTGTCAAATGCCATTTCTGCATCAATTGAGATGATCATGTGTTTTTTTTCCTTCATTCTGTCCATGTGGTATATTTCATTCATTGATTTTCATGTGTTGAACTATCCTTGAATTCCAAAAATAAATCCCACTTGGTCATGGCGTATGATCCTTTTATATGCTACTGAATTTGGTTTGCTAGTATTTTGTTGAGGATTTTTACATCATTGTTCATAAGGGATATTTCTCTGTAGTTTTGTTTTCTTACAGTGTCTCTGTCTGGCTTTGGTATCAGAGTAGTGTTGGCCCCATAGAATGAGTTAGGAAGTGTTTCCTCCTCTTCAATTTTTGGAAAAGTTTTGAGGAGGATTGGTGTTATTTCTTCTTTAAATGTTTGGTAGAATTCACCCGTGAAGCCATCCATTCCAGGGCTTTTTTTGTTGGGGGGTTTTTGATTACTGATTCAATCTTCTTACTAGTTAAAGGTCTGTTCATATTTCCTATTCCTTCATAATTCAGTCTTAATAGGTTTTGTGTTTCTAGGAGTTTGTCTATTTCATCTGGGTTATCCAATTTACTGGTGAACAGTTATTCATAGTACTCTCTTATAATCCTTTTTACTTTTGTAGAATCAGTAGTAATGCGCCTACTTTCTCATGTTAGTAATTTGAGTTTTCTCTCCTTTTCTTAGTCTTTCTAGCTAAAAGTTTATCAATTTTGTTCATCTTTTCAAAGAACCAACTTTTGGATTTACTGATTTTTCTGTTTTCTACTCTTTATTTTGTTTATCTCTGTTCTAATCTTTATTATTTCCTTCCTTCTGTTAGCTTTTGGGTTTAATTTGTTCTTTTTCTAGTTCCTTAAGATGTAAAGGTAGTTAGTTTGTTGATTTGAGTTCTTTCTTATTTCTGAACATTTAAGAGTTTATAGCTATAAATTTCCCCCCAACACTGCTTTTGCTGTGTCCCATAAGTTTTAGTTTTAGTATGTTGTGTTTTAATTTTCGTCTTTTTTTTTTAATCTAATCTGGGGGCCAGAGTTTCCTTTTTTTTTTTTAACTGAGTATTTTAATTAATTTATTTATTTAGTTGCACTGGGTCTTAGTTGTGGCGGGCAGGCTCCTTAGTTGCAGCTCACAGTCTCCTTAGTTGTGGCATGCGATCTCTTAGTTGTGCATGCATGTGGGGTCTAGTTCCCTGACCAGGGATCGAACCCAGGCCCCCTGCATTGGGAGCGTGGAGTCTTATCCACTGCACCACCAAGGAAGTCCCTCAATTGTCTTTAATTATTTTCTGATTTTCCTTGTGACTTCTTTGATCTTCCAGTTGTTTAAGGTGATTTATTTTTTAAAAAGTAGTAAACCAACCCTGTATTCCTGGGATAGACTCCACTTGGTTATGATGTATTATCCTTTTTCTGTCTTGTTAATTTGTTAAAAATTTGTTTAGAATTTTTGCATCTATGTTTATGAGGATATTGGTCTGCAGTTTTCTTTATGTCTTTAGCAGGATTTGGTATCAGGGTAATGTTGACCTCACGGAATGAGTTGGTAAGAAGTCTCTCTTCTTTATTTTTCTGGAAAAGTTTATGTACAATTGGTATTATTTCCTACTGAAATATTTGGTAGAATTCCCCAGTGAAGCCACCTGGGTCTGGGGTTTTCTTCGTGGGAAAGTTTTTAATGACAAATCCAATTTCTTTAGTAACTCTAGGGTTACTCAGGTTATCTGTTTCTTCTTGAGTGAGCTTTGGTTGTTTGAGTCTTTCAAGGACTCTGTCCATTTCATCTGAGTTGTTGAATTTATTGCCATAAAGTTGATCATAATTTTCGCTTATTATCTTTTAGATATTTGTAGAATCTGAAGTGTTGTCTCTGCTCTGACCTCTGATATTGCAGTTTGTATATTCTCTCTTGTTTCCTGATTAATTTAGCTAAAGGTTTATCAAATTTACCTTCTTGGGCTTCCCTGGTGGCGCAGTGGTTGGGAGTCCGCCTGCCAATGCAGGGGACATGGGTTCATGCCCCGGTCCGGGAGGATCCCGCATGCCATGGGGCGGCTGGGCCCGTGAGCCATGGCCGCTGGGCCTGCGCGTCCGGGCCCTGTGCTCCGCAGTGGGAGGGGCCACAGCAGTAAGAGGCCCGCGTACCGCAAAAAAAAAAAAAAAAAGGACAAAAATTTACCTTCTCAATGAACCAGTTTTTTATTTTATTTAGGTATTTATTTTTGGCTGCATTGGGTCTTCATTGCTGCACACAGGCTTTCTCTAGTTGTGGCGAGCAGGGGCTACTCTTTGTTGCGGTGTGCAGGCTTCTCATTGTGGCGGCTTCTCTTGTTGCAGAGCACGTGCTCTAGGCACGCAGTCTCAGTAGTTGTGGCACATGGGCTCAGTAGTTGTGGCTCGCAGACTCTAGAGCACAGGCTCAGTAGCTGTGGTGCACAGGCTTAGTTGCTCCGCAGCATGTCGGATCTTTCCAGACTAGGGCTTGAACCCATGTCCCCCGCTCTGGCAGGCAGATTCTTAACCACTGCACCACCAGAGAAGTCCCTAATTTTATTTATTTTCTGTATTGTTTTTGTTTTTCTGTTTCATTGATCTGTACTCTGGTCTTTTTATTTTCTTTCTTCTGCTTACCTTGGGTTTTATTTGCTCTTCTTTAGTTTCTTAAGGTAGAAGTTGTCTTGATTTGAAGGTTTTTTCTGCTATAGATGCTTATTGCTAGAAATTTCCACCAAAGTACTTACTACTTTAGTGGTATCCCACAAACTTTGATATATGGTATATTCTTTTTCATTCAGTTCAAAATACTTAGTAATTTAATTTCCCTTTTGATTTCTTCTTTGACCCATGGGTTATATAGGAGTATGTTATTTAGTTTCCAAACACTTAAGGATTTTCCAGAGATCTTTCTATTATTGATTTCTGACTTCAATCCATTGTGGTCAGAGAACGTACTCTCTGTAACTTGAATCTCTTTTAAATTTTTCGAGACTCATTTTGTGGCCCAGAACATGGTATATAGTTTTTAAAAATACTCTTCTGCTGTTATTGGAAAAAATGTTCAGTTAGAGCCTGTTGGTTGAGAGTGTTGTCAACATGTTCTGTATCTTCAGCTACTTTGTGTCCTTGCTCTGTCAGCTGTTGAGTGAGGGGTATTGGAATGTCTTGACTTGAAGTTGTGGATTTTCTGTCTCCTTGCAGTGCTAATAGTTTCTGCTTTGTGTATTTTGAAACTGTTATTAGGTACATAAATGTTAAGGATGAGAAATTGACCTCTGTCATTATGAAATGACCTTCTTTATCCCCGATAATATTCTTTGCTCTGAAGTCTCCTTTGTTTGATACACCCACTCTGGCTTTATTTTGTTTACAAAATATTATTATTTTGATTATTTTGATTACAGTTTAGCATGGTGTATATTTTTCTAGTGTGTTTCTGATAGGTAGCATATAGCTGAGTATTACCATATTGCTATTTTTTAAGTTATTTTCCTAACGGTTACTCTAGGGATTACAATGTACATCTTACCAGAGTTTACTTAAGGTTTTTCTGACTTAATTTGGTAAAATATAGCTCCAGTGTAGCCCCATTTCCTCGCTCTTCCTTTGTGCTGTGATTGTCAATATATGTTAGATTTGTGTTATAAACCCAATAGTACAGTGTTATAATTATTCCTTTATACAATGCTATTTTTTAAAAAACCTAAAAGAAGAACAGTAATGAGGGCAGCTTCTGGTGAGAGAGCCACAGACTTTCTGTTCTTACCGGAAGTTTTAGTCCCTTTTCATGAATAATGCTTCTTAATTTATTTCCTTTGATTGATTTCCAGAGTCCTGAAATGATTATTTTTGACCAGTTTGTCCAGTTTCATGTTTTTTTTAGGAGAGGATTTGTCGGCCTCTGCTCCACCACAGCTGGAAGTCTCCTAGCGTGCTTCCTTTTGGGATTCTTCTTTATTTCCTGACCCTTTTTCAGTAAGCAGCAACAAATTCTCCCAGAATTGTGTGTCCCTGTGGGTTGAAGAGAGTAGAGTGAGAATGAATGGCCAGATAAAAATAGCTTGGTCCTTCCCAGCTCCTTTGAAATAGTAGACGGTCTGTAGAAAGTAGGAGAAAGGAAGTTCCCTCCTTGGGCCATGTGCCGTGTCCACGGGGAGCGTGCTGGTGTCTGCCTATAAGGCCGGGCGCTGGTGCTGCACCCTCCCCAGGCCACTGCTTGGAAGCTGTAAAGGCAGCTTTCACCCCCCGGGAGAGATTGGCCCCAGAGACCCAGGTTCCTTTTGATGCTTCTTGGTCACTGCATGCTGGGAGGGGCCGGGGAAGAGAGCAGCTCCTCTACATACAACCCCTCCTCCCCTGGTCTGTCTGAGGGTGTGGATGGAACGTTACTGCTGTGGATACTCCCCTCCCTTTTTAAGGAGGTCTTCAGTCTCTCTCAGGAAGACGCTACAAGTGCCACTTTCCCCATCCTCCCTTCTCTCTCTCCCCTTCCACCTTCCTAGCATCCTCTCTTTGTGATTGGAGTTAGTGCTCAGGTGGGGGAGGGCAGAACGGGAAGGTTAGGAAAGCTAGGGGCTCTGCCAGTGGATAGGGTACAGTTGAACAAACGCGTTCAGGATCCCTGAAGCTCAGAGCAAAGCTTAGAGTTGGTTTGATTTCCTCTGCTGTATCTGGAGTCTCAGGCCACAGGGACGGCTTCCCAGAGTTAAAAATAAAAAAGGTGCAGGCAGCAGATAAGGGTTTTGATCTGAATCAGATCTAGGTTGGAAGTCTAAATTTTTTTGTTTTACATTGTCACTTTGCATGGAAACTAAATTCCCATACAGAAAGATCTTATTGTTTGTAAATATCACTGCGTTCCAGGGGTTTAAAATACTTGAACAAAGGGAAAAAGAATGGCCAGATTTGTGGTCCCACCCGTTCTTTATGTGGACTTGCATACACTCACAGCTTCTTTCCAGTGAAGCGATTAAAGCTGCTGGTCTAATTGTCCTCTGACCTGATGACACGCCGTCTCCATCCAGAAAGCTTGCAGCAGCTGAGCAAGGTCCCTTGCCCACCAGGCGCCCCTGGGAGCAGAGCGCGCACGGCTTGGGCTGTGCTCCGCACGGAGTGGAGTGAGAGGACTGCTTCCTGTTTTTAGGGATTCCTCTTAGTGCCAAACATAGCAGCTGGGAAACAAAGTTTTCCCAGAATCACGATGTACTTCTTGTGTTCTGTTTAAACATGATTTGACAGCAACTGTTAACCTCTATTTCCAGAAATGTCAGGGCTATAATTTTTAAATTAATTGCTTAGTAACATTGAGATAAATTAGTTTGATCATTGTTTTAGTGTGAGGTAGGTAACACTACTCAGTCAGGTTTCCCCCTGTGACACCAGTTAGGTTTTCCTACGCAGGTGAGAGGGTGTGCAAATCGCACACGGCGCTGGTTCTTAAACACTGATTCTCGTCTTTCTGATTGGGAGCGTCTTTCAGAGCCACATTCGGGGTCCATACATTCAGGAAGATGTTCAGTAGAGCTGACCTTCCAGCTGCCGGGCGGAGCCATGGTCAGTACACAGAAGCAGCAGACTCTCAGATATGCCTGCTGTGACCTCACCAACAGGATGGGCTTGTGCAAGTGCAGAGGTGGGAGGGGTCCACGGAGTTTCCAGTTTCTGCGGAGTCACAGACTCCGTGACTCGGGGTCCTGCTCCTCTGCCCTTCCTTCTTCCCGTGTAACTCCCATGAGGACACAGAGAAGCCTGCTGTGTGTGGTCGACGGTTTGGTCACCAGCGCTCTTAGTTAGCCTTAAGATACTTGTCTCAGGAGTGCATTTGCTTAGATAAAGTTTGAAGTGCTTCATCGGAATCAGCATCCAAAATTCCATCCTCAGAAGTTGGAGAAAGTCAGACATGAGACGGCCCTTAGAAATCGTGAAGATGGGGCTTCCATTCCATAGGGAGGAAGCTGCAAGCCAGCGGGGTGCTTGCAGCCTGAGCTCTCGCTGCAGGGTCTCCTGACACCCAGCCCCAGACTCTTCCTACCAAGCTGTCCTGCTTCCCCAGCAGTGCCCCAGACTCCAGTAAGTTTCCAGTAAGTAGGTCTTTTTATTTTATGAGTAATGCTAAGAAATAGAAGATAAATCAGGAAAGTAACATTTTCAAGAGCTGCTTAATTATTTTGCTAAAAGCAGAATCACTAAATTGTCTGGGTCACGTAATCTTTATGTATCATCTCTGGTAGGATGCATAGTCCTTACTCGCTTACATCGTGAGAAGCCTTTTTTTTCTTTTGTGCTTCATTGACTTTGGATGGGGTGCCAGCATAACGATGTGAAGTCCACAGAGGAGTTGAGATTTGACGGGTTAATTTCATTACCTACGTGATGCTCTGGGGTTTTCACAAATGAGTTTAGCCTGAGGTCATTCGGGAAATTTAGGGTACCTCTTCATTTGTAGAAGCAGATTATTTGAGAAGATGCTCCATTGCTGCCTCATGGTACACATATAACTATGGAAAGGGTAATTAACCATTAGATTCTGTAGGGCAGAGGAAAGAGAACCTGGTTTCCTTTCCAGTTGGGCTCTTCAGACCCAGGAGAAAGTAGGCTGGTCTGTAATCTCCTGCCTTGTAACAGGCACCACGCCAAGAGTGGGTGACTTACAGTAAGCATGGCGTTGACTTGGCTCATACAGGTACGGTGGATAGGGCACAGTAGGCGCAGTTCACCTCTGCTCCATCGCAGGCTCCCGCCCTCACGCCTCTGGTGGTTGAGACTTTCACTGGGGCTGTGACCGGAAACCTCCATGCAGCCTCTCCCTGTGGCCAGGGCTTCCTCACAGCGTGCTGGCCGCGATCCAAGGGCAAATGTCCCAAGAGAGGGACAGGTAACGGCCCCTCGCCTTTCATGACCTGGGGGCAGAGGCCTGCCTGGCTCCAGGGGAGGGAAGTAGACCCCACCTCCTGATGGGCAGTGAGGCTTTGAAGAGGATGCAGGGGAGAAATACCATCAGGCTGTTTCTCAAGAGTCCAGGCTGCCACAGAGATGGCTTTGTCTTATTTAAGGAAGTAGAGACGCTAATAATGTGACATGAACCTGGCAGAACCTGGTAATGATTTTTAAAAACACTGGCTCACAGGTGAGAGGCAGCCTGGGTGGAGCAGTGACAGTCGGTGAAGAGGTGAAGGATTCCTGCTGTGCAAGCAGAGGTGCCCTGGGGTTCACTGGAGCCCACCCTGGGTGTCCAGCAGACAGCACCTCCCGTAAGTCGCTGGCCTGGGGCAGGTTCTGCCATGGTTTAACCCTGCACTGCATTCAGTTATAAAACTCCAAAACAGGGCTTCCCTGGTGGCGCAGTCGTTGAGAGTCCGCCTGCCGATGCAGGGGACGCGGGTTCGTGCCCCGGTCCGGGAAGATCCCACATGCCACGGAGCGGCTGGGCCCCGTGAGCCACGGCCGCTGAGCCTGCGCGTCCGGAGCCTGTGCTCCGCAACGGGAGAGGCCACAACAGTGAGAGGCCCGTGTACCGCAAAAACAAAAACTCCAAAACACCAGGAATAAGAGGAAAAGATTAAAAAGTGAGAGAGCCTGTGTAGTACCTAAATCTGAATGTGTTTGTGGCTTGGGGATGCCCTTTTTTTTTAAACAAATGTATTGAGGTAGAATTGACATATGTTATTACTACATATATTTTTTCTTCCAGTTTTATTGAGGTAGAATTGACATACAGCACTGTATAGATTTAAGTTGTAGAGCATAATGATTTTTTTTTTTTCCTGCGGTACGCGGGCCTCTCACTGTTGTGGCCTCTCCCGTTGCGGAGCACAGGCTCCAGACGTGCAGGCTCAGCGGCCATGGCTCACGGGCCCAGCCGCTCCGTGGCATGTGGGATCTTCCTGGACCGGGGATCAAACGCATGTCCCCTGCATCGGCAGGCGGACTCAACCACTACGCCACCAGGGAAGCCTGAGCATAATGATTTGACTTACATACATCATGAAACGATGACCACAATAAATTTAGTGAACATCCATCATCTTGTATAGATAAAAAGAAAAATATTTTTGTGTTGAGAACTCTTAGGACTCACTCTCTCAACTTTCATGTTTAACATACGGCAATATTAATTCTATTTATCATGTTTATGTTGCATCCCTAGTATTTATTTATCTTGAAACTGGAAGTTTGTACCCTCCAATTCCCCCTCCCCCACCCTTACCTCTGGTGACCACAGATCTGATCTGCTTTTTTGTGTGTTTGTGTGTTCGTTCATTTTTGAAGTCTGGTAGCCCCACAGCACTGTGATGCATAACACAGTGGTTTGGAGTTTCTGTGCAGTACAAAATGAACACTACTGCTGCACATATCTACATTTTACAACCTGATGAAACACACCTGTGAAACCGTCCCCATGTGAGATGAGCATCTCCACCTCCTCGGAAGCCTCTTCAGGCACCTTTGCATGCCGGTCATCCTGCCCCACCCCCGCCACTGTCCCTAGGCAACCACTCATCTGCTGTCCCTGCAGGGTTTGCATTTTTTCTAATTTTGTATAAATGGAATCATAGTGTGTGCAATTTGGGGAGGGGTCTGGCTTCTCTCACTGAGCATAATTATTTTGAGATTCATTTATATTGTTGTATATATCAATAATTCATTTCCTTTTATTCCTGAAGAGTAGTCCGTTTTATGAATATGTCATAATTTGTTATCCATTTGGCTGTTGGTGGACATTTGTCTGGTTCCAGTTGTTGCTTGTTGTGAGGAAAGCTCCCGTGAACATTTGGTGCAGGCGTTTGTAGAGGCATCTGAAAGTGGTTGGCTGGATCATGCAGTCAGTATAGGTTTAACTCTTTAAAAAGCTGCCAGATTGTCTTCCCAAGTGGCTGCACCCCCTCCGCTCCCCCACGTGCACAAGGGCCCTCATTCCTTCCTGTCCTGGCCGTGACTGGGCACGGTCGGCCTCTGTCCTCTTGTAGGTGTATGGTTTTGGTTTTGGTTTAGTTCACAGGTGCCTGTGAACTAATGGTGTTGGGTGTCTTTCCATGTGCTTGTTTGTGATACATTCATGTACCTTCTTGGTGAAGTGTCCATCACAAGGTCATTGAATACAAGGAGGGATGTAATGCCATCTAGAGCATGACCTTTGCCCTCAAGGAACTTCCAACATTATTTTTGAAACATAATATTTCCAGGCCTTTTAAAATTATGCCTTTTCCTAGGCGTCAGACCGCCTTTTGTATGACTCAGATTTGTGATCACAAGCGTGCACTACTGTGCCACGAAGGCTCCAGGTGTGAGCGACCATCAGACTTCTACTGACACCGTCTCCCTCCTCATGGCCCTCAACTCTCTCTCTCTCTGACTGCATCCTAACATGTTTTATACCAAGAAAACAACTTGTATGCAAAAGAAAACCAGAAAAGTAAGGAGCCGGGAGTTCAGGAGCCCAGCGCTACGCACAGGGCCCCAGCAGGACGGACAAGGGGGAGTCACGCTCCACCACAGGGTCCAGAGAGAAGCGTTTTCCCACTTCCCTCTGCTTGTTGCCCTCAAGGGCAGGTAAGTAAACCATCGAGCTGGGGCTTTGGAGAGAAGTACAAGAGGGTGGTGCCACAGCTGTCTGTGTTCCCTATTTTAGATGTTTTGCCATTTTCCCTCTGCCAGAACGGTACCTGGTAGGTGTAGAAACAAATCCACTGACAGATTTGAAAGCAGCAGTTCCTGCTGGAGGCAGTGAAGTGAGTTCTTCTTGAGATGAGCGTGCTGTGTTGAGCGGCTCTGTCCTGGGATCATTTCCTCCCCTCACGGCCCCTTCACGTGCGGGCTGCCTGGCCCCTGGGCGTCCTGGTGTCCTGGGTCAGACAGACGTGTTCCCTGCGATTTCAGAAACGGGAAGACTTGTCCGTGGTCCTCCCAGGCTAGGCTCTCCTTCTGTCTCAGCGCCTCCGAAGGTGTTCTGAGGGCTGGGAGGGTGGCTGTGCGGCCCCATGAGCATCCTCCCTGCCGGGGTCCCAGCAGGGCTGTGTCCACGCCTTTGCTCTGATGGATTAATACTGTGCTGCAGTCTCTGTGTGGTAGTTTCCTTTTCTGCATGAATTATATTTTTCAAGTGTAAGGTGTTTGAACGAGTCTAGGTGCACTCTGTGTCTGTCCTTTATGCTTTATAAAGTGTTGTCTTACTTTCAGCAGCCCTCATGTTTAGAAGCTGAAACTTTTTTTTTAAAGCCCATTGCTACACTGAAGCTTTCAGATCCTCAGGCCTTTTTTCCTGGATTTTCTGTCCCTCCCTTCAGACTGCTCTTAAGCCAGCTCTGGAGCAGCCTCTGCGGAGGGCCTTGCGAGCAGCCCAGGGTTCTGCTCGGTGCTTGGTGGAGAACAGCCGCTCGCGGAGCTGCAGCCTGAGCGGAAAACCGTTGCTTGGTGCTGTTCGGGCCATAGGTGCTGTGGTCCCACGACAGAGACGGGCCGCTCACGGAGCCGTCAGTTTTCATGTCCGGCCCAAATAGGGGTCCCCAGGGGCTGGGTGTTGACTAGAGGAGAGGGACTCGGACCCAGCGGGGCCTCCCTGGCCTGCGCCCGTCTGTGTCACGGAAGGCGGTCAGCACTGCCTCAGCAGGCCGGATGAGGGGCCGAGCGAGACCTGCGAGCGCTAGCCGGCACTTTATTAAATCCTCGTAATTGGGTCTTTTCCCCATTTTGTGTATGAGAAAGTTGAGACTCCTCCAAGTTAAACTGTGTGCCCACAGCCCTGTAGCTTGTAAGGAGTGGCCCCAGGTCCCTGGGACCCTAAACCCACGATGCCTCCTACTCTGCAGAAAGGGAGCCTTCAGCTCGGTAGAAGGCATCAACTGAGACATAAGCCAGGGGAGAGTGAGCCTTGAGAGCTGCCCCAGGAGCTCCAGCTAGACTGAGGGCCCTTCCTCGGAGAAGGCATTTGAACAGCGGCTCCCACGAGTCAGAGCTGCTCATGCTGGGCAGCCCTCAAGGCTGCAGCACCCAGAGTGCACTGCATCCATGTTTCAGAGCCTGAGTACAAGATTGGTGGCCTCTGTCCCAAGAATACCCTGAAAGAGGCCGTCCTGGGAAGTTCAGGAGTGCTCCTTCTCCTCCTCAAACACTTCCCTGGGCTGCTGGGGCTGGGACCAGCCACCCTTCTCCCTCTATGCCCACGCCCCCTGGAGCACACACAGGAAAGGTACAGCTGGGAGTACTGTGTCTCCTTCGGTTGAAATTGCATTTTAGTGAGTAATAACCCTGTCAGAGCTAGACGCAGTCTAGAAAAGAGTTAGTTCCTACGCTGCTAATAAAACTGCTCAGACTTGCCCCGTGCTCGTGACTTAACTGACCTCACCAGGGACTCTTGCCAACCATCCCTGCCTGGTGGCTGTTTCCTGAATTTTCAGACAGCAGACCTCATGGGTCCTGTGTGCTCCAACACAAAAAGTTTCCTTTGGGAGGGGTTTATGGGAAATATGGGGACATCAATCCGGTCCCTTAGGGTGACATGAAGTGTCCCCTCAAAATAGGTTCATTTGACTAAAAAGAGTTATTACAGCACATTAAGCCTGTGGCGCATGGTTCTACGCTGGACTCTGTGGAGCTTCAGCGTAGTTAGAGCTGCTTCCTGGATGTGTGCTCGCACCCTGAGCACATCAGGCAGCGTCACTGCAGGTCAGTGCGGCCCCTTCCCTCCAGGGCACTGGACAGCCATCCCCAGGATGGGCGGTGGGTCAGGTCCCTTTTGAGTTGGCAGAGTGCTTGGTGTATCCTGGTGGTAAAGGAAGCAGACTGATACCCTGCTTCTACCTTTAACTGTTTGTTTTTAAGAAATTAAAAAATTTTAGAGCAGGGCCAGGGCCATAGTAAATTCCCATAAAATGCACTCGTGAGTCATTGCCTGTGAGCCATAACTTCTTCAGTAAACACTTATGGGTAAGTTAGTTGCTTTTGAGGCCTACCTGGTGTACAGACTTACTGAGCATAAGCTACTTCTGAACAGACAATTTTTTAAATTGTAGTAAAATACACATAATATAAAACGTACCATCTTAGCCATTTTTACGTCTACAGTTGAGTGGCATTAAGTACATTCGCGTTGTTGTGTGTCCGTCAGCACCTTCTAGTTCCAGAACTTCTCATCTGGAACTGTTTCCCGGCCCCAGCCCCTGGCAGCCACACATCTGCTTTCTGTCTCTGGATTTCACTATTTTGGGTGTTTCATATAAATGGAGTCATGTAATCTGTGGGCTTTGTGTCTCACTTTCACTCAGCGTAACGTTTCCAGGTTCATCCACTTTGTACCATGTATCGTTCCTTTCTCTGGCTCGAAAACGCCCCATCGTGGGGATGCTCCCCGTTTTGTTTATCCATTTTCCGGTTGGTAGACGTTTGTGTTGCTTTCACCTTTGGACTTCTGTGCTGCTGTGGACACTCGTGTGGGGGATTTGTGTCCACGCCATCTTCAGGTCTTCTTGGTTTGTCCCCAAGGAGTGGCCTCACTGGGGTGCATAGTGATTCTACGTGTAAGTGACCAGGAATCGTCACATTGCTCCGCAGCAGCTGCGCTGTCTTACGTTCCCAGCAGCAAGTACAGGGCCTCTGGTTTCTCCACATCCTCACCAGCATCTGTTGTTTCCAGTTTTCCAAGTACTGTGCATCCTGGCGGCCTGAGGTGGTGGCTCAGCCTCGTTCTGATTTGCAATTCCCTGGTGACCAACAGCCTTGAGCATCTTCTCTTGTGCTGCTGGCCATTGTCCATCGACTTTGGAGAAATGTCTGTTCAGATCCTCTGCCCATTTTCATATTTGGGCCTTTGGGTTTGTCTGTCATTGTCTGTCTGTCTGTCTGTCTGTCATTGAGTTGTAGGTTTGTTTGGTTTTCATGGAAATTTTCAAATACACACTAAAGCTGTGAGAATAGTAAAAGGACACTCAGTACACCGCCCAGGCCCGGGTGGCCAGCGCACAGTCCTTGCTCTCCCACCCCTGCCTGGTGATTCCGAAGCAGGTCCCAGCCATTTCATGTCACCACATATTTGGACAGAGGTCAGACTTCCCAATTGAATCATGGTCAGTTTTACCGTTGATTTGCTTGACTTAAGATCCAAATAAAGTTCACACATTGCATTTGGATAATATGCCTCTTTTAAGTCTGTTTTAATCTTAAAACTCCCATCCCTCTTTTTGTTTCCTTTCAGTTTGTCTTTGGAAGGAATTGGACTGTGTCCTGTGGAGCGTTAGCATTTTAGGTTTGGTGTTGACAGCCCTGCAGTGCTGTCCCTGATATAAACTGGTAGTTGATTCGAGGCTGGATCTGATTCCAGCTCAGATTTCCGGCAGAAGCCCCTCAGGTGGAGTTGTGTCCGTCCGACCAGGTAGAGGGGAGGGAGGCCGGCTCGCTACCGCTGCTGATTGCGGTCGCCCAACAGTGCTGGTCTCACTCCGTCTGTCCCAGGAATTCCTCTTTTCAGACAGGCTCCTCCATCGGCTGTTTGGTTGCCTTATGTCGAGTCTGGTCAGGAAGGTTCCGTCCAGTGCTTGATCCTGGCCTGGTTCCCCAGCGCACAGGGTCCTGAGCGAGGTCCAGCTGGCCCGGCCAGGCCTCATGCTGGAATGTCCCGTCCATGTTTCCAGCTGCCTTTGGTCGTCGGGTCGGTGGTCCTGCCTCCTGGCTGCACACTCAGGGCATCTGGGGAACTTTACGGAGAATGGTGCCCAGACCGGCCGGATCAGCCTCTCCGGCGGATGGCTGAGAGGTGTCACCTTGAAAAGGTTTTGCCCGTGATTCTGAGGCCTTTATTGGAACCCCTTCCCCCACAGGGCACAAGATGCAGGCCTGTCTCCGGGGTCGCTGGCCCCCTGGGCTGCCTGCCCTGGCGTCTTTCCTTCCTTCCTCCCACTTTACACACGTCCCGACATGGACATTGTGACGAGCGGGCCTCAGACTCCCCAGACCCCTGCCACCTCCCCCCTCCTCTCCTCTCCCCTCCCCTGACCTGGAGCAGAGCCTGGCTCAACTTCAAACAGGAGACAGCATGGAGGCCCCAGGCAGCACCTCAGATGTGCAGCCAGCGCAGGCACCCCAGCACCAGCAGGCTGCTGCGTGTTCCTCCCAGGGCCTCTGGGGCCTCCCGCTAACAGTAGCTCCCGGAGTGCTAAAACCCGCCTCCTGGTGGCTTTTCCCTCTCTTCTAGGCACTGCACCCCCCACCCTCCTCACCCAGATTCCCTAACACCCTCCAAACCCTGTCCCTCGGCCCAGGGCTGAGGCCTCGAGGCCCCGTGGACAGGGTTTGTCTGTGGCTCTGTCCTGCCTCCCAAAGGCAGGCGGTGTACTCGGTCATGGTCACGGTCACGGGGGGATCCCACCACGGCGGCTGAGACGGCGGAGGAAGTGCTGCCATGAGTGTTGCAGAGATTAATCATGGGTTTTGGCCCTTTGCCTTGTGCCCCCAAAATGGCATTTCCTTAAATAGATCAGAACCTTAACAACTGTGTGGTATTTGGGGTGCATTTTATGGCCCTTAATTAAACTTCAGACACATTAAAACATTTTAAGATGTTTTATGACCTATTCTTAATCTTTTTTTGTGGCCATTTGTGTAACTTCTTGGCTCTCAGACTCCAGCCCTCAACCCTCGATGCACAGAGGTGGGACTCACCTGCTGCCACAGGTGGGGGCAGGCCGCATCTAAGGGCGCAGGAGCGGGGAGGGCACATGTCCCAGCTCGGGGAGCTGCCCGCCAAGGGCAGCGGGGGCCAGGGGAGTCTGAGCTCTGGTGAGATGAAGAGGGCAGCTGAGGGCCCTGCACACAGGCCACAGCCATCTGCCTACAGATCACCGTCGGCCCTTCCTGGATGGAAGGAAAATGGGGTGAAGCACCTCATTTGAGTCTGTGCTCAAAGCTTTTTTTTAATATAAATTTATTTATTTATTTATTTTTTTGGCTGCGTTGGGTCTTTGTTGCTGTGCACGGGCTTTCTCTAGTTGCGGCGAGAGGGGGCTACTCTTTGTTGCAGTGAGCAGGCTTCTCATTGTGGTGGCTTCTCTTTATTGTGGAGCACAGATCCTAGGCACGTGGGCTCAGTAGTTGTGGCTCATGGGCTCTAGAGCACAGGCTCAGTAGTTGTGGCGCACAGGCTTAGTTGCTCCGCGGCATGTGGGATCTTTATGGACCAGGGCTCGAACCCGTGTCCCCTACGTTGGGAGGTGGATTCTTAACCACTGCGCCACCAGGGAAGTCCCTCAAGGCTTTTTTGAACTCCCGTAACCCTCTTGTTTTTGTCCAAACTTATACTTATCTTGTGCAGTAGGAGAGCCCTGAAGACACCTGAAAGCTAAATGCGAAATCTGAATTCATTAATTAGCAACTTGTATTATAATTACTATGTGTCTCTATTTTAAAAGAAAACTGTTTCATTCTTAGAGAGCTTGGCATTGCCTGTGAATAGTGCGAAGAAAGTCCTCCCGTTAGTGTGCATGTTCCCCTCAAAAAGCACCATTTTTGGCTCTATGAGTATTATTTTTTGTAAAGGGGTCAGCTGGCCACCTGCAGAGCTGCGGTGTCAGGGCCCGTAGGGCGGAAGGTCCTTGACCCTGCAGCTGCTTCAGAGAGAAACGCACTGGAAGACGGGTCTCATAGTCAAGGACCTTCCTCTTCACTGGAAGTACCACTTTCTGAAAACAGAAATTCCATTTCTGGACAACTTTGTGAAGGAAATACGTGACGAAGTCTGTGTGTGAGAGCTGCGAGGCTGTGCAGATGACGTGCCCTGTGCTGTGGTTTGTGGGACTCCTCTGGCGACCTGCTCACTGGGACCAGTGGCACCCTGAGTGCTGCCTTGTTCAGCGGGCTTTCTGGCAGCACTGATGCTGTTGACCCCTCCCAGTTCTGACGCTTCTTCCTTTGGCTTCTGGTTTGTCCCGCCTGTCGGGCCTTCCCCTGTGTCCCGTTGAAGGCGGTTCTCCTCTGCCTGGCCCTTATACTGAGGGGCTTGGTCTGAGTCCTCCCTCCTGCGCACTGTCCGCTCCGGCCACCGCCGGTGCCCCCCCTACACTGCGTCCCCAGCTGCAGACCCTCGTGTCAGCACCAGGCACCTCCCTGGGTGCCACAGGCGTAATTGTCGGGAGTACCTCCCCGCAGTGAGCCGTGCGTCACTGGAGGACCCTGCTGTCCAGTTCTGCCGGCACAGACTGCGGGCTCTCGCCTTCCTCACGGCCAGTCAGTCCCCAAGTCCAGTTTGCTTTTCTCCGGAGCCTCTGTAGCCCTCACTTCCCCTCCCTGCTCGCCACCCTGTTGTCCCCTGCTCCCAGCTCAGCCCCAGACGACTCATACCCAGGCCCCTGCCTGCAGGCCTGAGGGTGTCTCGCTGGGGGTCAGCACTCTGGCTCCCTCCAAGGCCAAGGTCTCCTGCACCACCCTGGAGGGCTGCGGCTCTGGTGTCCTCACAGGCCTGCAGAGACGGTCCGTGCACGTCCCTGTGGCATTTGAGTTGCTTTGCGATGAGCGGTCATAGCGTCACCATCCCTCCGGCCTTGGGTGTTGAATGATTTTATGAGAGCTGTTATCTGCGCTCTTCTTCAGGAAACCGGGTGGGGTGGGGCCCGGGTCCCCGGCCCACTGCTCACCTCGGGGGCCTGGAGCTCCCTGTGGTCCCTGCTTGGGCACAGCCGGTAGTGGGAGGGGGTGGCTCCCGTGGGAACGGCCATTCCTCTGGCAATTTCATACAGTTTTTGTACCTTTCCGCGCATTTATTTCTTTCTATGGATCCTGTCCTTTTATTAATACGCTGTGACAGCCGTGGGGCCCAGAGCACAGACAGGAGGCTGGGAAC
The DNA here is from genome assembly GCF_949987515.2 of Delphinus delphis. NCBI lineage: Eukaryota > Metazoa > Chordata > Mammalia > Artiodactyla > Delphinidae > Delphinus > Delphinus delphis. The sequence goes on from NC_082695.1 coordinate 24,988,399, forward strand.
GTCCCAGCTTCCCTGTGCTTTTCAGCTTTGGAGACAGCCTTGCTGTCTCCATGCTTTTCTGTGTTCTGTCTGTGTTATTTCATAGTATCAATAGTTTGATTTTTCAGCCCCGAACATGAAAAACACTGAAGTAGATGGTGAGATGGGAGCAGAGGGTGCAGGCCTCCCCACCTCCCCGCCCACGCCTGTGTCAGGGCCTGTCTGCTTCTCCAGCGTCTTTGGATGGGCCGGGGCCACACTGGCCGGGCCCCCTCCATCTCGCAGGGGGCAGGGCAGTGGTCTGGGTTTCGGTTGTTTTGATTTAGAAATTGGTCGTCGTTGCCCTGGGGCCCCAGGCCCGCTGTCTCCTCGGGGTGCCTCATTCACGAGGTGCTGCTCTGACTGCGGGGTCCAGGCTGGGGGTCTGGTCTGTTTGGAGGAAGCTGGATGGCCGGGTTCCCACAGCTGGGAGCTGGGGCACAGCTGCTTTCTCTGGTGCTGGGGCCTTTGCCTCAGGCCGGTGAGGCCAGGCACGTAGGCTCCGCCACATCAGGCCTAGCGGCAGGAAGTAGAGATTTGTTTTCCTCCAGGCGTGCATGTGACCCACGGGCAGGGGTCAGAGCCTCTGGCTGCTGTAAGCTACACTCAGCCCCGTGCAGAGCTGGGACACGTTGTGAAGAAGCTCATTCCCTGCTGCCCATGCGATGGCGACCAGTGTCCTGGCTCTTTTGTCAGGGCGTTTGGCCCTGACGACTGGGAGGAATAATCCCACAGGAATCATCTGTGACCTGAGCCTCATGGAAAAACGCTTCTGGGGTTTATGAGAATTAAAGTGAGACACGGCCCGGAGGAGGCTGGGGACCAGGGCTCCCAGCCCTGTCCTCCCACCCACCAGCCCCACACCTTGGACAGGTGACTTCCTTCCCTGGTCCTAGCTTAGTCCCAGGTGGGGCTGAAGCGCCCCTGCTGGCTGCTTCCTGAGATCCCGATGACATCAAAGGGACAGGTTGGCCATGGCCATAACTGTGGTTGTTGCGGAGCAGAGGCCTGTGAGGGCAGCCAGCCTGTCGGGGCAGTGTCTTCATGGTCACAAGTGTGGGGACCAGTGAGGCAGGGGCTGCCCAGGCCTCATCTTAGGGGGGCAGTGATGTCACTGAGTGGCTGGCACTGCCCTTAGATGGCCGCGTCAGATGGCCCACGGCCACCACACCTTACCACCGCCTTTCCCTGGGGCTGTCAGCAGATTTGCGCCCCTTTGCACCTTAACCTGATCACTTTCCTCACCACAGTTTATGGACAAGTCCTCCAGGCCGGATTGGCGGCCACTGAGGGAGTGACCTCTGGGATCACTGCCCCCAGAGCTGCTGCCTTTCAGAGGGTCATGGTTGAGCAGTCCCCAGAGGGCAGCGTCCTGGGTGCCTGCAGTCAGGGCTGGACGCTTCCTTTTGGTGACAGAGTTTGTTTCCACACTACCTGCTGCTTTTGTCAGGAGAGCCCCACCCTCCCCACCCGCCCTTTGTCCCTGGGCCCTACTTGGTGTCAGGACCTAACGGTTTGTAAGGGGGTCGGGCCTGTAAGGGGGTCGGGCCGGCAGACTTTGTAGAACACTCCCTACAGAGGTGAATAGCGTTGTTGTTCTTTGGCCGCTGCTCCCGGGGAGTGAGGACTGCCGCCTCGAGCACAGTCACCCAGGAAGCGGACTCATGCATTTGAAGGCTGCATGAAACAGTAGTAAGACATGAAGCAGGAGGTGCTGGGGGTTGGGGTGCTCTCTTTTTCAGTTTGTGGCATTTTCATAAAGCGTGTGAATTTCCAAATTTCATTGTGGAGTTTCAGCTTCAAAAGGGTTCTTGCAAATAAAGGTAAAGACTACTTTCTAGCTGAATTGCTTTATCATATAATAAAATACTCTGAATGACGTGTTTCTTCTGTAGTTGTGAACAATTTAATTTGAATATGGAGTAGGTGCCCCTTCAAAGAGTCGAGGTGGTTCTCGGAGATGCACTGTGGGAGCCCCACGCACCCCCCCACCCCCCACCCCCCGGTCATTGGCGCCGAGTGCAGGCTGGTGGCTGGTCCTCAGAGTGCAGGGGTTGTGATGTCCTGTAAATGATGGGGAGGAGGCTGGACCACAGCTCTTCCTAACAGCGCTGCTGCTCCCCGGTGCCCCGGCGGCGGAGCCCCTGGCCCCCAGGGCTGTGTCCTCTCAGGCCAGGGTTTGGGTGGCTCAAATTTCTGCTACTGTGGTTGCAGCGATCTGGTGTGCAGGGTGGGGGCCGGTCACGGGCACCAGCTGGTCCTGGGCTCGGCCCCCAGCCCCCCATCCTGCCGTGCTTCCTGCAGAAGCTCAGCCTGCTGGGCCTGGGGGCCTCCGCCCCCCTCGGCCATCTCCTGAGAAGCCCGCAGTGTGTGTTGCTCACATGTTTTCTTTCTTTTCCTGCAGAATATCGACATCACCAACTTTAGCAGCAGCTGGAACGACGGGCTGGCCTTCTGTGCTCTCCTGCACACGTACCTGCCCGCCCACATTCCCTACCAGGAGCTCAACAGTCAGGATAAGGTGAGGCCATGGAGGGCAGGCAGCGAGGGGAGAGAGCCCTCTGTGGCGGCGCGGGGGGGCAAGCTGCTGGCTCCTCGCACACCCCGGTGGCCTCTCTGGGAACGACATTGAGGGTCAGGGCTTCTTGAGGAGAGTGGTCTGGGCAGCGTCACCCACGCCAGGCCACCTTCCCCACGTCCAGCCACGACCGGCTCACGGTGCAGCCCTGCCCAGACGGGCACTGGGAGAGGACCCAGGCCCAAGCCCTCTAGTGTGCACCCCCATTGGCCCCTCCTGCCCTTCAGATGACCTTTGAAACCCCCCACGGGGAGGAAACAATTTCACAGGTGTTGCTTATTAGCTTTGGGGGTGCTGGGCAGCTCAGAGCTGATGTGTGAAAAGTGACCCTCCTGTGCGGAGAGGAAAAAACAAGTGTGTGGGTGTCACTCCGCAGCTTGTCACCAGAGGGGCGGGGCGTCGGGTATGGGTGTGGACCGGGCTGGTCAGGCTGCCCTCCCCGGCCCTGCTCATGCACCTGTCACACGGTTTCTTTTCCAGCGGAGGAATTTCACCCTGGCCTTCCAGGCTGCCGAGAGTGTCGGCATCAAGTCCACACTGGTGAGCCCCCGTCCCCTGAGGAGAGACCCCTGGGAGGCCTGGTGACCAGGAGGCTTCTGGGTGGGGACTGGGGCCCTGGCGGGCCCTGCACCAGCCGCAAGGACATCCTGCGGGTGGGGTGCAGATGGTCCCCTGCCCGGCACTCTTTATGCCTCCCGTCAAGTGTCCCAAGGAAGCGCCCTGAGTGGGGGGTGGTCACGTTTCGCTGTCAAAAGCACATTCCAGCAGATCTGCCTCGGGTGTCAAAGTAGAGGCAGGGGAGGGCAGGGCAAGGCCCCAGAGCGCTTCTCAAGGGCGGGAAGAGAGGCGGAGGAGCCCTGGGGTCAGGGCTGTGCTCTGGGCTACAGTAGCTCAGGACAGACGTGTTTCCGTGGGGGCTCCTGCCTCGTCACCAAGTCTGACTTCCAGGGAGAAAATACCTCGTCCAAATGCAAAGCCAGAGACTTCCACACCCAGAGATGCTGATGAAATTAACATGACAGGGGTGTTGCACAGCTCGGGGGTCCACAGAGTGAAGGACCCCACAGGGCCAGGTCAGGAACCCCCAGTGCCACCTCCCACCCTGAGGGTACCCATCACCCTGCCTTGTGACAGCCGATAGCTTTGAAGACATATTTGCACTCATCTTTACCCTGCAGGAGTGTTTGTGTAGAGTTCCATAAATATGTCTTCTGAGTTCACAGAAATACGTGTTTCTGAGTGGCTTCTATTCAATCATATATATAGAGAGAGAGAAATTACAGTTGAAATATTTCTCATTACCTGGATGTTTTACACCATGTGTAAATGCTGATATATAAGCAGGCAGTTCCCCAGCCTAAAAACTTTCCATTGAGATTCTTACACTGAACATACATGTGTTCTTTCTCCCCATCCCATTGACTCTGGTCCTCATTTGTGTCTCGCACCCATGGGACCCCTGGGAGCAGTGCCCTGCAAGGACAGCGGGTCTTTCTTGGGGGCCTCCCGGGCACGTCTCAGAGCCCAGGGTCCCCCGCCCGCTTCCCAGCAGCATCAGCTGATGTCTCCCCAACCACGGGGGCCACACAGGACACAGAGAACTGTGGCTTCCAGGGCTTCAGGGGGTCGCCCACCGTGGGGCAGGCAGTGCCTGGTGGGAAGGACACTCAGAGGTGACGCCGGAGGGGTTAGCGAGGAGAGGCAGGTGGGGAGGACGGCCCAACTCCCCCTCCCCCAGAGGAGACCAGCCCCTTCCAGCCTTGAGGGGCAGCCCTGGGCAGGGCGGGAGGCTTGGACATGGCCTACGCCCCGGGCGAGGAGTTTCCTGGGTACTAGGCTGCTGACCTGTGCAGTGAGACTCGGACAAAAGTCCCATGAGGGAGGCCCCCACCCCCAGAGCCCTTGGTGCTGTGGCTGGGAGGCAACCCGGGCTCTAACTAGCCTCTTCTCCTCTGTCAGGACATTAACGAGATGGTCGGGACCGAGCGGCCGGACTGGCAGAACGTGATGCTCTACGTGACGGCCATCTACAAGTACTTTGAGACCTGAGCACCTGAGGCCCCACGGTCACCCCGAACGCAGCTCCCTACACTCTGCCCCTGGCCGCCCCGCAGCGTGTGAGCCCCGCCCCCGACGGGCAGGGGACTCGGCCTGTGTGGCCTGCGCTTGGGCCAGGCTCTTCCACCTGGCCTCCGCGGCCAGGGCCCCGCGCACACGCTGACCTGCTGGAGAGATTGGGGAACCATTAGCACTGGGGTGGGAGGAAAGGCTCACTCACGGTCCAACCTAGGGAAGGGGATTCGTGTGCGGGCAGCTCCCTAGGTTGTGAAAGCTTCCTGCAGCACCTCAACTGCTTGCCCCTGAGAACCGGGGCGGGGTGGGGGGAATGGGTACCTTATAGGCCCCTGTTCCCCTCCTGTGTGACAGGGCATCCTCGCCGGCGATACGGACCGTGCCCCCCGCCCTCAAGCTCTGCCAATCTCCAGCTCCAGGGGCTCGGAAACCCAGCACCAACCTCAGGGTTCCAGACAAAGGAATCTTTCCTAAGGAGTTCTCTTTTTTTCTTATGAGCAATACTGGGAGGAAATGGCTTTTGTTTTCTTAGTACCAAAGTTAAATTGTTTTGGTAAGTGTAGCGATAAAACACAAAATCTGGACATAAGGTGATGAAAGCCAGAACCAACGTCGCAAGAAACAGGAGGAAAAGCTGAACAAGTCAAGGGGCCCAGATGGTGCGATTTCAGTCCCTGAGTCGCTCGGAAGTGACCCTCCTGGCTGGGGTGGAAGAAAGTGCCTTAGCTCTGCAGGGGAGGCTGCCGCCGCCATCCAGACGACAACCCTCAGCAGCCCTTCTTGGGAACGGGGAGCCGCTGTTGGTTCAAACAGTTTCGAGACCTGCACTTCCAGAACACAAATAAGCAGGAGGAAGAGCAGCCATTGCCCCACAGAATGCAAGGCGGGGGCTTGGGGAGGCCGCCCAGCCAGCCTGGGGGCTGCGGCTCCATGCGTGAGCAGGAGGTTCAAGACCAGGGGTCGGACGAGTCAACAGCCCAGGGCAGAGGGCGGCTGTGAGACGGGCTGTACATGCAGCCCGCTGGCCCAGGTCACCGGCTGCCACCCCCTGGGAGGCTCCTGGTGAAACGCCTGTTTTCAGCTGCAGAGCAGCGCCCAGCCCAGAGCACACAGGAGACCCCTCCTCCCTGACAGGCTCTATCCTCGCATCTGCTGCCCTGCTGGGCACCTGTGCTGTCAGCTGAGTGACTGTCAGGGGAGAGTTGTTGCTTTTCAGTGTCTCTCCACTTGGTTCTTCTCTCATCTGCCCTTATGGTGGCCTGTGTGCCTGATCTGCGGCCACATTTTTGCCTATTTATTATGTGAGGCGGCTGTTTTGGCCAATGGAGACTTTCCTGGGTCTGCAGTTCACACCGCTGTCCCTGGCGGCTCCTGCTGCAGGGCCTGTGGGGGGGGGGGGTGTTGCTGGTGTCCTCTGGAGGAGCGTGGCCACTGCTGATGGGCTGGTGTTGCCCGGCCTCAGCTCCCGGGGTTGGTGACGGGGCAGAGGGGGCTGCAGGGAGGGCTTCCTGGGTGCCCAGCTGCCTCTCTGACAACAGGCTGTGTGGCCAAGCCGCCCACGATTTCCACATGGATCCACGGCTGAGAAGGTTCCAGAAGCAAGATATTTCGCTTTTCCTGGTAGGATCCTTGTACTGTTGGCTTTAAGGGGTGACCCTGGACGGTCCTGTGTTCCTAGAAGTGGTGCTGTGAGGTGCTTTGGGTCCAGTGGCAGTTGCTGCGAAGTCTCCAGGAGGACATCCTGCCTCCTCCCTTTAAGCACAAGCTTTACTGCAAAAGGACCAGTGTTGGTTTTCTCTCGACCACAAGCTTCTGCTGACTGATGATACTGTTAAGTTTTTGTTCTATTAAATGTTCTTGAATGTCCTAAAATTGTCGTGACACATCAGGCTTGGGCTTTTCTGGGTCGCTGTGAACAGGACCCTCGCCACCTCCGGGGACGGGCTGTGGCAGGGAGGGCACCTGAGCCCACAGGCCAGGAGATGTCGCCGGGGGCCTGAGTGGGGTGGGGCAGGGGAGGCTTTGGCCATCTGCCTGCATCTGGGGTGGGATGGCCCAGGTGAGCCATGCGGCCTGGGCGGCCTTGTGACCGCGGAGGTTCTGTAACGGGCATCAGGCCCCAGAAGCACCGCCTGAGCTGCCCCCACACCCCCAACCTGTGGCCCAGACATGTGCTGCTCTGGGTTGGGGAGGGTGCCTTGAGGTTTTCTGGGTTTTTTTAGAAATGTGTCTTCTTGGAGATAATTTTGAGAATGTATAAAATTATAGAGAAAAAAATCAATAATTATACCATTCGCAGGCACCCAACCAATCAAGCCTTTCTTCCTGGGCATCTTGTGTGGAATGACAGTGACTCCACAGAGCACAGCCGGGAACAGCACTGCACCTCGTCACGTTGCACATGACACAGGTCACGTGCAGAGGCCGTGGCATCCCCTCCTGTTCACACTGGCAGACCTGGGCGCCCCTCCCAGGCCTGCGACCCCCTCCCCAGGGTCAGGGTTTCATATGGTAACTGATTCGCTCCCTGGGAGGCCCAGAGCCGCCAGCTGAGTGGAGGTGTGTATGTCAGAGCGGTGGCCCGGCTTCTCCCCACTCAGCAGCTGTGTGGCCAGGGTTACGTGGCCGGGGCCGAAGACGCTGAGCTCCCTCCCTTGGCTGCTGCAGGGAGGTCGTCCAGCCAAGGCCACAGGCTCTGAGACACGGGCCTGTGGGCCCTGCATGTGGCGGCAGGAGTGGGGGACCCCACCCGGGACCCTGGGCAGTGGGGGAAGCTCTGCTGTCTTAGCTGCTGCCCCACAGGGTGGGGTCCCTCCCCAGAACACTCCTGCCTGCTGTGCCAGCTGCCTCAGTAGCAGACCGACTCCATCTCCAGAGCCTCTCCGGCGCGGCTGGGCAGACTGGGGAGCGTCCTCTTGGGCTTGGGGAGGCCTGGCTTCCCTCCCACGGCACAGCACTCCTGCGGCCCAGGGTTGGCCAGGTTTTGTCTAAGGTGGTCCCTTAGGGGGGGACAGGGACAGACATCAGGGCTCTGGTGCCTGCAGGTCCCGTGCTGTGTCGGGGTGAGGGGCGGGTTCTCGTCAGGCCCCAGGTTGCTGGGAAAGTGCTGGCCAGAGTGCCAGCCCCAGCAGGCCAGGACTTCGCTGGGCTGCCCTGGTCATTGGTGCAGGAGGCAGCATGGGTGCACAGAGGACAGGGCTCCACGCTCCCTGGGCTCAACCCGCTCCCTTGGCGGGGAGCACTTGGGAGAGCAGGCTGGGTGTGCAGGAAGGGCCAGGACCTGGGGGACTTGTGGAGAAGGGCAGAGGGTGACTGGACATGGCCTGCAGTCTGTGCCACCCCAGCTGTGCCAGGCCCAGGGCAAGGGCAGGCCCCAGGAGCCCTTGGATGGTGATGTCTGCATTATTGGGGGGGGGCGGGGATCCAGGGTTCCAAGGAGGGAGACACCACAAGGTCTGGAATCTTAGGTGGCAGAACCAGAAGGGCTGGGTAGGAGTACGGGGTGGACCATTACCAGCACCTGTCAGGGAGGAAGCAGGGACACCCAGGTCTGCCACCAACACCTGTGAGGGGCTGGGGCTCTTCCCACCTCTGCAATGTGGTCACCCCAGGAAGGGTCCCCCTTGGACCGTGCTCCCAGGCTATCTGTGAAGTGGGGCGGGAGGTACCCGGGGAGGTCTGAGGCAGGGGTCCTGGGAGAGTGGCGAGGGGTGGCTTTCATGTTCAGGCAGCTGCTGCTGTGTGGGTGCCTGGGGCCCTGGCTTAGGGCCATTCTTAGGTTTGTGAGTGACAAGCCTCGCATGCCAGGGGCTGTCCCTGCCACCATTGTCCAGGACAAGGCCCCACTCCCATCTGGGCCTCAGTTTCCATATCCAAGGGATGCACCCAGGTCAGCTCAGAGGCACAGGGCTCCCAGCAGGGTTGCCATGTGATGCCAGAAGTCATCGTGGGCTGAAGCATCCTCCCAGGACTGGGCTGGAGGATGGGGTGGTCCTGCAGCTGCTTGGCTACGGGCGGCTGGAGAGCTTCCTCATGTGATTCTGCTTTTTTGGGGCCTTAGTCTGAGTATAAACTGGAGTCCCGTGAGGTCCCCCCACTTCCTCAATCCCAGAACCCCAGGAAGTGTGTGGTGCCTGCTCCTTCAGAGGAGAAGTTGGTGAGCACCTCAGGGTGGCCTGGTGGTTCCCGGGGACACTGGCCCCGGCACCCACTGGGTGCTTCATCCTGGGGCTGGCCGCCTTTCTCTGGCCCAGCTGGCCCCAGAGCAAACAATCGGGCCAGAGGCCACCCAGGTGCATCCTGGATAGGAACAAAGAGCCCGCGGGAGTAGGTTGGGGGTGGGAGTCTGAGAACGGAATTCTGGAGCGGGAGAGCCCAGCTGGCCCCCTGCCTCGCCTGCCGAGCCGGGCCTTGAGGGAAGGAAGGGTGGGTGCCCACAGCCTTCACAGCTTGTCTTGAGGCTGGGCAGGGAAACCAAGGGCCCGGAGGTAGTAGATGGGGCCGGCCAGGGCATCCCTGAGCCCGTCACCCTCGGTGCTGCCTCAGGCCTGCAGGGCTCCCGGAGCCTGGCACCTGAGGAGGACTCTCAAGGCCAAGGGCAAGGGGCTCGCTGGCCTGTGGGGTGGGGCAGCAGAGGGTTCCCCAGGAGGGCCTGGAGGCGCACATCCGCTCCATGGGGGGGGCAGAGTTCGTGAACAGCCCTCCCATGTGCCTGCTTCCTGTCATGTGCTCTCTGGGCAATGGCTTCACTGGGGACCTGGACAAAGGCACCTGGCAAATGACACAAGAACATTGGAGCAACCCCCCCTCCCCCCCTCCCATCTCTAACAGGGGCTGCTGGAGAGCAAGGCTGGGGACCATGCTGCTTCAAGGCCATGTGGGTTCCAGGGCCTAGGGAGCTGGCCCCAGGCCTGGAGCCAAGCCAGGCCCTGCTGACCACCCTAGGCCTGGGGCACCCACACCGAGGAGGGGCTTCCCACTGGGCCCCACGAGTGAACTCTAAGGGCTTTGGCACCCTGGCCCTGAGGGCCAGCTACAGAAATGAAGCCTTCAGCCCCTGGGCACTGGATGTAGCCAGTGTGGGGGCAGGCCACACCTGGGGAGGTCTCGGCAGGACGGCCATTGGGCCCCAGAATGGAAATGGCAGGGGAGAGCTTCATGGGGACCCACGCTGGGGACTAGGGGACAAGAGTGACCCCAGTATTGGCTGAGTGTTGGTCTCTGCCCTATGAACCCCATAGTCCTCTCTGGGCCCCAGGTGGCTCTCAAGCTCTTCCCTGCATGTCTGTTGAGTGAGGACTTGAGTGAATACGGGCCCAACAGATGTTGGCAGGAGGGTTTTGTCCCAGCTGTAGGAGTTTGTCCCATGTAATGGCCCAGAAGCAAGGGAGGGAAGCCAAGGGCCTGGGGGGAGGGTCCCCCAGTGGGACAGCACCTCCCCAGGTTCCTCATGGTCTGACTGGCACAGCTAAGGAGGAGGCAGGGCAGGAAGGCGATAGTCCCATTTTACAGGTGAGGCAACCAAGGCAACCCCAGCCGAGGTCTTGATTCCCCTCAGTGGAGGTGAGTGCGGGGGAGGATGGCAGAGCCAGCTGGGGCTGGACCACAACCTGGACTGGGGGGTGGGGGCAAGGCAGCTGACGAGGTTGGAAATCAGGACGGGAGGTTCCCAATTTGAACATTCTCACGTGCCTCTTGCCATGAGGGCTCAGGTTTTTCTCTCATGTTGGAGTCCCAGCCCCTCCCAGCATGCCCTATTCTGCCTCCCTGTGCCTGGAGACAGGGGCCCACTGGACATCAGGGGAAACGCGGAGCAGGGGATCCAAGCTGGCTGAATGGGGCCGGCAACAAGCTGGGGAGGCTGCCAGGCAGTGGAGGCTGGTACCTTGGGCTCTGCTCCTGGGATGGAGGAGCTGGCCAAGTGCCTGTGCAGGCTCCCACTTCCCACCCGCCCTTCCCTCCAGCCTCTGCTCCCACTGGCCTCCACCCTGGGGGCCAGCAACACCCCCTCTCTGCCCCACCCCACCCCACCGTGACCCTGCTGGTCCCAGGAGGTTTGAGAATGCAAGGTTCCTGCAAACCCTTGGCCACCAACACCCTGGCCTCTGAGCAGCTCGTCCTGCTGTGCACAGGACTGGGGTTACTCCACTTCTGTCCAGATTCAAGGGTCTGAAGGTGGACTGGGGCTGGATGGATGTGAGGTCGTTTCCAATTTGGAATCACCACAACATGGATCTGTGGGGTGGGAGGAAGATGAAATCCCAGCGCAAGGGACTGAGATTCCAGGTTAGTCAGGGATGCAGAAGGTGACTCCTCTCTTTGCTCAGAGCAGTTGGGGAGGGGGAAGGACCTGACCAGGCACCGGAGCTGAGGAGTTCTTGGAGGGATCACTGGAATTGGGGCTGACTTCTTAGAGGCATCTTTGAGCTGAGGTACCAACCCTCCACCCCCAGCAGCGCAGGACCAGACTTAGGGAGGGAGAGCAAGGCTGTGGACCGGACTAGCAGGCGTGTCCCTGAGGTCCCTGGTATGAGGCCGAATTTTCTCCTTCAGGAACTGGGGGATCCATGGAAAGATTTGAGGAGAAGCAGGCACAGGACGCTTCCCGGGATGACACAGGGGTACCGACCCGCTCAGCTCCGATGATGAGGGACAGCAGGGCTCCGGGAGGACCCAAGCGGCAGGGGCAGCCTGGGGCTTCTTGGAGGAGGGGAGGGAGTGTGGCTCTGGGACCCAGGGGTGAGAGAATCATCGAAGGGGAGGGGGTGTGGTCCGGAGGGAAGTGGCCTGAACGGACGCGAGAGCTGCGAGGGCGCGCCGGAGCGGGAGGCGGGCATCAGCCGGACTTGTGGGCTGGCCGCCCTGGCGGGGCCACCTGGCCTCGGTTTCCCCACGCAGCGGGGCGGAGCGAGAACCGCGCGGGTCTGGAAGCCGCCCTGCAGGGGGCGCCCGCGGGCGGCGCGGCCGGAGCTGGAGACCCAGCGGCCGCCGAGACGGCGGGAGCCGGCGCGCTAGCAGCAGGTCAGTGGGGTCCCGCGTCCGGGGTCCCCAGGGTCCCGGGCGGGCGGCCGGGCAGCGTGGGGCCGTCGGAAGCTGCTGGACTGGGGGGCGGGAGGCGCGGGTCCCCTCCTCAGGTGCCCCGCCGCTCCGTCTCTTCCCGCCGACCTGAGAGCGAGTTCGTGGGCCGGGGTCCGAGCCCTGCCCGCGGCGGCGGCGGGAACAGCGGGTGCAGGGGCGGCTCGAGTGCGGCTGTCGCTCTAAGCCCGGTCGGGGGACGGTGCGCAGACCCTCTGGGCCACCCTGAAACGGACCGGAAGGTGCGCAGGGTAAGCGGGGAGGGGAAGGGGCGAGAGAGCGCGGCCCCAGCGGCAGGGGCGGGAACCTCGCCGGTGCGTTCTGGGCCACGGGCCGCCCGGGTACTCTATGAGCCCTCGGGGCGCGCCCTGGCCTGGCTGGGCTCGAGGCAGAGGCCGGCCTGAGCAGGGCGGGCCGGACCCCGCAGACGAGAACTTCCACAGGTGGAGCTGCCGAACGTCCAGGTGTTCCCGGGAAGCTGGGTGAGCAGACGGCGTCCGAGCGCCTGGGGCGCAGCGAGAAAGGGGGAGTCGAACGCCGGCCGAGCGCGGGCGCGTCCAGTGGGCATTGGTGGCGGGAACCGGACTTAGGGGGTCCCAGGAGAGGCCAGGGTTGGGGGCGCGCCTCGGACTGTCCTGGCCGTCCGCCGGGCTGCCCTGAGCCGACGTAGGAATTGCGGGAATGGTGGCGGCCCCCGAGGGACTTGGCGCGGGATGCCCAGGGGATCAAGGAGGGGCCGGGGCCAGCGGAGCAGAGATGTCTGCGTTGCGGGCGCGGCCACCGCGCTTTAGACTTCAATTTCCCCGACTGTACAATGGGAGGAAGGCGGAGGCCGAGGGCTCCGCAGGGGAGAAAAGAGAAGAGAGAAGTCCCCACCCCCTTTTCTCTGGACTGGAGCTGACCCCTGGGGGAGGACTAGGGCGGCCCCTTGTGCCGGTTCTCCCTCCCCATCTCAGGCGGCACCTAGGCCCGCTTCCACCCACAGGCCTGTGCTCCTTTCCCACCTGGAGCTCAGGCTGCCCTCTCCTTGGCCTCTGCTATCCAGCTTCCATCGACTCCCAGCCTCTGCACCCTCAGAAGACAATCCATGTCACCTCTATGCCGCTAGGGCTGCCCCTGCGTGTCCTGGTCCTGGGGCCCATGATGGAGAGTTCTTGGGAGCACAGTGGGCTAGGGAGGCTGTGTGGCATCAGGGGCTGCCTCCTTAGTCCTGCGGGGTCTGGTCCTAGATGCCTTGGATGGGCTGGAAAGGCTCTGCCCTATGGGCCAGGCCCCCTCCCAGGTTCTGGTCCATGGCGGGAGCTCCTCGCTGAGGCTTGTCCACACCTCCTTGCTCTACTCTTGCCCTTTAGGGTTTCCCTGGCTCTCCCAGGTCCTGGTGTCTCTTGGGCCACTGCCCCTCCCTCCCTATCCCCTCATTGCAGACCAGATTCTGGGCTAAGCTGGCTTCTCTGTTCATCGCCTCAGGGAGGCTGAGGGCAGCCCAGACATGGCTGGCAGGAGACAGGCTTTGGGCCAGGTGGGTTTTGGTGGACGTGTGTGTTGCCTTCCTCACACTGGCCTGGGAAGTGCAGGTCTCTGACCACACACTGGTCCTGCCCCCAGGAATCCACAGCCTAAGAGGGCAATGGCTGTCTTCAGAGGCAACCCAACGGCCCAGAGACTTCCATGCCCAAACCTGGGTTCTAGTCTTGATTCACTTGCTGAGCAGCCCTGGGCCAGTCATTGCCCCAGCAAACCTGCCTTCTCATCTGTAAAATAAGCCTGATGGTGCAAGCAATGCTTAACGAGGGTTGCGGTGGAGAGTAAATGAGAGATAGGCATTGGTTGTGGGGGACAGATTGGGATCTGTGCTTGAGCTTGGGAACCTGGGAGGGAGGCTCTTAGCCTTATGGGGTTGGGGGGGACACCACAAGAGATCGCTGTTGGCCGAGGGACATGTGGACTGGAGTTGGATTGGGAGCAACACCTGGCATCACACCCTGCAAAATGTAGGGCCTCTAGGTCTGCTGTGTAGGACCACAGCGCCTGGTGGCCCACAGCAGTGACCTGAAATCCCTCAGCAACTCCTGCTCCCGTTTAACCTGCCTGACTCCTGAGCCACCTGACTCTGAGTGAGCTGGAACTGCCACCCCAAGTGTCTTGTGGGGGTCAGTCCTGTCTGCTGAAAGATGTGTACACATGAGAGCCAAGGCGAGCACAGCCTGAGGGAAGGCAAGGGCTTGAAGGATGGGCTGAGAAGTTGTTTTGGTGTGTGTGTCAGGGGACCCTGAGGAGATCACTGGTGTCAGGTGCTAAGTTGACAAAAGGATGAGCTCCGGCCCCTAGGGAAGGATCTGGGCCTGGGAAATGTTGGCGGCCACAGAAGGGAGGGTTTGCCCCATGGTCTGGAGGCTGAAGGGAGCAGTGGGAGTGCGGTGCTAAGGGTGGGCCCCTGGAAGTCTGTGCTGGGCCCAGATGGGGGAAGGGAAGTGAGGAATGGCAGGAGTTCAGAGCTGGGATGCAGGGAGCCCTCGCAAGAGACTGCTCACCTCCCGGACAGGGCTGGGAGCTCTGGGTGGTGGGAAGGAGCAGTTTAGTGGCAGAGGTCCCCCAGCCCTTGCCCACAGAATCATGCAAGGGGCCCCTACAGTGTGGAAGCCATGGGATCCTGACTCCTGATGGGGACTGGAGAAGCTCAGCTGCCCTCACTCTAGCTGGGGGAGCAGGATGGTGGATGGGGGAGATGGGGGAGGGAAGGCAGGAGGCTTCAGCTTTCCAGGACCCCCGCAGGCCTTCTCTGGCATGCCTCTGGGCCTTGCACAGACTGTTGCCTTTGCCTGGAATCTCCTTTCCTCTCTTCCCTGACCCTTCAAATCCAGCATGAATACCCCCTCCCCTGAGAGCCCTTCCAGACTCCTCTGGCCCACAACCCCTTCCATAGGACAAGCTTGTTTCAGAAGTTGCTGGGCAGGGTCTTTCTGCGGTTCCCACCTCTGCTGCTGCTCGCGTCAGCCCAGCTGTCACCTGGAAGAAAGGCTGCCTTGGTGCGCCATGGAGAGGCAGTCAGTGCCACTCTGGTGCCTCCCGGCTGTCAGGGTAATGGTTTCTGCCCAGAGGCCCCCAGGGCTGGTATGTGTCTGCCCATCTGTCACAGAGCATTCACCTCTGGCCCCTCAGTGGCCTCTGCAAACCGTAAGCCAGGTACCAGAGGCCACTGAGTGACCAGGGAGCAGTGGCAGGGCCGTGCTGGAGTTGGTCTGGCTGACCCTCTTGCTCTCTCCTTTCAGCCTCCAGGGCTGCATCATCACATCTTCATCCCAGGGACCCCAGAAGTGGGTCTGCCTGCCTCCCATCCTCAGCATACCCACCCTCTGGGAGCTCCTGAGGCTGTGCACCTGGCACTGCCCCTTCAGCAGGCCAGCCTTCTGTCAGGGTCCCACCCCAGGCCCACTAGGGTCTATGTTCTCAGGGCCATTTAGAAGCCCCCCCCCCCATCTTGACCTCTTCAGGCATGGTAGTGCCTGTCGTCATGCCAGTAGAAGATTCACTTGAGAGGTGTGGGTGCTGAGCCATGTGGGTGAGGAGGTTGTCTCACTGTGGCCTGCTGTACCAGAGGGGAAGCCTCTTGCTCAGGGTCTCAGGGAGTGTGGGATGGAGCAGGAGTGGGACCCCATCTGGGTTCCTTGCAACACAGGGTGGGCACGTAGCACTTTGTGTGTGGAGTGGCCCCTTGGAGCGGGGAGTCAGGTGAGGCAGCCCATGGGGGTGAGTGGCCACGTCAGGCTGGGAAGAGGCAGGGCCTGTGGCCTCTCTGGCATCTGGCCTGGACACGAGGGGGTGGAAGGGGGATTCTGGGCCCCCAGCAGGGAGAAAGGCCCTGCGGCTCCAGGCGTTGCTGATGTGGAGGCTGCTCTGGGGGCTGGGCTCAGTGCAGGGAGTAGGCTCTCAGCCCCAGTCCTGCCCACATCCTGCCCCCAGGCTCTGAAAGCAGCAGCTGCACACCCCAGGGGCCGGGGGGGAAGGGACACCACTGGTGCCTGCCAGGGTACCTGGGGCCCAGCCCTCACAAGGTTCCTGAAGTTGGAGCTGCTAGCAACCCTGCAGGGAGGGAGAGAGGGAGGGAAGATGTGCCATGACACAGAGGATGCTCACCTCCAGGCAACACTGGAGATGGCCCTGCTCTCATTGATGGGTTCGGAGAGGGGCCTGGCCGGTCCCAGGGTCCTGGGGTTTGGGAGTCTTGTGCCCAGGCCTGGGCCACTCTAAAGGCCACTGGAGGGCTTGTGGTTGGGGCAGAGCTGAGCTGCCTGTCCAGCTAGTTCTCCTTTGCTTGTTGACCTCTCCACTCTCCCACTGAGTTCCCTTCCCACTGAGGTGCTGCTGCTCAGTCTACCTTCCATTTCTTTCAACTACCTGCTCTGAGGTTTGGGTGAGAATTCCACAGTGCGGTCTTCAGATCCCCAACTGTCTCCTCAAACTGTATGCACATGACAACACATCAATTGTGTTCTCCTCAATCCTTCTGTTTTTCATTTCCAGGATTTTTATATTATTTCTCGTTCATATTTGCCTGTTCTTGTTTTGGTTCTGCCAATAATTCTCATTCTTGTTTATGGATACTACTCCTTTATCTCTTTGAAGATCCTAAATGTCTTTGAAAATTATTAGATTACTATATTATCTTCATCTCTGGAATGAATTAATCTCTATATTGAGGTCTTGGAAGTGGGGAGTGACCTGCACACCTGGGTAGTAGCCAGCTCTCAGGACAGTCTCCTGGGACAACTCTGCCTTAAGGCCCCCCACTGTGGGCTCAGGGCCTGTTGGGGTCAGGCTCAGCAGCAGGTGGCACAAAGCTCCCTGTGCTGTAGCAGCTGGGATGCTGCCTGACACAGAGTAGGTACTTGGAAACATCTGCTGTGAGAAAGTAGTGGAGGATTCTCAGGCTGGGATTCTGGAACCCAGGAACAGGCCCAGTGTGGCTGCAACAGGCACAAGGCGCTAGGCTGGCCTTGGTACATTGCCCTTAGCTGCACTCAGGAGCAGGTGTGCAGGGTCCTGCCTGGAAGTTGGCGGGCACTTCTATCCACCGGGCTCTGGGGGGTACAGCCACCATGTGGGCATGTGTACAGAAAGCCTTGCTAGTCTGATGTACAAGGAGCCAGGAAATGTGCGGGTTTGATTAAATGGAGTTTTAATTAAAGTGGCCAGACTGGTGAGGGTAAGGAGAAAGGCGGGAAGCAGCAGCAGTTTTGAGTCTAACTGCTGGGGAATCCTGTGGGTTTGTCCTTTTGAGGCTTATCATGCACCTTCCCCAGCATGTAACTCTGATCTGTATGGGATGGCTTCTGCCCTCTGCCCTGTCCCCAATAAGGGACAATCACAAGGAAATATTACATTATTAATATTTCATTTCCCCTCTTGGCTAGCAACAGATGACTCAAGGATTAATTAGAGCCAACAGAGAGGAACAGGAAATTGCCAGATCCTGGCCCCGCCCCCAGCCCCCTCCCCCTGGGCCTCCAACCTTCCTGTCACTCTTGCTCTAGGAGGCCTCTGAAGGGAGGAAAGCAGAGAGGGGCCAGGAGGCCCTAGGAAATCTTGCTACTGCTGTTTTTCATGGGCATTCCCCCAGCTCTGTTCCACCCTTTTATGCTCATGGTAAAGCTGGGAGGGCATTAGCCTCTTTGAGCCTTAGCTTCCTCATCTGTAGAGTGAAGTTCATGGGGCCAGCCAGTGAGAACACAGATGACCCACAGACCTCTGCACCCTCATTTCCTGAGCTCCCAAGCAGGCCGTGCAAACTATTGTAGAGGGTCTGGAGTGGAGTCCAGGCAGGTGGGCCCTGGGAGAGCACAGGGCTTGGTGGCTCAGTGGTGGCTGGAGCCTTGTTTTCCCCAGCTGACTGTGTACGTTGATTCCCAGTTCCTGTCAGTGACTCATTAGTACCTTAAAACAGGCCATCATGGGAGCATTTTACTACAAAACTCTGGCAAAGGCCCCAAGTTAGGGCACCCCCAACCCTGGGCTGATTTGCGGTCTGACAGCTGGGAAGCTTCAACCTCCTCCCAGCTACCTCCGTGCCCTGCTCACCCCGCGGTGCCCTGGGCTCCACTGATGTGCTCTGCTTGGGGCTGGGAGATTCTAGTCTGGCAGATAACCAGGTTGCCTGTGTGGCCAGGCAAGCTTCAACCCGGGATGTGCTGGCAGCTGCTGGAGGGCCTGCAGGAAAGCTGTAGAAGGCTGATGGGGAGCCCAGTGTGCAGGGAGGCAGCCTTCCAGACCCAGCTGGCAGGGGTGTGTCTGGCTCCTTGCAGGGCTGACCTGGGCTGGAGGGTCTGTTGTATCCAGTGAGACTGGGAAGGTACCCAAGGCTTGCTGGACAGTAGGAAGGTGCCTTCAGCTTAGTCAGGAAGGGTGCTGGTACCAGGTGCTGTGAGGCCTGAGAGCCCACAGTACAGAAGGTGATGGGGAAGCCCCAAGGATTTAGGGGTCCCGAGTCTGCCAGGAGAACCTCACCAAACAGAGGGCTTGGGTTAGGGTCCCCAAACACCCTTCTATGCTGGGCATCCCAGCCCACATGGAGTCAGCCCAACATCCAGGGCAGATGCTAATGATGTGACCCCATCAGTAGGGCTCCAGGCAGTGGGGCCAGACAGCCCACGTTCAGCTCCACAAAAACGTGGTACTTATCTGGGTCAGGTGGATCACTGGTGGCCCCACCTTATCTGACCCTGGGAAGCACCCTCTGAATCTGGATGATGGCCTAGGGCCAAGTCAGGTTTCTAGCCTGGGCTGGTTGGACTGGCAGAGGCTGTGTCTCTGTCAATGCAGATTCCCCAGGAGAGGCTGAGGCCAGGGTAAGAAGGATGGCAGGGGGTTGTCCGGACGCCAGGAAGGTGGATGGGTGGCTCACTGGTGGTAGGAGGCAGGGTCCCTGGGGCTTGCTGGGCCTGACTGGACAGTGGCCCGCTGCTGGTGGTGCTGAACCTGGGAGGCCCCCAGATGGGAGGCAGCTCTGGGGCTGTCACTTCACTCCTGCAGAACGAGGACGAGACACTGGACACATAGCCTCTGCAGTCAGGGTGCCCCTGGTGAATGCTACTCTGGGCTGCAGGCCGGGAACACCAAGGGACACTGTGTGGCCAGAGTTGGCACCAGGAGACTTGGTCTGCCCTACCTCCGCCAGTGACATGCTTTGTAAGTAGCTGGCTGGCAAATGCCCTGTGCACAGCAGGGGCTCGGTGGGACTTGTCCATGGCCCCTTGGAGGCAGGCTCCTGCCAGGCCTGGGAGAAGACGTGGGCTGCAGGAACCCCTTGGGTTCTCAGGAGCTCGGCCTCCTCTTCTCTCTCCGGCTTCCTGGGGCTGGGCACTCCCCTCCAAGCCTCCCAGTGGGCATGGGGGACACCTCTCTGTTGTACCTCTCCGTGCCCACCCAGCTCCTGCCACCTGAGGTAGATCGGAGTTAGAAGGAAACTTGGGGTCATTTATTGCAGCTCTAAATCACCTCCTGGACAGGGTGGGGGGAGCCTGGCCCTTGGAATACAGGCAGGGACAATAAGCAAACTTCTCCCAAGGTTGCCAGTCCTCTTGATCCCTCGTATCCTGGAAGAGAGAGGGGGGATGCAACCCCGAGCCCACATGTGGGCCTGAAAGGCAGCTTCAGGCTTTTTGTTCCCAGGCAGGCGGCAGCCACTATCCATGTGCACCTGGACCATGAAAGCCCAGGACTGCAGGAGGGGGTGGATTTGGCATGGAGGACACTGCTGGGCAGCACACGTGAGTGTGACAAGGGGGAGGTAGAGGTGATGGGGAGAGGCCCCTGGACTGGCAGGGGCGATAGAGACTGTTTCACAAGCTCAAGGGGGATCCCTGGGGGTTTGCTTCTACTGGGTGTCACTAATTCTTTACGTTTCTATGACATTTTGACTGGGGGAGCCCTTTCAAATGTGTTCACTCCCTTCTCATAGAATCATGGGTGAGAGCTGCAATGGCCCCCAGAGGCTACTGGGGTCCAACCTCCCCACTGTATCAGTGGGGAAACCGAGGCCCAGAAAGGAAGAACATTGTTGCCCGCAGTCCCCAGGCAAGCCTGGCTGAGCGCACCAGCCAGGCTGGGGAGCAGGTGTGGGAGGAGGGAGTGAGGGGGGAGGCGAGGCGGCCGCCCCTCCCAGATGTGCAGTCAGCTGGCGGGGGCTGCTGAGGGGCGGGCTCCCTTTGTGCCTGCTCCAACACTCTGTGCAGCACCACCAGTGAGGGCAAGAGGGCTTACCTGCCAGCAGTGGGAGACAGGACCAGAGGGCCACCA
Organism: Delphinus delphis; assembly: GCF_949987515.2. Taxonomy (NCBI): domain Eukaryota; kingdom Metazoa; phylum Chordata; class Mammalia; order Artiodactyla; family Delphinidae; genus Delphinus; species Delphinus delphis. Next base: position 25,008,434 of record NC_082695.1, read on the forward strand.
GATCCTCCCAGATCAGAGCTCTGGGGTCTCTGGGCCTGTTCCTTATGCGGGCAGCATAGGTAGGTGCTGGTAGTCCCCGGGGAGCGCTCTCAGGGGGATGGAGCAGACTGAAGCTGGCTGAGAGAGAAGGTGGGTGGCCCTGGGAGATCCAGGGGTTAAGGAGGCCTTTCCAGGAGGGAGGGTCATGGGGTAGTGGTGAGCTCAGGGATCCAGGAAACTGGCAGAGCTGCCCCAGAAGGCTTGAGAAGCTAAGCCTGGGAGCCAACACAAGTGACTCAACTCTGAAAGTTCTCGGCTCCTCTGGAAGAAAAACAGACTGGGGTTGATCCCTGGCCCTCTGTTTCAGGTGGGAGAGGCAGGGCACGGTAGGTCGTCCTCAGGCTGATGCCTGGCCTGTGGGGAGGGCGTTGGGGAACCGGGGCTGAGGGCTGCCCCTGGGAATCTTCAGCTGTGCCCCTGCCAGTGGTCCACCTCCTCACGTGGCTTCTCCCTTGGCAGGTACCACAGGAACTCTGAAGCTAAGCTGAGCCAAGATGCCGCCAGAGCCCCTGGAGAGGGCCTGGTTTCTGAAGACTCGGAGTTGGCTGTGAAAAGCCCTTGGGGGGCCCCCCCAACGGCAGGGACGTTCCTGGCTCCTGTGAAGGGGCTCAGGGCCTGGGCAGGCCAGCTGTGCTGCAGCTATGGACCGTGAGCTGGCCTGGCCTGCGTCCTTGCTGACCCTGCCCATCTGCAGCTGTGCCCAACATGGGCTCCTCGGTGTACATCATGGTGGAGCTGGCCATTGCCGTGCTGGCCATCCTGGGCAACGTGCTGGTGTGCTGGGCTGTGTGGCTGAACAGCAATCTGCAGAACGTCACCAACTACTTTGTGGTATCCCTGGCGGCAGCCGACATCGCCGTGGGGGTCCTTGCCATCCCTTTTGCCATAACCATCAGCACGGGGTTCTGTGCCGCCTGCCACAGCTGCCTCTTCTTCGCCTGCTTCGTGCTAGTCCTCACGCAGAGTTCCATCTTCAGCCTCCTGGCCATCGCCATTGACCGCTACATCGCCATCCGCATCCCACTCCGGTGAGCCACGTTCTCTTCCCTGGTACACCTCATGCTGGGGGCCACATCTGTGAAAAAGCTCCCTGTGTCAGGGTCTGGTCTGTGCCAGGATCAGAGTGAACCAGGGGTCAGGGTGAACTTGGGGTCAGGATTTGGTCTGGGGTCAGTGTGTTGAGCTGAGGACAGGGCCATGGGGCTCAGTCTGGGGCTGCCCAGGGCTTGGCACATGGCCAGCACTTGTGCCACACCAGCTGATCCCTGTGGGCACAGGGCAGGCTGGTCCTTCCCAGGCTCCCCTGGGCTACATGGGTGAGGCTGCCGTGTTTTGGCTATTGGCAGATGTGTGCAGCCCAGGCCTGGGTGGGTGCATCTGGGGCGTTCTTCACACAGCATTGACAGTGGGGCAGGGTGGGCACCACGGGAAACCACAGGACCTGAGAGCTAGAAGCCCGCCCACCTACCCGCCTGCCTTCCTCCAGCTCCTCCAGGCTGCCCTGCAGCTTGCACATTAGGAAAATGACCCAGAGAGGGGAAGTGACTTGGTCAAATGCCTTCGTGAGTCACTTGGACCTCTATGCAAATTCTGTGCTGCTCAGTCACCAAGTGTTCATGGGGGACGGGGGCTGGCTGGTGGATGGGGGTTTTTATGGTGAAACTTTTGTGAAATGACTTCAGCCATGTATTGTGTAAACAAAGACTTTCCCTGAGGCTGAGTTCACTTAAAGACAGCCTCCACCTACCATCACCGACCCATGGACAGGGCTAGTAAGTGTCCCTCCCCACCTGGGGGCCAGCCTGGGGGCCTTCTGCCCCACCTCCTCGCCCCTCCACCCTGGAGCTGGGTTCCACAGCCTAGATGGCTGCAGGCCCTGAGGGAGGTCTCAGAGGATGGTGTGCCCCCATCCAGTGGCGAATTCTCTGAACCAGAGTAGTCCCATCAGCTCCACGCTGGGCTGAGGGTGCCCCAGCCAGGACAGGGAACAGGCTCAATGAGCAAATGGAAATATAGAGTGTCAAACCCAGGGGCACCCTTAGAGGTCATTTCCTCTCATCTTATGGATGGAAAAATGAGGCTCAGAGAAGGGAGTCAGCCCCCAGGGCTACGCAATGAGTTGGTAGCACAGTCAGGACTGGGCCTGGGAAGAAACATGACTGCCACCCTCGGTGACTTCAGTCTTTTGGGAGCTGGTCATAGGGTGGCCCCTGTCTCCCAGAACCTGGGCCACCTGGGCTCTAAGGGAAAAGCAGACACCCTCATCATGCTGCTTAAATGAAGGAAGGAGCCTGGGCCCCGTGTGGCCCTCCCAGAATACTTTGTCTCGGGACAGCCTAGGACCCTTGTCAAAAGAAAAGGGGACTCTGGCTGGTCCTAATAGAGGACCAGCCTAAACAGGCAGAGCCAGAGTCCAGGCTCGACCAGGACACAGAGGCCTTAGGGCTCCCAGGCTGATTGATTGGTGTCCACTTCGGGGCCAGGCCAGTGTGGGCTGGGCCGGGCCGGCCCTGGCAGAATGTTCAGTGGGGAGCAGAGGTGTCATTCTCAATTTCTTCCCTGATTCAAGGAGCAGTAGATTCGAGGGAGAGATCAGAGCTGCTGATCTCAATCTAAAGGGCCTTCCTTGGCTTCTTTTTCTTGTCTCTGTTTTTCAAGAGTCAAAAGTCCCATCCTCCCTGATGCAAGAGGATGGGACGCGCTGTGTGACTATGGAAAGTCAGCTGCCTCTCTCTGGGCCCATTTTTCATCTATAAAAGGGGCCAGGTCTCTATCCCTCTGAGCTCACAAAGGTGTTCTGAGGGCCCAGTGAGTGGACTGGAGTGATGGGTCCCTGAGGAAGGATGGCAGGGTGGGGTGGATGGAGATTCAGGTCTTTCTGAAGCTGCTGGAGGTTCAGAGCTATGGACCTGGCCCCCCCTCCCAACCCCATCTGCCTGCCCAACTCCCACAGTCTTCCAGAGCAGGACCTAGTTCCACCCAGACCTTGGCCATTTGAGCTCCACTTGATAGGGCTTAGAAGGGTCAGCCTGGCTGTCTTGGGTTAGGGAGCCAATGGGATGACGGTGGTGATGATGCTCAACCCTGCTTGGGGCAGAGAGCTCCACGTTTGCCAGAGGATGTTGGCTCAGCGTCTCCTTTGATCTTCTCGGCCGGCATTGTGGCTGGGAGGATGTTATGACCCTCCTGTTACTCGTGGGGAGGCCAGAGCCAGAGAAGGAAAAGTGTCTCCGGACGCGGGGACTCCAGGGCCCTTCACCCTGCTCCAGGTCCCCTTGGGTCCATCCACTTTCCTCTTCCTCAAGGGTACTGGGCTGGCGAGGGCTGGGAGAACGAGGTGTGTAAAGTTGTCCGTGTGGGGCTCCTGAGAGCAAGCTGGGCATGAGTGGGGACTAGATGGAGGCAGATGGTAACCCGGGGCAGCTCTGGGACTGCTGCCTGGCTCAGGGTGCCCATTCCTGCCCCCCTTCCTCTGTCCCCTTCCAGCTGGAATCCAGTCTCTCCTGTGTGCTGTTTCCTGATCCACTCAGTAAGTCCATTTGGGTAACCTGAAGTCCAGCCTCTGACCGATGCTCTGGATGCCTAGCTCCAGGCCTGCACCGTTCACCATTAATTTTTCTTTTTTTTTAAAAAGAATTCTGTTTCAGAAAAATCTTATGTGCTCCTTCCCAAGTGCACGGACCCTACTGGGCTAGGGCAGGGCCTGGACAGAGGCAGGGATGGGAGCTCTCCATGTCCCCAGAGGGCAGAATTCCCAGGGTGACAAAGGCTTTCTTTTCCCAGGGGAATTCCACACCCCTTGTCTCCCATCTCTCACTTTAGCCCCTTCTGACTGCTCTCTCCCTTCGGGAAACGGGCCTTCGTATGGGGCAGCAGAGTCCTGTGTGGTGAACTGCCCCAGGGAACAAAACCTGAGTACCCTGGCTTCTAAGGGGGCAGGATTGGGAGAGAGGACTCCCTGCAGGAGGTGACGCCATGGGTTGCTGGGGATGCGTTGGAATGGGCATTGGCGTGTGTGGGGAAAGGGGTAACAGAAGGGGGCCAAGCCTGGACAAAGGCCACAGGGAAGGAATAAGCATGTGGGCTCTGGGCCAGGGAGAGGTGACAGAGAGGAGAACAGGCCTACAGGGAGGCTGTGAGGCTGGCTCAGGCCTTCCCATGCTTGGGAGGGAGTTTGGGTTTTAGCTGTAGGTCAGTGGCTCCTTTGGACAACTTAGGAAAGCTCCGCCTTCTCCTGACTGAAGGGCAAATGCACGGGAAGCCCTAACCTGAATTGTGGGGGGTACTATTGGATCATAGGGTAAGCCCCCAATGTAAGTAATGGGGAGCCCCCAGGAAGGGGCAGCCTGTGAGCTGGAGGACATAGGGATGCAGAAACACCTCTAAACGCGGGGGATGTGGTTCTGGCACTGGCTTCCTATGACACTTCTGGGCTCCCCAGAACAGCAGAGCATGACCCTGGATGGCCTTGGCACCCCCTCCACCAGGCAGGCAGTCTATGTCTGAGGCCCAGGAGGGCAAGATGTGACTGCCTTAGTCACAGACACAGCTCAGGGGATGGGAGATGCTGCTGGGCCAGGCTGTGGCTTGGCCATGGTTCCATCTGGGCCCTAATGTTGATCCAGTCCCCTGGGAGCCTGGGTCCAGGGCTCTAAGCCTAAGAGGCTTTCTTTCCAATAACAAAATTAATCTGTTTGGTATCTTTTTAAAATAAATAATACCTGCATGTATTACAACATCAAAAAAGAACAAAAGCATATATGGTAAAGAATTGTCCCCCTTGCCCCACCTCAGCTCCCTTCCTGGAAGGCAGTGTTGGGAATCCTTCCAGACATCCTTTGCATACAGAGACAAGTGCTATCAATGTGTTTCTGTTTCTGTCCCCAGGACAGGAGGAGCTTTCTTTTCAGAATGCAGTGGTAGACTTCCTCTCCTAGGTTTCCTCATCTAAATGTAGACAAGTGGACAAAACAGGAATTTTCAAACCGTGTCCCCAGAAGCCTTCAGGCTGGGCCCTGGCTTCCCCCCCAGTGCATTCATTCAGTGAATATTATTAAGCCTCCTCTCTTCCTCGGCAGCTCCAATTCTGTGATTGCCTGGGAATGCAGGTGAGAAGGGTTGCTGCTGGAGAACAATTTGAAAATCCCCAAAGCAGGTGGCCTCCAGGATCTTCTACACCATCCCTATTACTGCTTGCTTCTGCTTGACTGCCTCAAATGACAGGAGCTTCACCACTGCCTGAGGCAGTCCATTTCTCCTGTGAATAGCTCATTTACCCTGAGCCACAATCCATCTCCCTATAATTTTCACCCAACAATTCTACAATCTGCCCTCATGCGACAGTGCTCACAAGCCCCAGATTCTTAGTCCCATTTTACAGATAGGGAAACTGAGGCTCAGAGACGCAGTGACAACATGGCTAAACAAGAATGCACCATCGCTAGAACCCAGAGGGAATATGCTTTTCTTCAGAAAAATATCAACATTAAAATAGCCTCCTGGGACTTCCCTGGTGCCCAGCGGTTAAGACTCCGAGCTCACAATGCAGGGGGCCCAGGTTCGATCCCTGGTCAGGGAACTAGATCCCACATGCCACAACTAAGGGCCCACGTGCCACGATGAAGATGCCACATGCTGCAACTAAGACCCAGTGCAGCCAAACACATTAAAATAGCCTCTTATTCAATCAGATCATATAAATTACTATTTGTAGAGTACTAAAAACAGTGCCTGGCACAGAGCAAGTGCTATATAAGTAATAAATGGAAAAAAAAAAACCTGTGACCTCACGTTTGAAGCTCCAGAACAGGAAATAGGGCAGTATAGGCTCTCTGTGGCTTGACAGAAATGGGCAAGTCCACGACCCTCTTCCTGCTGCAGGCACCCAAGCCCCCAGTGAATGGGGCTGCAGAGCTCGGGAGAACAGTCCTGCTAGGTTACTGTTTGGGTTCAGAAATGAGGAAGTTACCTTGGCCCGAGTTGCCTCTGGATTCCTGGAATGTCCAGGCAAGTCCATTCCTCTCCTTGGGCCTCAGTTTCTCTACCTATAAAACGAGAGGGTTGGAATAGACTAGAGGTCAGAGGCCACCGTGGTTTTTTTTTCCCTTAATTTGAATCAGTTGACAAAATTTAAACCATGGGAGGTTTTACCCAGAAAAATCAGCTCCCAGACCCTCCTGAGATCTGGCAGCACTGGGCAAGTTTAAATGGTGGGGGTGGGGGAGGGGGTGGCTGAGTGGTATCAGGTGCCTCCTGCACACAGGGTAAATACCCACCAGCCTGCCTGCCTCACACATTTGTAACCTCTAGGCCCCTGTGTTTGCTACCCCATGGACTAGTTTCTATGGATACTTCCAGCTCCAGAATCAAGCATGTTTTTCCTTGACACCTACTATGTCCTGTCTCAGTGATGGTAATGCAGCGATGGATATAGGGACCCAAGGGGCCCCCAGCCTTGGGAGCCCAGATTGGGTAGGGATTAGTTGAGCTTGGGTAGTAAACTTCTCTGAGATCTGTCTAACCTGAACTTAGAAAGGATGGGTAGGGTTTACTAGGTACAGAGGAAGGCAGTCTGGTGTTGCCGGAATCAAAACCGTTAAATGCAAAGTCATCCCTCAGAGATAACTGAGGTCACCTTCCTCAGTCAGGGAGATGATTTTTTGATTGCCCTTTCTTTTAATAAAAATGATACCACCCTTTTTTGTTGGCCTGAGGTCAGCTGCTGAGCCAGCAGATCAGGCCACTCCCCGAGTCTGGAACTGAGTCTGGTGCTCTAGAGTACTGAGTGATTTGGGGCAGACTACTTCTCCTCTCTGGACCTTAGAATCTCATGCAACTCTTTCCTCTTGAATGTTAAGGCTTATATAAATGTTAAGACATACTGATCTCATCTCTCTCCAGAGGGCTGTGGGTGAATTTGGAAGGGAGAGGGGGTATCTCATTTGGCCCGGGACCTCCACCCCTCCTTTTCCCACCTGTCCCACCTCTCCTTAGGGGCTTCTGGAGACCCTAAGTCAAGTGGGGAAGGAAGAGCATAAGCACAAGAGATGTGAACCACCTACAGGTTTGATCTGGCTGGTTTGGTTCCCAGCCAGCGAGTACCCTCCTGACCCCGTTCCCACTCTAAATAAAGGGACACCCACTGTAGCATCGACTGAGATCAACATGGAGGTTATAACTTCTCCCCTCCTCACCCCCCCAGAATCACTTACTAATTCCTTCAAACCAAACTAATTAAGTCCCAGGACTACTCGTAATACTATTCAAAAATCATCTGGACGTCCGTGCAGTGGTCTCCCTTTCCAGGGTGCCTGCTCTCCTGTTACCTCCTGTGAGAAAAGGCCAGGCTTGGCCCTCCTCTGAACAGAAGAGGATACTGAGGCTAGGAGGCAGGAAGTGACTGGTCCAAGACCTCACAGCCAGTGGATGAGGTACAGGTTGCTGCTCTGGGTTTCTGACTCTTGGCCCTTCCTAAGCCCTGGTTTCCCAGGCCTCTGATGCTGGTCTCCTCTCCCCAGGTACAATGGCTTGGTGACAGGCACGAGGGCCAAGGGCATCATTGCAGTCTGCTGGGTGCTATCGTTTGCCATCGGCCTGACTCCCATGCTAGGCTGGAACAACTGCAGTCAGCAGGAGGGCAGAAACCACTCGCAGGGCTGCAGGGTGGGCCAGGTGGCCTGTCTCTTTGAGGACGTGGTCCCCATGAACTACATGGTGTACTACAACTTCTTTGCTTGTGTCCTGGTGCCCCTGCTGCTCATGCTGGGTGTCTACTTGCGGATCTTCCTGGCAGCCCGGCGACAGCTGAAGCAGATGGAGAGCCAGCCTCTGCCGGGGGAGCGAGCCCGGTCCACGCTGCAGAAGGAGGTCCACGCTGCCAAGTCACTGGCCATCATTGTGGGGCTCTTCGCCCTCTGCTGGCTGCCCCTGCACATCATCAACTGCTTCACCTTCTTCTGTCCCAAGTGCAGCCACGCCCCACCCTGGCTCATGTACCTGACCATCATCCTCTCCCACACCAATTCCGTGGTGAATCCCTTCATCTATGCCTACCGCATCCGCGAGTTCCGCCAGACCTTCCGCAAGATCATTCGCAGCCACATCCTGAGGCAGCGGGAGCCCTTCAAAGCAGGTGGCACCAGTGCCCGGGCCCTGGCAGCTCACAGTAGCGACGCGGAGCAGATCAGCCTCCGCCTCAATGGCCACCCTCCCGGGGTGTGGGCCAACGGCAGTGCCCCCCAGCCTGAGCGGCGACCCAATGGCTACACCCTGGGGCTGTTGAGTGGAGGGAGTGCCCGTGAGTCCCACCGGGACATGGGCCTCCCAGACGTGGAGCTCCTCAGACAGGAGCTCAAGGGAGAGCGCCCAGAGTCCCTGGGCCTCGAGGGTCCCCAAGCCCAGGATGGAGCAGGAGTGTCCTGATGAACCACTGAGTCTGCCCCTTCCTAAGGGAAGGAAATCTTTCTCTTCCTGGTTGCTGGAACCAGTCACGTTGAGAGAAGAGTGCATGTGCCGGAGACCCTTCTCATGGCCGGTTTCCACTTTGGACTGAGGAGGGAGCCCCGGCTGGAGCAGCATGAGGCCCAGAAGGAAGGGTTTGGAGTCCGAGGAAGTGGACGTTTCATGCTGGGAGGCCCTGCATCAGGCCAGAGCCCCAGCACGAGAGCATCTTGGCTGGCCAGGGCTGGTCCCCAACTCCAGAAGCACCTAGAAGTGCCACCTTGTCTCCGCAGAGCAGCTGTGGCAGAGCAGGTTGGCTGGCCTGAGGCTGGGGAGTGGTTCCAAAAGGCCCCCCTGCCACACACACACCACCCTCCCCAGACTTTCCAAGGATTCAGGAGCTATTGTGCTCAGAGGTGGCGTTTGACTATTTTTTCCAGGAGAAAATGTAAGTGTGAGGAAACCCTTTTAATCTTCCCTGCCTGGTTGCTGGCTCTGTTTCAGCCCTGCTGCTAACCTGGCACCAGGAGTTGGCCCAGGGAGACCCAGGCAGCCCTCTCCCGCTGCCATGAGCTGTCATGCACGTCTCCTTCGAGGACAGCGAGTTGTAATGGAGCCGTGCCAGAGCGTGGGCGCAGGGGAGGATGTCGGGGCTGGCCAGCATGGGTTAGCCTGGGGAGCTCAGAGCTGCCCAGGTAGAGGCCCTATCTAACTGCCTTTCCTTCTGAAGGGAATGTTTTTTTTTTCTGAGATACAATAAAAATGAGCCACGTTGTGTTTTAAGCTTGTCCAATGAGAATGGTGTCTGAGTTCCTTTCCCTACTCCACAGCCAGGCCTGGCACACACATATGGGTATGTGTTGCAGGTGAGAGAGAGTGTGCACATATGTGCAGACAGCCTGCCTGCCTGGGGCCGTGATGGGACTCCCAGGCTCCCATCTTCCTAGGGAAGAGGCTGCCTGGATGCACCAAAATGCAAATGCCCATGTGCAGCCCCAAACCTGCATTCCTGTGAGAAGAGGATGTGAAAGGAGGGGACCCTTTCTCTAGCTGCTCTCCCTCCAGAAGCCACAGACCCATCCAGCCCTAGGCATTCCCTCAGTGTGGGGACCAGGCTCCTCCCTCCCTCATTACCTTCCTAATGTCCTTTGTAGGTCTCCTTCTATGTTACCTTCTCAGAGCTGTTTCCTTCACTCCCCACTGCCCTGCTCCACCCCTCAGCTGAGAGGGGATCTAGAAATGATGAGGGGGTGGGGTGGGGGGCTAAACTGCCTTCCCCTGGAGTCATCCCTCCTCCTACTCCCACAAAGAAACGTACAAGGAACAGGTGTTTCATGCTCTAACGCTGTCTCTGGGGCCCCCTGCCTAAGGAGAGGGTGCCACCCTTCTGTGCTGGAGAAGTCTGAGGCCCAGGGGAAGTGAGCAGTGTGCCCCAGCCGGAGGGCCAGTCTTGGTCTGAAGTCTCGCAGGCACACTCAGGGTGAAGACGGGCAGGAATGTTAGAACTTCACAGGTAATCCTCACGCAGCCCTGGGAGCCCCATTTTACAGATGACTAAACAACAGAGAGACTAAACCACCTCTCCTGAACAGAGAGGTTAAGTACTTGCCCCAGTCACACAGCTAGTTAATGGCAGAAGTGAACTTAAAACCCAAGGTTTATCTGACCAAAAAATCCATGATTTTTTTTCCCATTAACTTAACGATGAACTATTTCAACCAAACCAAAAAATATGAAATAATACCATGTTCCCACTACTCTGCTCAAGAAACGAAACATGACAACCAACCCCTCCCCATATTATCACCCTGCTTCGTGCACCTGGAAACAACCACTTTCCTGGGTTTCATTTTGTTCCACTGCACATCTTAATACTTCTACTAGACAGATGTATATGTAAGTATTCCCTAAACCAACACAGGTTTATTTTAGCAATATTTCACTGTCATATCTATCAGAGGTCCTCTGGACTGGCTGCACAGAAGAGACCTAGGACGCTCTAAAGAGTGCCGACGCCTGAGCCCTTACCCCAGAGATGCTGGGTCGACCCAGGCAGCAGCAATTCCCCAGGGGTTCTCATGGACAGTCAGGGTCAGAACCACTGACACAACCGCACAGCCCACTCCCCCCACTCTCCTACACACTTTGGCCTGGGCTTGCTGCAGGCTGAGGGCAGAACAGTGGCCTGTTTTGTGCCTGAGGCGGCCAAGGGCACAGATGCTGTCAGTCCTCATGACCAACTGGTGGGAAGAGGCCACTAAGAGAACCACAAAGGTAGGTAAAGAAGAAATATCATCTCTCCATCCTTTTTGAGGCCTCTTGGGAACAGAGCTTTGAGTGCTGGGCTACATGGTGCAGGCTTTGGGTTGGGGAAGAACAGGGACAGGGTCTTAGGAAACACTTTAGATACAACTGAGCCCTAGACCCTCGCAGGACCAGCCCGTAGGCCAGCCCTGGAGCCCAGGCCCACGTGATCATGCTTCCTCGGGTCCCCAGGGGGCCCAGTGTCCCATCACCACACACACCCTGTACAAGCTCCCACTGTGAGCCAGGCTCATGTGTAAGCGCACATACACAGACACGAACAGATGCATGTGTCATTCCCTGACCATGAGAGAATACACGTGTATGCACGCAAACATACAGAGCCCACCTCAACAGCAGCAGCAGCAGTGAGACATAGGCCTGGCCCAGCCCTGGGGCTGCAGATGCGTGTCTGCCCTGGGCCAAGCTGCCGGGGGCAATACCAGGGCTGCTCTAACCCCTAAAGCTCTGTCCTAGGGCCCCTCTGCTCTCTCCTTGCTCTTCCCAAAGGGCTGGGGATGGACCGCATGCCTCATGCAAGCCTGTTCCAAGCACAAGAGTTCCATCACAGGGCTTCCCTGGTGGCGCAGTGGTTGAGAGTCCGCTTGCCGATCCAGGGGACACGGGTTCGTGCCCCGGTCTGGGAAGATCTTACATGCCACAGAGCAGCTGGGCCTGTGAGCCGTGGCCGCTGAGCCTGCGCATCCGGAGCCTGTGCTCCGTAGCGGGAGAGGCCACAACAGTGAGAGGCCCACGTACCGCAAAAAAAAAAAAAGAGTTCCATCACAGAACCTGTCCGTGTGGTGGTCCCAGCCCCGCTCCATGGCGGTTGTGGCCAGGGTCCCCAGGGAAGCCTGTGAGCAGAGGCCTGGCTCAGGCCGCATCCTGGCTCATCACTCGCCCCATAAGAGACAGGACCCCTACCTTTGCAAGCCTCCCCATTTGTGTTAAGGTCCTTTCCTCTGGGAGGACTTACATAAAACACTTTGGGCTCCTGGTGGGTGGGGTGGGCCAGCCTCAGTTTTGCACATACTGACCAGGGCACAAGCTCTGGAGACAAATCAAGGCAGCTCAGGGATGAAGGGCAGCCTGGGAAGTAAGAGGAAATGAGAGGTTGCCCCCTGGATCTACTGGGCTGGGTCTTGATAACCCAGAGCTGGAAGTGGGCCTTCTTTGCAACTGTGGTAGAGAAACAGGAACCCGGGGGCTCGCAGAAGCCAACTGCTTAGGGAGTAGGAATGGTTCCGTGCAGCCTGCCCTGATGCCCAGGGCCTAAATAAAGGCACGTCAGGATGGCACTCTGTGCCTAGAACGCACCCCTATCCTTTCATGTCACACAGGCTCCCGGCCAGTCCTGTGGGCTGCTGCCATGGTGAACACTCTTCCCCTAAGCTCCCAAAGCGCTTCCTGAGCATGCTGGGACACCCCTCTGCTGATGGGAGGTTACATTAAGGGGGAAGGAACTTAGGGAGACCTGAGATCTGCTGTGAGGCAAGTCACTCCCTCAGGGAATGAAAAAGCGCTCTGAAAAGTGGAGAGCACTCTATCAGAATGTCTGATTACCACAGCCCTCTCCTCCCCTCCTCTGTTCTAAGGCACCCCTCACTGCACTGTAACTCATCATTAGCAGTAACTGTCACTGTTGGGATGGCCCCTGTCAGGCTGCAGAGCCAGGAGTGGGGCGGGAGAATGTCAGGTGACTCACAGCCCTAAAGGAGAAGGCTGGACACACAAAACACAGAGCCTGGGTGCAGAGTCACCTTCGTAGGTGCTCTGGCTCCACCCTTTCTTTTGCCAGAGGAGAAAGGGCAACTCAGCAGAGCTACCCCACAAGCCCCCCTGCCCTGCCACTAGTCAGGCTTAGAGAGGGGCTGGGCTCAGGGAGAGGCCAGGCCAGGGTGTCAGCACAAGGCTAGGCAGGTGACAGGTGTGATGACCCAGTGTCCTCTGAGCGAAGAATTTTTTCCCACCAGTAGGAAAGGCTTGGTGCAGAACCATCCACACTTCTCTGCCTTGCCCAGGGAAGCGTGTGTGTATGTGTGGCGGTGGGGTGGGGGGAGAAAGAGGGATTGATTTTGCAGAATCAGCCTCTGGACTGGCACCTAATGACCAGTAAGCTCTCAGAGAGGGCTTGGGTAGGAAGGAGCAGACTAGAACTGGAGTCCCATCTCCTGACTTTTTGTTCCTCTCAACCACTTAATGAGAACCTGCTGGTGATGCTGGGCCTGGGGCAGCAGGGAGGGGGGTGCACCGGGTGTACAGGTGCCACCAATAGGGGCAGCAGGAGGTGAGGCCACCAGCATGACACAGGCTCTGGTAGTGCAGTGGAGGAGCAGGTCTCAACCAACTGGAGAATCAGGCAGGTTGAAGTGAGTTAGTCTTCCGAAGGCCAACGGTCAAGTCCAGGGCTGTGTTTTCCAGGTGTTTGTTAGGAGATGTGAAGGAGAAGGAGCTGAGTAGACGTGCACCTGATTTACATCTGCCCACACAGGATTATGCCACCCATTTGCAGGCAATTTTCAAGTTAAAATGTTGTCAGAGAGTTGTCACAGTTTTGATCTTTCTTTTCTGTTCTTTCTCAATCCACCCACATTTTCTAGTTGGTATAGAAAGGAGAGTGAGGGGAATAAAACCTGGTTTAGATTCAGATTTTTGGAAATGTTAGATGGGACTTTAAAAATTATGTAGTTTTCTCTTGGAAAAATTTAGGCCCAGAACCCAACATATATCACAACTGTTGTCTGCTGCAGAATCTTTAGGGGGACTAGAGAGACCAGGCCAGGCCTTCTGCAGTCATCCTCAGATGACTACCTCTGGGGTTTCAGCTTGACTCTCTTTCCTGCCTCATTCAGAGATGCCAAAAAATCCCTCTGCTTGCTCCTAAAACCACCATCCTGCTTCGCCGAGCTCTGAATGGGGGTCAGTACCAGGTTCAAACGGCCTTGCCACTGACTTCTTTTCGGACTGTGGGCAAGCCCCTCTTTGAACTGCCATGCCTGCTTTTAGATAAAGCAGATAATAAATGTGAAAGCACTTTGGAAGGTATATGAGATAAAGAAACATGGCAAGTGTGAATTTAAACCAGGCACCTGGAAGCCTCTGGTGTCTGTGGGGCCGGGAGCTGGGTGTGGACACTGGCTGACAACTGAGGCAAGGGACACAGACTATGGATCACTTGCTGTCTGCAGCCCAATCCTGTCCCATACATTTAACACCTCAAGTCCAGGGGAGTTAAGGCTTATCAAAGATGCAACAGAGAAGATATTATAAATGTCTGAGCTGACAGAATCAGGATTCAAAATGACCTCAGGGGCACCGGACAGAGAAATCTAAGCAAAGATCAGTGTAAAGTCCTGTACTGAGTTTGAAAAAGCAAATGTGCAGGGAGAAGTGGGAAGAGAGAACCCAGCTACCATCAGTTCATGTCACGACAATGAACACTTCAGTTGCTAAGGTCAGCAGAGGCCAACTTTGTGCAAAATGCCAGAGAAAGAAATGGCTGCAGCCGCAAGTTGCATTGCACTGCCATTAACAGGAGCCCCAGGCGGGAAGAGCTCACGGGGTCCAGGTCCTGGCTCAAGGCAGGAGGCTGGTGTTCAGTTCCCAACACCACAGCTGATCATCAACAAACTGAAGTACCCTATGAAGACGTGCCCACCCAGAGAAGGTAGTCTCTCAGGGACACCTGGCAGGATTAACAAGTAACCAAAGGAAGGCACTCAAGACAGGGGGAGGATGCGGGGTGTGTCTGCAAACCGGAAACTGAGAACGGTTGGAGGAAAGAAGGCTGGAGATGACTGAGGGAGAGCCATGACACCAGGTGAGCAGACCAGAAGAGGGAAGCAGCTTGTCATGTGCTGTCCCAAAGGGCACAACTAGGCTTAGTAGGACAACCTACAGGAGTTCTGGGGCTCACAGCAACTCTGGTGGAACAACTATAGTTCATGTTTGAGGCTACCGGGCTGCAGCAAATGGAGACCCCTCCAAGGGCACTCAGGCCTCACTGGCCTGCAAGGGGCATGGGCATCGTTGTGAGCCTTTGAGGAGCCTCCCCCGAACCACGAGGGCATAAGGCCAGATAAGGATGGCTCTTCTTTCTTGCCCAGAATTGTCTCAGGATCCTGGAAGCCCGAATCAGGAATGGGGGATAAGATAGGCGATAAGGAACAGGGAATGACAAAGTATAAACAAAATAAAACCATCACCTGACTCAAGTTTATAGGTATAGGTGAGGGGTGATGACCAGGTGTGAACTGAAAGGAATCAAAAGGGCCCAGTGCCCTATATCGACGGAATATACCCAAGACCTAAAATTCTTCCCACCAGAACCACCTGCAGTGACAGCAGGTGGTGACAGCTGAAGTGCACTGCTGTCTGGTGGGGGCAACATGTAATTTATCGGGTTAGCATGTGGACATCTGGTGGAGAAGCTTGAGGAGCTGGGACATGGGGTAGATGGGACATGGGGTAGATAAGGTTTCACGCAGCACAGGGTTAAGCAAACTTTGCCAGTTTATGAAGTACTCTACCCAATGAGTGCCCGAGGGTGAAGTATGGGAGGGTCCTCACCCACCTCCTCCCTACTCCCATACTTCCCACTGCCACTCCTAACTGCCCTAATCCTTTCCTTATCTCCCCAAGTCCAATCTATTGTATCCTGCTAATTCCTCTTTCCAGATGTCTTCTGAATCTGTTCAATCTATCCTACTCCCAGGAACCCCCAAAAGTCATGGTGTTAGCTGAGGCCTCACCATCTCTCACCCACCTGGATAAACTCCAAACCAACCTCTCTGCATTTCTCTTTTTACCGTAATCGATTCAGCCCCTGCAGTCAGATTAGCCTTCCCACAGCACCTCCAATCATGCCCCTCCTTGCTCAGAAGTTCAGTGTATATCACATCAAGCCTCCCTCTAGAATGGCAGTCAGGCCACAGCTCTGCTCTCCAGCCTTGCCTCCACCCACGCTCCCAGCTTCCCCAGCTGAGCCAAACTGAACAGCTCCCACCCTCCTCCCTCCTAACCCATTCCCTGCCTCTCCCTTTCAGGGAGGCCTCTGCTAGGAATGCTGACTCTCTGAATCTCTCCTATTTTCAACACATCCCATGCTTCACAACCAGCTGAAGAGCCACCTCCTCCAGGAGGCCCTCCTGAACCCTCTGCTGGAAGCCTCATCTCCCTCTTCCCAGTTCCTTTAGCACTTAGTGCCTGTCCTCTGCACTGGAAGTTTGTCACCTACTTCTGGTAACATCTCTTCTGCTAAGGTATGACTTAGCTCCTGGATAATGTGCTGGTTTCAACAGTGTGTGTTCTGTCTCCCTACCTAGACCATAAGTTCTAATCCTAACCATAGACTTCCAGAGAGTGGAGTGGGAATGGCATCTCCTCCAACCCAGGGCTAAGCATAGTGAGCATTTGATAAGGCATGGTGACCAGACATGGTGGGAAAGAGCATGGCCATGAAGTTGAGAGACCTGGCTCTTAGCCCTTTGCAGTCCTAACGGGTCACATGACTTTAAGTATGGTGGCAAGCTTCTTTCCCTGCAAAATGATGCAGAGGGACAATGCAAAATGTCCCTTCCAGCTCTGGTGCTCCCCAAGTCTGTGTGACTGCGGACTGACCCAGCCCTAGGCCTGGCTAGGGAAGGAGCAAGGGGAGCTATGGAACAGCCCCTGGAGGGAGCAAGGGAGAGGGAGATGCGGAGCTAATAGCTCTGGAGGAAGGAAGGACATGCTGGGCTAATGGGATAATTGGATAATCCTCAGAGCGAGGGGCTGCCAGGCTGGGGCCAGCTGTTAGAAGCAGACACAAACAGCACAAGCAAAACAAGGGTGCTGGTGCAGGAAGCAGCTTGCTGAGAGATATGGGGGAGGGGTTGTGGTGGTTAGGGGTGGGGGAGGGGGATGGAAGGGAAACTGAAGCCCCCATTCTGTGGGGGACATTAAGGACAGGCCCTTAGGGACCCTGTGCTCTGAATCTGTAACAAAGATTCCATTTAGGGGCCTTGGACCCATTTCCACTTTAGGAGACATTCTTAGAGACCCTGGACTTACTCTGGCCTTGAGGGTATCCCTCCACCAAGATCACCCTTAGGGATCATGAAGCCCTCATCCCTGCCCACTGAGGTTTATCTGCAGATGGACCATTTGTTTGACATGCCTGTGAAAATACTGCTGGACTCTTATAAAATAATAATTTTGGATGCAGGTCTCAGGGTTCCCTTCTTTCAGGCTAAAAAGTGGATCTGTCCGGGGGTTGGGCACAGAACAAAAGAAACTTGGGAGGGGGCTCTGGTCTAGAGTCAGATGCCTGGCTTCTAGTCCCAGCTCTACTGGGTCACATAATTCATGATATGATTTCTCTGGTCCTCAGCCCATCCATAAATGGGGGCAATAAGCAATACTCTCCCTGCAAGGCTGTTGTGAAGATAAAGTAAGATCATGAATGGGAAAGTAACTGGAAATCTGTAAGTGGTCTGCCAAGTACTTTAGTCCTAACTCTGTTTCTAACAAACTCTGTTTGATTTTGGAAAGGCTATTTCCTTTCTCTGGGTTCCAGTTTTTCCTACTATAAAGTAATAAGATCAAATGGGACACCCTTTAAATTCCCTTCTAATCCTAATGATTCTAATCCTTATAAAAATAGTTGGCTTACACTGGTATACACTGTAAGTAAAGCATGAGAAAGGAAAATCTGAGGCCAATATTATTCATGAATTTAGGTATAAAATACTCAATATTAGCAAACCATATACAGCAATGTATCAAAATAATATAAATCATGACCCATTAGAGTTTATCCCAGGAATGCAACGGTGGCTTAACATTAGATAATCAATCAATATTATTCATATTAATAAACATATCTCAATAGACACAGAAAATGATTATGATTAAAAAAATTCAACATCCATTCATATTAAAAACTCTTAGCAAACTAGAAATATAAAGGTATTTTCTTAACCCAATAAACAGTATTTTTCAAAAACCTACAGCAGACATCATACTCAGTGGTGAAATGTTAGAAGCCTTCTCTTTCTAGTAAAGATCAAACCCACTATGCTATTCAATATTGTACTAAAGGTCTGAGAGATCACAGTAAGACACGAAAAAGATACAAGACTGGGAAAGGAAATAAAGTGATATTATTTTCATTAATTGTATTGAAAAATTCAAAAAAATTTCTTTAGAGATTATTGTACTAATGAGAGTTCATCAAGGCTGCTGGGTCTATGGTCAATATAAAAAATCAATAGCATTCCTATATATCAGCAAAAACTATTATAAGAAGTAATTTACAAATACATTATTTACAATAGCAACAAAAACTAGAGGGTACCTAAGAATAAATCTAACAAATATGCACAAAAGAGAAGACTCAAACTGATGAAGAGACGTGCCATGTTCATGGATGGGAAGAGTTGATATTATAAAACTGGAAATTATCCCCAAATTAATTTGATATCAAGTACAATTCCCTTAAAAATCCCAAAAGGGTTTTCATGAAATTTGACAATTTGGATCCAAAAAAAATCATGTGGAAAAAAAAAGACAGGGTCAAGAAGAGCTAAAATATTTGTATTCCTTTTGAAGAAGGTGAAAATTTGCCTCAACATATCTAAAGTTCAAGTCATTACAATAGGCAAACAGGCAAATAGACAAAGTGAATGGGATATAAAGGTTAGAAGCAAATTTATCTTGTATGGGCATGTGTTATATGGCAGAGGTCACATTACAAATCACAGAAAAAGGACAGAGTGTTCCTTAAATGGTTCTGAGACAACAGAGTTTCTTCATGGAAAATTGAAAACAAAATAAAGGTGGTAAAACAAAAAAACTAACTCTTCTAAAAGCAAACATAAGAAAATATCTTTATGATCTCTGAAGAAAGATGGATTTTTTAAAACACAAAGCAAAAGCTTTAAGAGAAAATGCTGCTAAATCGACTTATTAAAATTTTTAAACTTTTTTTCACACAAAAAAAATTCAAAAAGTACAAAGAAAAGCCACAAACTAGGAGAAAGTAACTATAGTGCATATAATCAATAATCAATAAAGGATTAGTGTCCATAATATATAACTCCTATGAAAATAAACAAGCTATTAGAGGGCTTCCCTGGTGGCGCAGTGGTTAAGAATCCACCTGTCAATGCAGGGGACACAGGTTCAAGCCCTGGTCCGGGAAGATCCTACATGCCGCGGAGCAACTAAGCCCATGTGCCACAACTACTGAGCCTGCACTCTAGAGCCCGTGAGCCACAACTACTGAGCCCGTGTGCCACAACTACTGAAGCCCGCGCACCTAGAGCATGTGCTCTGCAACAAGAGAAGCCACCGCAATGAGAAGTCCGTGCACCACAACGGAGAGTAGCCCCCCACTCGCCACAACTAGAGAAAGCCACGCACAGCAACAAAGAACAAAAGCAGCCAAAAGTAAACAAATAAAATAAATTTATAATAAATAAATAACAACCTATTAGATAAATGGGTGAAGTTATAACCAATTTATATGAAGAAGTCTAAATGATCAATAAACATGTGAAAATAAGTTCAACCTCCTTATACATTATTGGTGGGAATGTAAATTGGTCCGACCTCTATGGAAAACAATATGGGAAAACAATATGGAGGTTCCTCAAAAAAGTAAAAATAGATTTACCATATGACCCAGCAATCCCACTCCGGGGTATATACCCAAAGGAAATGAAAACAGGATTTCAACAAGATATCTGCACTCCCATGTTATCACAGCTTTATTCACAATAGCCAAGATATGGAAACAACTCAAATGCCCATCAATGGATGAATGGATAAAAAAGATGTGGTACATATACACAATGGAAAAGGAGAATATCCTGCCATTTGCAATACAGGTGGACCTTGAGTTAAGTGAGATAAGTCACACAGAGAAAGACAAACACTGTATGATATCACTTACACGTGGAATCTAAAAAAGTTTGACCTGTAAAAAAACAGTAAAACGGCGGTACCAGGGGATGGGTGTGTGTGCGTGTGTGTGTGTGTGTGTTTGTGTGTGTGTGGGGGGGTAAGATTGATGGTGTTTAAGGGTACAAACTTGTAATGAGTAGTAAATAAGCCATAGAGTTCTAATGCACAATATGATGAATATAGACAATAATTTGCCTTAACAAATATAATTATGTAATGTGATAAATATTGTTGCATTGGCAATCATATTACAATATATAAATGTATCAAAGTAACACTGTATACCCTAAACTTACACGTTACATGTCAACTTTATTCGATTTTTTGAAGTTTTAAAAATTAAAAAAAAATTCAATCTCACTAGTAATTAGGGAAAGGCAAATTAAAATATATTTTCTGGCCATTCACGGTCAGCCAATTGGCAACAATTTGAAAGTGTCAATGGGGCCCATTCATGTGATTAGAGGGTTGGGGCTTTAAGGGACCTTCAGGGAGGGGAGAGGACTAGAGATTGAATTCAACATCATGGCCAGTGATTCAATCAATCATGCCTATGTAATAAAACCCCAATAAAAGCAAAACTCCGGACAACAAAGTTCGGGTGAGCTTCCCTGGTTAACATATTCAGTGCATATTGTCATACACTGATGTGCCAGGAGAGTGGTGTGTCCTCACTCAACAGGGAGACAACACAGAAGCTTTGAATTTAGGACCCCCGCCCCCAGACCTTGCCCTATACATCTCTTCTTTTGGCTGGTCCTGATTTGTATTCATTTTGCTATTATAAAACTGTAAGTTTAAAAAAAAAGTGCTGGTGGGGATGTGAAAAGACAGAAATATGTAATACCTACTACAGCTGGAGATGTGAATATCCTATCATTTTCCACTTCTAGGCCTCAATCTCCAATAAAGACACACACATATATATAAAACCATGCATACGGACATTCATTACAATGCAATACTAAAAAGCTGAAGCAATTCTCAGAGGTGAAATGGATACATAAACTGTGGTTTGTTCCTACAGGGAACTGTCATACAGAAGACAAAATGAATGAACTCGACATATCAACACTTATTCTGTACTCTAAGTTAAATTTATCTAGCAATTTCCAAACTAAGCCTTGAATTTCTGCCTTATGTGCCAGTGCTCATGGCTATTGTCCTTCCCCTCACTTTTAGCCCAGCAAATCCCTGAGTCCTTTAATCCTGACACTACAGATGGGAAAACCAAGGTCAACAGAGGCTGAGTCGTGCTAACTTCACATGTCAGATGAGCAGCAGAACCAGAAGCAGAACCAGAACTCTAGCCCTCTGACTCCTCATCTCAAGTAAGGCTGCAGAGAATCTCAGAGAATGGTAAATGCAGAATCTATCCCACCTCCCAGCCTGGGGCACTCCATCCTTTCAACATCCCTGGATAGCCCTGGTCTCAGCTGCTACAACTTCTAGCTAATGAAGTGTTTAGATACAGCTTCACCTTTCAATCACCGTGTGACTCAGTTAAGTCAATCTCTCTGTGACTCAGTTTTCTCATGTTAGATGCCAATAATCTCTGCCTGGCTGTCACATGACCTCATTAACAGCATCAAGTTAAATAAAGGATAAGAAGCAATAAATGTGTGAAATAAATGAGAAATTATTAACTTTTTATTATTCTCAGGATGCATAAATGCCTGCCCTCTTGCTACAGAGATCATGGGATTTCCAATTTGTAAAGAGATTTGATGTAGAGCATTTTGCCATGAAGCATGGTAGTGGAGTGGGGGGTGCTGGCCTTATACCAGAAGCAGGACTCTGGAAGCTCTACTCCTTTTCCCCACCTCATCTGGCTTGTCACCTCTGTGCCACTCGGCTCTCTGGCACAGGAAACTAGCAGGCAGTCCAGGGTTCCTGGAGGCAGGGCCAGCCAGTCCTGACAAAATACTGAAGTTAGCCAAGTTGGTCTTCAAAATCTCTTCCCTGTGCCCTTTTTCCTGGTCTAGGCTTCACTACATCTTTCCTGGGTTACTGAAGGAGGGCTTCTGGTTCCACCTCCTCCCCTTCTACCCACCACTGTTAGGTTTCCCACTATTTAGTAAGACGTATAAGGACCCCGAGGTTGCAAACTATGCCTGGCCCCATCTTGGCAGAGTCCGTATTCAGCAAATGCTGAATTGAGCCAAGGTACTGCCTGTGTATCCCTCCCTTACCAGGTGCATTGTGCTGAGCTGGGCCTCTTGCTCACAAGGAAGATGTCTGATGGGTCCCTTCCCATAGGCTTTTGGGAACCACTGCCTTTGCCCTCCCCTCCCAGGCTCTGTGGTTTTTCCAACAGGCCTGTGGGGAGCACTGGTAAACCTGGGAGATGGTCACATAGTGCAGTGGAGGGAGTGTATGGGCCGGGGACTTGGCTCCCTGCCCTGACTCCTCTGCTGCTGCCCATAGGTTTCACACCACCATGTTCCCTGGCAAGGGCAGTGGCCTGGGGTTCCCCACGGACAGGGCTGGCACTGAGAAATGCTTCGAAGTTGAGGTCACGCTACTTCTCTTCTCATTTTTAAAATGTAGAAATATTTCCCATTCTCCTCCCTTCACAGTACTGTTAAGAACTAAATGTGAATTAATTAATAATTAAAGATTAAATGTGAAAACAAGTAAGAAGAGAAGTGAGACAGGCAAGGCATCTCCAGAGCCAGGCTGGTCTGCCAGGCCCTCCCGACTGCGATCCTCGGGCCACTGCCAGCTTAGACTTCGGTCTGGCTGCCCGTGGCCACTTCTGGTGGCCCTCCTCTCACCCAGACCAGAGACATAGGGATTAAACACAGGAACCCTGCCCTCCTGAGTGACCTTTTATCTACACAGGATTGTTTTCTCTGAGAAATAGACCAAAAGGAAGGAAGGCCAGCAAGACATTAGTTCTTTTCTTAGCCTCTCAATGGCTGACATTTCAGGAAACCAAAATTCTGAACGGGACCAGAGGGGATTTCAATTCACTCTGCCTGTCTGCAGGCAGGGTCAGTCTTACATTGGGATTCTATTACACAGGGTGCACTTCCAGAGGTTCAGGGGAGGCCTCTGTCCAAAAATCTCTTCCAAACTTATTTGCTCATGCTTGGAAATCCATCATTAGAGTTTTACTTCTTTGGCACAAGCCAAATGTGAGTTTTTGTCTTCTGTACAATCACACAAATCATACACATAAAATTGTGAATGAAATAAATTGGTCCTTTCCTGACAATAGGCTCGGATGGAGATTAGAAGGCTAGAAGATTGCCAGCGCAGCCCCTGGGGCTGTAAGAGGGAAGATGGGAAGCGTGCAGAAGAGAAAGGATGTAGAGGGGGTGGAGCTGCTGAAGCCTTTTGACCTAGACAGTCAGGTGCAGCCTCCAGAGCACACAGAAAAACTACATGTAAAAAACGCCAGGCAAAAAAAATAGATCACACTCTATGATTCCATTTATATCTAGCAAATGCAAAGTAACCTACAGTGACAGAAAGCATATCAGTGGTTGCCTGGGCAGGCTGGGGGGAGGCAGGAGGGAGGAATGACAAAGGGAATGGGGAAATCTGGGAAGTGATCAGTATCTTGATTATGATGATGGTTTCAGAAGTATATATATATATAGATAGATAGATCAAAATTTATCAAATCACACACTTCATATATGTGCAGTTTATTTATTATATGTCAGTTATACCTCAATAACACTTTTTGGAAAAGAGTAAAAAAAAAAAAGCTACGTGAGTACAGTGTGCCTGCCAAATCACCCATCTCACACGCCTCTGGTAAGTTCTGACAGAAGCAAGTGTTTTCCAAGAAAACACCTCATCTCTCTGAGAACTGGGTATTCTCTCTGTAAGTTGATAGGGATGAACTAGACAATCCCAAGGTTCTATCCAGATATCACATTCTAGGCTGTGAGGGTCAAATATATTAACTAATAGGAAACCATTATAAAAGCTTAAAGGATTTGATTCAAATAGAAGGCAGGAATTAATAGCCAATGTATATAGAGATACTGAGTAAAAATAGTGGATTAAACACGTGTCTAATTTCAATATATCTAAAACTCCATTAAAAAGTATTCTTTTTTAGGGCAAAGTCTCCAGTGGGAGCTCTTGGAAAGGAAAAATATGACATCAGAAATAAAAATGTAATAAAAGCATTAGAAGACAGATTGAGGAAGTTTCCCAGAGAGTAGAATAAAAAGACAAAGATAGAAACTAGGAAAGAACAGATAAGAAATTAATCCCAATAGCTGAATCACAGGAGTTTTAGAAAAACAACAAGGGATATAAAATAATTCAAGAAAACACTCCAGAATCAAAGGACATGAGCTTTCATGTCCTTTGAAAGGGCCACCAAGTGGCCAGCACAATAGGTATGTCCTCGTGACATTTCTTAATGCTGGGGACTAAGAAGTCCTACCAGGCCACATGCAAAGAAAGAATGGCCTCAACAGCAGTCCTGAAAGCTAGAAGACAGTGGAGCCACACTACCAAGTGACTCTTATCTAGGGCCCTACACTTAATCAACATGTAAGGTTTCAAAAAATTTCCCTTTCATGCACTCTCAGAAGTTCTAGAAAATATAAGTCATCAAAAAGAGGGAAGGAAGCAAAAAAATGAGAACACATGGGATCCAGAAACAGGTGATCCAAGACAGGAAAGAGGCAAGGGAATTCGGAATTCCCTGGATGACAGTATGGGGGAGGGGTTCCCGAGATGGCAGCAGTACCCCCAGAGCAGGTGAGAAGAAAGCCTCCAAGAGACTGTCTGGATCTGGATAGAGAGAGATCTGGATAACTGGCAGGGTTTAGGGTTAATTAGTGCTAAGATCTTAGAAACCTAAATGCATGAAAAAACAAGAAGAACAAAACAAAAAGATATGCTGGGAAGGAAAACCAATCATAGTTGACTACATTGCTTACCTGTGAACGGGATTTACATTGTCATAATGACAAGTGCACTAATTACTGATCTACCCAAAATTACACTATAACTATATTGGGAACTATATTGGGCATAGGAAGTATAACATGTGTAGGGGGGTGAGTGGAGAAAAGGGAGCTGAATCCTCATCTCCCATGGTGGGAAGTCAACAGATAATGCCTGAACTGAAAAATCAGAAAGTAGCAATACAAACATGTTATTTATAGATAGTTAAAAGAATGAGCTAAACAAGTTGAAAATGGTCCCTCTAGAGAAGGAAAAGTGGCGGTAGGGTGGTGGAGGGAAGCTGAGGACCACTCTTTGTCTTAATAAACCTTGTAGCACTGTAGAAGTTGACTTTTTAAATTATGTGCCTGCAGGGAATCCCCTGGAGGTCCAGTGGTTAGGACTCCACGCTTCCACTGCAGGGGGCTCAGGTTTGATCCCTGGTTGGGGAACTAAGATCCCACATTGCCTCGCAGCGCAGCCAAAATATAAAATAATAAAAATAAAAAAACATAAATTACATGCCTGTATAACTTTGATAAAATAACATAACTTAAAAAATGAGTGTGGTGAAATTCACTTATTGAGGGCCTGCAGTGCAAACAGGTGTTCCACATGTAGGCACCATGGTTTTATTAAAAACACATGGAAGAGGGTGCGTCCATTTGGAAAGTAACACGGGGGTTAATCCCACAGTGCTTACTGCCTCCTCAGTAAGTTACTTGGCCTAAATCTCAGGGTGTCTCCTTGAGAAACCAGATGCAAGGAGTGGTGAAGGCTTTTTTAAGCAAATGTCTAGAGAATACAGAGTGAGCAGAGCCTAGATCTACAGCCAGCTGCTTCAGGTCCTAATTTGGAGAAGAGCAGGGGGTAGAAATGTGGTGAGTGGGACAGAAAAACGTGCCATCCTCTAGTAGCTAACAGACTGGCCCTAGCAGCATGAAAAGAACAAGAAGGAAGCCCTGTTTATGAGTTGTCTCATACCCTGAGCATCAGGCTTTGTTTGTTACACTCTTGTGTCTTAAATTTCAGTGGAAACTGGAGAGTTTCTCCTTTATGGTGCTGAAATGGTGACCCCATGAGTCCTGTTGTCAGCTACCACCAGCAGCAGCAGCACAGGGCCAGATCTCCGGCAAAAACACCCATCAGAGAGGCCACAGTCTCATTAGCAAGCTGAGAAGGGAGAACTCACAATATGAGTGGAAGAAAAACACCCAAACTAGGAATGAAAAGACCCAGCTTCCCAGATTTCCTCTCTGCCACTTGTTGCTTTGTGCCCTTTCTTTGCTTTATAAGTCACTCATACACATGGCTCAACTTTTCTTTTCTGTAAAAGTACTTGACTAGATGCTTTCAAGGGGCAATACTGGCCCCCTACACACCCTGAGGCAGGGTCCGTGTCTGTCTTGTTCTGGTGGATTGTATGCTGCATTCTGTAAACCTGCTGTGGTCCCCAGGTCTACACATTCGCATGGTGGGGCAGGGGGAAGGGGGAGAGGGAAGAACTTGTTGCAGAAGTTTTTTTTCTTTATTTATTTTTTATTCTTTTGGGTTTTCTCTTTTGTTGCTGTTGTTTTCTGTTGGCAGGACACACCCAAAGATCCAAGTTTATTTTAAAAAGAAATGGAAAAAAGTATGTAGCACAATGCCTGACACATAGCAGATATTCGATAACTATAGAATGATGAAATGGAAGGTAAAGACAATCAGTTTATTAGAGTCTTAAAACTGGAAAATGACCCCAGTCAATGAAATTCATCACAGATGAAGAAACAAAAGCCTAGTGAGAAGGGAACACATGTGTTTGTGGTCACCCCAGCTAAGCAGGAATGGAGCTGAGTCTCAAGTCCCAACCCTGTGGGAGCTCAATAGAGGGTAGATCAGGACAGAATAGACAGGGAAGGGAAAGAGCCACATATTGGAATATTTAGAGGAAAACATCAGTGTAACAAAATGCTATTCTGAACTAACTAGTAAAGTTGGGCAGTGAAGCAAGATAGAGTAAAAAGAGCACACAGTATCTGGTTCAAGTCCCACCTCTGCTACTCACCTGTGTGATTTAGGGCTAACTACCTTATCTGAGTCTAAAAAGTATGGATAATAATAGCATCTGCTTTAGAGAATTCTTGTTAGAGTGAAAGTAAGTTAGATATGGCATATGAAAAAAATATTTTACAAGCTATAAAGTATCATAGATTGTTAACCTGTTTGGCTAGGATCCCTCCTGAGTATCTCACACTAACAAATCAACATGGATTATTAATGACAGTTTTCTTCAGCCAGCTAATTGTCGCTTTGAAAATCAAATGTAAGGACCTTGAAGGGGGGTAAGTTCTGATGGAGGGGGCAGTAGGAAGAAGTGGGCAGTTAGACTCTAGGTGGCGGTGCTGTAGGGGCTGGTCCTGAGTGGTCAAGAGCAGATTACACCAAGGCAGGGCATAGGGAGAGCTGGCCCATGATCTGGAAACTGGTCTCTAGACTTCGTGACTGGGGGGACCTGTGAACCCTCCTGGTGGGTTTCCTCTTCTGTAGAGTAGAGATAATACCACCTCTACTAACTTGGAGACTCCTGTAACATCATGTGAGATGGTAGCTGTGAAGAATCTTTAAGAATCATTGATCACCATCTCTGCAAATGGGAGATTATCATTCCTTTAGAAGAACATGGATGACAGGATATAAGGCACATGTATAATAAACCTTGTCCACTGTTATGGACTGAATTGTGTCCCCCCCCCCCCCCGGGTTCATATGAGGAAGCCCTAACCCCCAATGAGATTGTATTTGGAGATAGGGCCTTTAAAGAGGTTATTAAGGTTGAATGAGGTCATAAGGGTGGGGTACTAATCCAACGGGACTGTTGTCCTTGTAAGATGAGGAAAAGACACCAGGGATGTACGCACACAGAGAAACGGCCATGTGAGGACACAGCGGGAGGACAACCACCTGTAAGGCACAGAGAGAGGCCTCAGGAGAAACCAAACTTGCCGACACTTTGGTCTTGGACTTCCAGCCTCCAGAACTATGAGAAATGAGTTTCTATTGTTTAAGCCCCTCAGGCTGTGGCATTTTATTATGGCAGCCTGAGCAAACTAACACTCCACCTAAGTTTTGCTGCCTTTACTCCTTTCCCCAGAACAGATTCTCCCTTCACACTGAAGGGTAATACACAAAAGTGGTTCCCAGAGGCATTCCAGCAAGCCAGCAAAGGGAGGAGGCAGCATGGCAAGTAGTCAGGACCAGGTGTTAGGAGCTTGCCCAGCCTACTTGTGGGTTATGTCCCTGAACTGCTGAGTGAGTGAAACCATCTTTGTCTGCTCTTAGATACCAAGTTTGTCTTCTTCTGCCTATGTACCAAGATTCTGAGACTCAACAGAATAAGCTGTTTAAAGAGCTTTTAGTCCAAGGGAAGGATGTAGCACACGATTAAAGCTCAACTTTCCTCTTTGCTGTGTGCTATGCAATTTGAATAGTGGAACCTTAGAAATAAGGGACAATGTTTGAATCTTGATTGGGAGCTCCACAAGTAATTATGTTGAATCCTGTCAGAATGAAAATGACAAATCTGGCACTCTGTATTCTCCTTACACACTGACTTCATAGGTTTATTCATTCAACAAATGTTATTGATCACCTACTACATGCCAACTTCTACTGTAAATCTCAGAGATATACTAAGAATAAAATAGGGGCTTCCCTGGGGCGCAGTGGTTGAGAGTCCGCCTGCTGATGCAGGGGACACAGGTTCGTGCCCCGGTCCGGGAGGATCCCACATGCTGCGGAGCGGCTGGGCCTGTGAGCCATGGCCGCTGAGCCTGCGCGTCCGGAGCCTGTGCTCCGCTATGGGAGAGGCCACAACAGTGAGAGGCCCACGTACCGCAAAAAAAAAAAAAAAAAAAAAAAAGAGAATAAAATAGACATAGTCCCTGTACTTACAGAGCTTACAGTTGAGTGGGAGAATAGAGACAAGAGCCAGAGGATAGAAATAAAACTCTGTGGCCTGGCATTTGAAAACCCAGTTTAATTTGGGCCCAGACAACCTCTCCAGGTACCGCCTACACTCCTACTAAAATGCCTTGCTCCAACCAAATCACCCCAGTCAAACCTTTCTAACTTCTGTGCTTTCACGCTTATTCCCTACCTGGAATGCTTTCTATACCTTATTTAAATCCTATCCATCCAGCAAGGAGTGGTAGGCAGCCTCTAAGATGGCTCCCAATGACTTCTGCCTCTTGGTATTCACACCCTTGTATGTGGGCTGAACATAGTGACTTGCTTCCACTGAGTGAGCAAAAGTGATAGGATATCACTTCTCAGATTAGGTTACAAAAGGGCTGCGGTGTCTATCTTGGTCACTCTTGCTCTCTCTTAAATCTCTCACCCTGGGAGAAGCCAGCACCAAGGCTTGAAGAAGCGTGTGGAGAGGCTGTGTCACAAGGGACTGAGGCCTGCCAACGACCAATTCAGTGAGCTTGAAACTGGGTTCCCCTCTATGACCTGTTGAGACTTTAGGCTGAGAGCTGGACCACAACCTCACAAAAGACCTTGAGCCAAAGTCACCCTGCTAAGCTGGACCCAATCCTTAACCCACAGAAACTGTTAGATAATATATGTTTTTGCTCTAAGCCACTAAGTTTTGAGGTAATTTGTTACACAGCAACAGACAACTAACACACAAAACCTGGTTCAAACTACCCGCCGAGGTTTCTTTCACCTAGCCTAGTCCAAAGCAACTTCTACCTCCTGTGAACTTGTAGAGCTGCTATCATTGGTCATTTTATACTTTTGCAACATTACTTACCTTCTATCCTCTGTGTCTCTGGTCCATTCCAAGTAACCCAAGATCACTAGCTGCTTAAATTTCTTGTGTGTCCCTGTTCAGAGCAAGTATTTGGCAAAGTAGAGAAAGAGGTTTTGAGAGGCTAGAATTTTGTGCAGAAATGGGCTTTTAGTTCATATTTGGTGGCTGACAGATAAATGATTTGGAGGTGGGAAACACGTGGAAGTTAGAAAAGGGACTATAGCTTGGGAAGAGCTAATTTCTGGACTTCACCCATGTGAGGCATCAGTGGCTAATACTAACAGTCAGTCCTCCTTGTAAATTCTTTCTGGCAATTTCCTTCTTATTGTGTGAGGAGCTTAGCCTTATGTTGGCAGTTGTGAGAGGCAACAGAGAGGGTGGCTCTGGGGCACTGGGGTCACTTCAGAGGAGGGAAGCTAATTGTTTTCTCAGGTCCCCTCTCTCACGTTTATTCTTTTCAGGGCCTCTGTAGCAGGACGGTGCTGAAGCCCATTTCCTACACGTAGCACATTTATTTAAAACACATACCACATATACACAAAAAACCAAATGCAAAGGAAAAAGGGGAAAAAGGCTGCTGAAGACCAGAGTCACTAAAAGTTCAGGCTAAGAATAGACAAGGAACTCTGAGAGCTGCTCGGCTATGTGACCTCCTACAGGGGCTTGGCAATAAGCCCGATCCAGCTTTGTTTTTTCTACGCCTTTACAAAGAAAGAGCACTAGCTTAGGAGTCAGGAGAACTGAGTTCTAGGCCTGGCTCTGCCGGTGCCTTCTTCTGTGACCTTGGGTGAGTCCTTCCCCTCTCTGGGCCTCAGTTTCCCATTTGGAAACAAAAGGGTTGGACTAGACTCCAATACTGACAGAATGCAAAGGAAAATATTAGGTCAGCCAAAAAGTTCATTTGGGTTTTCCCATCAGATGTTACAGAAAAACTCAAACGAACTTTTTGGCCGACCCAATAGAAAGGATGCTAACCCACCTGGGACGCAGGAGACCTGACTTCTTGTCCCAGTCTTGTCACTAAGAAGCCCAATCTCTTTGGACCTCTGCTTCTTCATCTATAAAACAAGGTGATATATTCATTCATCCATTCCTTCAACAAATACTTTTTGAGCACCTACTACGTTACCAGGCTTGGTGCTAGAGATATGATGGTGAATCTAGACAGACGTGGTCCATGTTCTCATGGAATTTCAAGTCTATTGGTGGCAGTGGAAAAGAGGAAAAGATGAACTGTAATTAGTCATGTAAATAAGGGTGTCATTAATGCCAAAGTAAGTACGATAAAGGAAGGATCATACTTGGTTTTGGTGACTGAGGGACACTTGCAACCTCCATCAATTCCAATGTTCTGTGATCCAACAGGCGTCTGCTAGGCGGCGAAGAGAAACCCTTTGATGAACTCACATCTCATACCATAGCTTTTTTTTTTTTTCCATAACAGCACAGCTCAGTTAACCCAATCAACCATCACTCATCTACTGGGTACATATGACAGGGAATCAACCACCAATTCCTGGCTTCCTGGAGCTTACACTAGTGGGCAGAATAAAATCATAAACTGACACAGCTACAAAATGTCTCACACCATTCTGACTGCTAATTATATGCTTTAAATAATAATGTTTATAAGAATTAAGAATCAAGTGGGGATTTGGATGTGCTAGGGCAATCAGAGACATTTTCTTAGAAGTAGAAATTGAGGTAGGCCCTGAAGGTTTGCTGCATAATTTTAGATAAACAGAAACACTATTATCAGGGTGCAATGGCCCCATTCCCTACTACTAGACAGAAAAGGTACATGGGACATACAA
The DNA here is from genome assembly GCF_949987515.2 of Delphinus delphis. NCBI lineage: Eukaryota > Metazoa > Chordata > Mammalia > Artiodactyla > Delphinidae > Delphinus > Delphinus delphis. The sequence goes on from NC_082695.1 coordinate 25,039,697, forward strand.
GAGAGATCTCAAGTGGGAGATTCCTTAATTCCCTTTGGGGCAGGAGGGATTCAAGTCCCACTTTTTGTCAAGGAGCAAGAGACCTCTTCTGTGACCTACTCTGAATACTGTCCCTTGGATTGGGAGGACTGCTACAGATGAGCTGCCTGACTTGGGGTGGCCACCTCACCTCTGTGAGTCTGTTATCTCATTTGTAAAATGAAGGGGTTGGATGATATCCAACATCCCTTAGAGTACCCAGAAAGATGGCTAAAATTTGATTCTTTGTAAGTATTTTTATTATTTTATAATAAAACTGGTAGTTGCTGCCATGGAGTAGGAGCTGTGGGATCTTAGACAAGTTACTAAGTTTTCTAAACATGATTTACTTCTTTTTTCACATTAGTTTTTAGAATTAAAAGGTGATACATGCACAGTTTTTTAATAAATTTATTTATTTTATTTATTTATTTTTGGCTATGTTGGGTCTTTGTTGCTGCACACAGGCTTTCTCTAGTTGTAGTGAGCGGGAGCTACTCTTTGTTGTGGTGCGCAGTCTTATTGTCGTGGCTTCTCTTGTTGTGGAGCACGGGCTCTAGGCACACAAGCTTCAGTAGTTGTGGCACAAGGGCTCAATAGTTGTGGCTTGCGGGCTCTACAGCGCAGGCTCAGTAGTTGTGGTGCACGGGCTTAGTTGCTCTGCGGCATGTGGGATCTTCCCGGACCAGGGCTCGAACCCATGTCCCCTGCATTGGCAGGCAGATTTTTAACCACTGCGCAACCAGGGAAGCCCATGCACATGATTTTAAACAATCAAATATTACATTCTTTTTTCTCAAGATTGCTTTGGCAATTTGGGGTCTTTTGTAGTTCCATATAAATTTTAGGATTATTTGTTCTGGTTTTATGAAAAATGTCATGAATATTCTGATAGGGACTGCATTAAATCTATAGCTTTAATGAGTACAGACATTTAAACTATAATAATTCTTCCAATCCAAGAACATGGGATATCTTTCCATTTCTTTGTATCATTTTCAAATTCCTTCATCAATGTTTTATAGTTTTCTGAGTATAGATCTTTCATCTCCTTGGTTAAGTTTATTCCTAGGTATTTTATTCTTTTGATGTAATTTTAAACAGAATTATTTTCTTGCTTTCTCTTTCTGATAGTTCATTATTAATGTATAGAAAAGCAACAGATTTCTGTATATTAATCTTGTATCCTGCAACTTTATTGAATTCATTTATATTAGTTCTAATAGTTTTCTGGTGGAGACTAAGATTTTCTATATATAGTATCATGTCATCTGCAAATAGTGATAGTTTTACTTCTTCCCTTCCAATTTGGATGCCCTTTATTTCTTTTTCTTGTCTGATTACTCTGGCTAGGACATCCAGGACAATGTTAAGTAGAAGTGGCAAGAGTGGGCATCCTTGTCTTATTCCTGATTTTAGAGGAAACACTTTCAGCTTTTCACTGTTGAGTATGATGTTAGTTGTAGGTTTGTCATAAATGGCCTTTATTATGTTGAGATATGTTCCCTCTATACCAATTCTGATGAGAGTTTTTATCATGAATGGATGTTGAATTTTATCAAATGGTTTTTCTGCATCTACTGAGATGATCAGGTGATTTTTATCTTTCCTTTTGTTAATGTGCTGTATCACACTAATTGATTTGCATACGTTGAAACCATCCTTAGGTCCCTGGGATAAATGCCACCTGATTATGGTGTGTGATCCTTTCTGTAATTTACTGAATTCAGTTTGCTGATATTTTGTTGAGGATTTTTGCATCTATGTTCATCAGAGAGTTTGGCCTATAATTTTCCTTTTTTGTGTTGTCTTTTTCGGGTTTTGGTATCAGAATAATGGTGACCTTGTAGAATGAATTTGGCAGTATTCCATCCTCTCCAATTTTTCGGAATAATTTGAGAAGGATAGGTATTAACTCTTCTTTATATGTTTGGTAGAATTCCCCTGTAAAGCTGTACAGTCCTGCACTTTTGTTTGCTGGGAGTTTTTTTTTTTTATTACAAATTCAATTTTACTACTAGTGAGAGAAAAAAGAACAAAGCTGGATGTAACACTCCCTGACTTCGGACTATATTACAAAGCTACAGTAATCAAAACAGCATGGTAATGGCACAAAAACATACACATGGATCAAGAGAACAGAATAGAGAGCCCAGAAATAAACCCACACAATTATGGTCAATTAATCTACAGCAGAGGAGGCAAAAATATATAATAGGGAAAAAGACAGTCTCTTCAATAAGTGGTGCTGGGAAAACTGGACAGCTACATGTAAAAGAATGAGGTTAGAACATTTCCTCACATCATATACAAAAATAAACTCAAAATGGATTAAAAACCTAAATATAAGATCTGAAACCATAAAAGTCCTAAAAGAGAACATAGGCAGACATAACTTTGGCATAAATCATGGCAATATTTCTTTGGACCGTCTCCTAAGGCAAAAGAAATAAAATTGAAAATAAATGACACCTAATTAAACTTAAGAGCTTTTGCACAGCAAAGGAAACCACTGACAAAATGAAAAGACAACTTACTAAATGGGAGAAAATATTTGCAAATTGTATGACCAATTGGGGTTATTATCCAAAACACATAAACACTTCATACACTTCAATACCCAAAAAACAAACAACGTGATTAAGAAATGGGCAGAAGGGGCTTCCCTGGTGGGGAAGAATCTGCCTGCCAATGCAGGGGACATGGGTTTGAGCCCTGCTCTAGGAAGATCCCACATGCTGCAGAACAACTAAGCCCATGCACCACAACTACTGAGCCTGTGTTCCAGAGCCCAGGAGCCACAACTCCTAAAGCCCGGGCGCCTAGAGCCTGTGCTCTGCAACAAGAGAAGCCACTGCAACAGAAGCTCGTGCACCGCAACAAAGAGTAGCCCCCGCTCACCGCAACTAGAGTCGCGCACAGCAACAAAAACCCAACGCAGCCAAAAATAAATAAATAAAACAAATAAATTTTTTAAAAAAAGAAAAAAAGAAATGGGCAGAAGACCTGAAAAGACATTGTTCCAAAAAGGACATATAGAGGTCAACAGGCACATGAAAAGATGCTCAACATCGCTAATCATCAGAGAAATGCAAATCAAAGCTATAATGAAATATCACCTCATACCTGTCAGAACAGCTATCACCAAAAAGACCACAAATAACAAATGTTGGCAAGGACATAGAGAAAAGCGAGCCCTTATGCACTTTTTTTGGGAATGTAGTTTGGTGTAGCCACTATGAAAAACAGTATGGAGGTTCCTCAAAAAGCTAAAAATAGAAGTACCATATGATCCAGCAATTCCACTCCTGGGTATATATATATATATATATATATATATGAAGAGAATGAAAACACTCATTGAAAAGATACATGCACCCCAATGTTCATAGCAGCATTATTTACAACAGCCAAGATATGGAAACAACATAAGTGTCCATCAACAGGTGAATGGATAAAGAAGATATGCGTGTGTGTGTATGTATGTGTGTGTGTGTGTGTGTGTGTGTGTGTGTGTATATAAAATGGAATATTATTCAGCTATAAAAAGAATGAAATTTTGCCATTTGCAACAATGTATACGAACCTAGAAAGCATTATGCTTGGTGAAATAACTCAGACAGAAAAAGATAAATACTCTTTTTTATCACTTATATGTGAAGTCTGAAAAATAAAGAAGTGTATATAACAGGGACTTCCCTAGGTGGCGCAGTGGTTAAGAATCCACCTGGCAACACAAGGGACACAGGTTCAATCCCTGGTCCAGGAAGATCCCACATGCCGCAGAGCAACTAAGCCCGTGTGCCACAACTACTGAGCCTGTGCTCTAGAGCCTGCAAGCCACAACTACTGAGCCTGCACACCACAACTACTGAAGCCCGTGCACCCTAGAGCCTGCATGCCACAACTATTGAGCCCACGTGCCACAACTACTGAAGCCCACGCACTCTAGGGCCTGCGAGCCACAACTACTGAGCCCTCATGCTGCAACCACTGAAGCCCACGCACCTAGAGCCTGTGCTCTGCAACAAGTGAAGCCAAAGCCACTGCAATGAGAAGCCCACGCACCACAACAAGGAATAGCCCCCGCCTGCTGCAACTAGAGAAAGCCTGCACGCAGCAACAGAGACCCAACGCAGCAAAAAAAAAAAAGACTATGCTATAAAGGTTACAGAGTTCCTATTTGAGGACTAAAAAAGCTGTGGAAATAGACAGTGGTGACGATTGCACAGTACTGTGAATGTAGTTAATACCACTGAATTGTATACCTTAAAATGGTTAAAATGGCAAATTTTGTTATATATATTTATCACAATTTTAAAAATTAATAATGTAATATTAAAAAACTCACTGAATTATACACTTTAAATGGGTGAATTGTATTTCAATAAAACTGCTAAAAAAAAAAAAAAAAAGAGTATACTACAAGAGTGAGAGACTGGAGAAAATACTCCAATCCAAGCCAGAATCTGGTCCCCTCCCCAGAGGCAACTATTTCTTGTTTCTCCTTCTAGAAACAGTCCAGACATAAGTATATTTTGAAATCTATCATATCTTTTTCTTTTAACGCAAATGGGTGAAGTGATGATGTTCTGCTCTGGATTCTGCTTAATTTCACTTACTAACATATTTCAGGTTGTTGCATATCAGCACACGCAAATTTACTTCATTCTTTTCTGCTTCTGCACAGAATTCCACTATAGGGAGCTATCACAATTTACTTAATGAGTTCCCTCATTGACGAACGGTTTGATTGTTTCTAGCCTTTTTCTATGGCAAACAGTATTGCAGGAAACATCCTTGCACTTATGGCTTTAAACACAGGCATGAATATATCATCAACAGAATAAATTCCTAGTTCTGGTATTATAGGTTCAAAAGGTTAATGCATGTTAAATATTAACATTTCTAAATCGATTTCTCTAGCGTCTACCAATATATACTCCTATCAAGAATTCATTCATTCATTTTTTTCATTCAACCAATATTGGAATGCCTGTTGTGTGCCAGGCACTATTCTAGGCCCTGGGAACACAGCAAATAGATGACAACAACAACGACGACAAGACAAAATCCATTCCCTAATGGAGCTTACAGTCTTGTAGGGGGAGAGGGCAAACAAAAAAGTAAAATATGTAATATTTCAGGTGGTAATAAATGCTATGGCTAAAATAAAGCAGAGAAAGGAGTGTTGGTCAGGGGTGGGGACTGGCAATTGAAATAGGATGGCAGGGTATGAGAATTCCAAGCCTCAGTTTCCTTATCTGTAAAATGGGACAATAACAGTACCTATCTCATAGGACTATTGAAAGAATTCAATGAGGTTATGTCTGGTAGAAAATAGTGAGCATTTCATAAATTGAGCTAATATTATTATAAACAACCTTACAGGTGAGGAAACTGTGCCCTAGGGAGGAACAATATGCCTAAGGTCCCAAGGAAAATTAGTGGCTGGGTAAGAATCAGAACCCAGGTCTCCTGACCTTCCCTGCAGTATTACTTCCAAATATACCCAGGGACCTAAAGCACTAAGAAGCCATCCGCCTGGGGGCTGCTAACGGCACCATGATTTTAGGTTGAAGAGTTCTCTGAGAACGTGATTTTCAACATCAGCAAGAGGGGAGGGAAGATGTGGGAGTACACAAGGTCCTTCTTCAAGGAGAAGCAGTACAATTTCACTCGGGCCTAAGGCTGGGCCTGCTGGGGTTTACTCACAAGACGTTCAGATCCAGGATGGTGCTCTCAGCCAAAGGCAACAAGCTTTCTGGCTGCTGCTGGCCCATCTGCTCTGATGAGACTCTCCCAAACCCTAATCTCCCATTGGTTTCATTCCAAGGAATCTCCTAGAGGAAAGATAAGCAGCAGCTAAATCACAGCTGTAGAAATAATAAGAACTGGACAGGCTGTTGTATCTGTTTGGCTGGGTGAGATTTTTCAAGCAGGCCAAGTGTGTGGTGGTGGTCTCCTAACTCTCTGTGCCCTTTTCTCAACCAGTGGCACCTCTGCTCCCCCTACAGCCAGGCACCCACAGCTTCCCTGGGCCTTCTGCCTACACAGTGCCCTACCCCTGCCTGGGTTCTAACCTCCTTCAGCCCTGTCCTTTCTTCATGGAGGGTCTTATCCCCTCCACTCATCCTAACCTCTCCTTTAAAAGAAGATGCTTGCTTGTTTAACACAGTCAGTATGGAGCAGGATTTAGAGAAGTCAGCATTCTGGGCTTGACCTCTGTTGATGAGTGCTTATATGAACCTGGGCAAATCAATTACCTTTTCTGGGCCTCAATTTCTTTACCTAAAAAATGTTGTAAATTATATGGCATTTCAAGCACCATGGAGTAGATTATTCTGCAAAGGGCAGGCACCCCAATGATCTACCTAAAGACAAAGAAGTATACAGAGAAGTAGTGAGGCCAAAGGCAGAAATTTTCAGGTTGGAGGTGCCAGAACCACTAAAATGCTATCAAGAAGTATGTTCTGATAAACAATGTCATAACAATGTTGATGAATGGCACCCAGTGTCAAGTTTGAGGTTAGCCATAAAGGGAGTTCACACTTCGACAAGAGACCTAGGTTTCGAATTCTATTCTTATACTGAGTAGACCTCAATGCAAAGGAAAATCCAGGCTAGATTTGGACCTACCCTGTCTGCTCTTGAAAAGAGAACCATAAGAAATAAAAGGAGCTTTGGCCCAGATCACCAACTGTTACTTGAATATCATGATGAACATCATGCTAGGGCTAACTAAAGTTTCCTCTGCACGGGTAAAAGCACGAAGCTTGAGAAACATTCAATTCATAAAAGGAACACTGAACTCAAATTTGGGAAAGTGATCTGAGAAGATTTCAAAAGATGTCAGAACTATAAGCAGATGTGTAGATGCTTCCACTTTTGTGGAACTATGGCCAGTTACATAGAGAGGAAGCTTCTGTTGGGGTAATTTGAGAAAACGTGAAAATCTTTGTGACTATCACTAACGTATGTTATCTTATGAGGTAGCATCCATAATCTTAACTTTACCCACAGAGAGAGGCAGGGAATAGCATGGATGATGGAGACATGAGATTTTGAATTCCAAAATAACCTGACAGTTACTACATCACTGTTCCTGCCTAGGAAAATAATCTGGACCCCAAACTTTTCTTCTTTGATGCCCCACAGTTGGGTTGATAACAAACTCTCACAGGCTTGAGTCTTTCAGCATTGTTGATAAAGCAGAAGCAATGGCAGACATGAGTACTTTGGATGGTGAGTCTACCAGACCTGCTTAGATCCTCTCCCTGCTGGGATACCAACAGACTCAGACCTCCAGGGTTGGCGGTGCGTCCTAGAAGAGAAGCACTGAAGGAGGGGTGGCACTGCTTTCATGGAGCCTTCAGTGACTTTCCACTGAGCTGTGGGAAAATTTGACAGTTGACTGCAGCTGAATCATAACCCAGAGGTCCTGACTACTCAAATCCTTGAAGATTCCTTTCATTCCTTTCCCAAAGGGGAACCTGGCAAACTCCAACTGGTTAATTCCATTTACCTTCTGTTCCTTGCAAGATGTAGGTGCAGAGTAGTGTGCTCTCAGTGGCGGCAAAAAGGGTATCAGAATAACAGCATCTACAATCTACAATTACAATACTGTACATTAAACTCTGACTCCAGAGTCTGTGTTCCTAACCACTATGTCATACTGTATCCAACACCAGTACAGATATTCCGAACTCAAAAGCACTTTAGATATCACAGAACAACTCCCAAATTCTGCAGCTGAGAAAACAGACCTAGTGAGAAGGATGGGAATTGCCTAGTGACAGAGCCAGGATTCAAGGCTGGTCTCTCTACTCCAGGGTTCAATGCTCTCTCTGCTGTACAGAAGGCCTCGGGTTCTCTGATTCACCTTAAGGATGTGGAGTTCTTTGCTATCTTATTCCTTATTTTTTAGGGATTGGAACTATATATAAGCATAAAAATACTTTCACAGACTTTTTCTATAAATTATTGATCCCTCAATTCTTCCTACCCTTTTTTAGGGACTTTTTTTTTTTTCTTTAACTTGGCTCCTTTTTGCCTTCTCCTTTTTTTTAAATCCCAAGAAAGTGAAAGCAGTTTCAGACAGGATTTTTTTTTTTTTTTTTTTTTTTTTTTGCGGTAAGCGGTCCTCTCACCGCTGCAGCCCCTCCTGTTGTGGAGCACTGGCTCCAGACGCGCAGGCCCAGCGGCCACGGCTCATGGGCCCAGCCGCCCCACGGCACATGGGATCCTCCGGGACCAGGACACGAACCCGCGCCCCCCTCATCGGCAGGCGCCACCAGGGAAGCCCAGACAGGATTTTTTTTTAATCTTTGAAATCTTTTAGCCAAGTTTCCCTTCTTTTACCAAAGCATTTTAAACACTGCTATTCAGCTATGATTTCTAATTGTCAATCATCCAGTAAGTGCTTTTGATCTCCTCACTATCCTTCCCTGCCCCTCCCTCTTAAGAGATGACCACTAAGGCTCGTTATGTCCCCTCAGCTCCCGTGTGTCCATCTTCAGTTCCCGCTCTGCACAGGTTCTTCCTCACATCCTGCCTCCTGTCATGGAGAAGGTGTCCACACTGCACCCCAGGCAGTCTCAACACGATGACCGTGGCCCCATTCCTTCCAACTCCCTTCTTTATCCGGACCAACAGATCATAAACAGGTGGGTAAGAGCCTAGAAAGAGCAACATGTGGTAGAAAGAGTTTGGTCTTTGTAGTCAAACAAATCTTCATCTCTCTGGTCAAGTTTGTTGACTGAGCTGACCCCATATGTCAAGTGGATAGGAGACCCCACTTCAAGGTGATTATGAGAATGGAACGAGAGAATATGTAAAGGGGTTAACAGACCACCTAGCACACAACTGACACTGCCTTCTTCCTCTCCTCCGGTTCCTTCCCTTTTCACAAAAAAAATGTTCAAAGACCTTCATTTTTCAAAAAGCCCTAACTCATCCTCAAACAATGAACTGTTCTTTCTCCTTCCTGTCATTCCAACCATATTCACAGTTTATCCTCACTGTCGGCCCTTCCTTCCCCCTATTCAATTCATTTTGGCCACTATATACTGAACCCTACTAGGGACCAGCTCAGCCCATTTCAATACTTTCCCAAACTCTGAATTCAATACACACTTGTGAACTGACGCCACTGCAGCATTAACTGCTGCCCAGCACTCTGACCTCGGGTGACCTGCTCATTTCTGCATCTCCTCCAAGTCCTCTGAACTTTCTGTCTCACCATTTTCTACCTCTCATCTTTCTGCATCCTGTCTCTGGGTGATCTCTTCCCATGGATTCAACAATCACTATTTGCTTAGATTTCCAACTCCTGCTCTCTCTAGTTCAAATTCCAATCCTTAGGCCCCAGACCTGAGTTCCCAACTGTTCACAGGAATCTCTCTTTGGAGGTTTCATGAGCACCTTAATCTCCAAATTTGCTTTTTCACTTACGGTTCCTGTTTCCTAAATGGCTTCACCACTAAGCCAATGCTCAAGAAAGAAGCCTGACTCATCTTGAACATCCCTATCTTCCACACGCCATACTCTGTGTTTGAGTGGTCACAAATCTCTTTGATTTTTATTTCCACAGTATCTCCTGAATTCACCCTCTCCACTTCCAGTGCCTTACTTAGATCAGGACTTTGTCATGTCTCAGCTTATACTGCAGTTACTTCCAGTTACTCACCCTGCTCACCCTCTGCACAGATCCGTGATTTATCTAATTAATAGATCTGAGCATATTAATCATCTTCTCTAAAACCTTCCATAGCCGTGACCAGGTGAAATCCTGAATATTTATATCTCTAGCTCCCCATTAGAATGAAGGCACCTCTTATTAATTACTGTATCCCATTGCCTAGTAGAGTACATTAAATATGCATCAAGAAAGCTTATTATATGAATATAAACCCAGAATCATGGCATGTAGAGAATATGAAAGAAATATGATGTGGTCCCTGTCCTCTAGGAGCTTATACTCTTTTTAGAGAGACAAAACAAACACAAGAAACTATTAAGTACCTAAACTGAGATACAAACTCTGAATACCAGAGGAGCTCAGAAGAGAGACAGGTCAGTATAAGGTGGAACTTCTGGTGAAGACCTCACAGAGAAGAGGCTTCCCGAGGATCTGAAAGGATGGGCCTAATGGGAGTGGGAAATTATGCTGGGGACCAATGAGACTAACCTGGAGAGAATAGGTGGGTCAGAAAACAGAGACCCTTGGGACTTCCCTCGTGGCACAGTGGTTAAGAATCCGCCTGCCAATGCAAGGGACATGTGTTCAAACCCTGGTCCGGGAAGATCCCACGTGCCGCAGAGCAACTAAGCCTGTGCCCCACAACTACTGAGCCCGTGTGTCACAACTACGGAAGCCCACGCCCTGGAGCCTGTGCTCTACAACAAGAGAAGCCACCGCAATGAGAAAGAAGCCTGCACACCGCAATGAAGAGTAGTCCCCGCTCAACGCAAATAGAGAAAGCCCGTGCACAGCAACAAAAACCCAACGCGGCCAAAAATAAATAAAATTAAAAAAAAAAAAAGAGGCCCTCAAAGGTCAAGGAAAAAGGAGTTTGCCCAGAGTAAGAAAGCAGTAACTTTTTTGAGTGCCCTAACAATAAAAAAAACTGTCATATACAAAAACTATAATAATACAAAAGCTACTTTTGATATACACGCAAACACACTCTTTTAATGCAGCAATCCTTTGACAGACACTATTATCCCCATTTTGCAGATGAGGAAAATGAGACACAGAGCCATAAATAATTTGCTTGGGGCCACACAGCTGCGTGTAAGCCCCTAAGCGCTACAGGCAAAGATAAAGAAAATAACTCCTGCTTTCAAAGATCTCAAGTCCAAACAGAGACAGGGGCACAAATGATTACCTCATTAACAATTACTTATACGTCAATGTGTTAGGTAATGTAACAAATATATACACAAGATGGGAGAGTTATTTTAGGAAAATTAATCTAAAAGTATTAGGTTAAAAGTAAAAGGCTCTACAGGAGACAAAAACACTGAAATTGGAGAAATTAGCTTCCTAGCTAATACAGTGATTCAGGCAAGATCCAGCAAGTGAGGTGATGATGGTGGATGCAGTAAGACTGGAAAAGAGGCAGAATGCAAACCATTCTAAAGCAGAAAAGGTTTAATGTAAGAAAAAGAGAATCAGACACATTTTTAAGTCTGGGAAACTGAGAGAAGGACATTAGTAAGAGAAAGATAAATTCATTTGAAGGTATACTGAGTTGAAGACAAAGTAGGACCATTCAGCTCTGGGAGAATGTAATAGGCCTTAATATAGTCAGATTTAGAAATTAGATTTTTTACATTGTTAGCACCCAGGCTTGAGTTGTACATAACGAAAGAATTTTAAAACATTTTAATGAACTCTGTGCCATTAGGTTGAACTCTACGTATTTCCTGTGGTTTTATTTTCTCCTCACATTCTGCTAGTCTCTATTAACAATTCTGTCTTGCCTCATCCTTTCCACAGAAATGAAGTGTGATTATAACATAACAAAGCTGAAGTTTAAACACACAAGAACTTATCTGTCCAAAACTGATTCCAAAAATGCTGTTTTTGCTCAACACTTCTCTGGAACTTCTCTGTTGGAGCTGCTTTCAGGGTCAATCTACAATCCAAACTTTACCATCACACTCTGTTAACACCTCCAACCTCATCACTCAATAATTTAGCTCTTGTTTTTTCAAAAATAAAATCTACCCTCAAAAAAACAAAAACAAAAACAAACACTTAGCAGCAGTAAAGCTGTTCCAGAAGCTGTGCCACAGACTGTAGGCAACTTCCAGAGAGGCTTTCCAAATATTCTGAGAACTAGCTACATCACTGCAGGGAAGGGATGCCCCTACCAAGAGTGGGGCATCATACTGCTAATTATTTCACAGACCCACTTTTCATTTAATCCTTGAAGAAGCCACAGAAGCAAGTATTATCATCTTATGTTAAAGAAGAATAAAAGAAGGTCCAGAAAAGTTAAGCAACTTGCTCAGGGTTATAAAATACATAGCAGAGTTGGAAAATTTAAAACTTATGATTTTACCACTGTATCACGTTGCTTTTGATAAAATAACTCAATGTATGGGAGCATTATTAAACAGTATCATTACTATATAATCTTATCTCATATGGCCATGATTTTAATACTCCTTTAATTTTTTTCCCAACCACTTTCTGTATCTACTAATTTAGGAAAATATGAACAACCAGCCATGAAAACTTGTCATAGATATTGAATTAAGTCTACCTTATAGAAACACAGAACATTAGAAATAGAAATGTCTTTAAATCATCAGGCCTGACTCCCCTGATTATATCATGTGGTTTACGTATGTTACAATCCACGTCAACAAGCAAATAGTAATTTCTTCTCCTCAGATAATGTGTTCAACTGAAGGTTCTCGTGTATTTGCCATCAGGGCTTTATTCAAGCACCCTCTGTTGAATACAGAAAGTTTTACTTATTCCTCCTTTAAATTCTACTCCTTCACCACTGGAACACCATCCACATTTATATATAACAGATGATTATACTATCTTAAGCTGGGTTGGAAGCCTGCAGGCTTGAATTATTTAAGAGAAAAACATTTCCACTTGTCCTGCCAAACACGTTGATCAATGTTCACTTAAGTGATGTAATCATCTCCTCTCATTTTGTAAGGTCTACTCTCTCTCTTCAGGTGACTAAGCAGTCTGCAATCTTCCTTCTTTTAATTAGATAATTTTCAGGCTTGTCTTACCCTTCCGGTTTTTACAACTTCATGCAATCATTTTCTCCTGTGAATACAGTAAAAGGTTTCATGGCTAGAATCTTTCTTTAGCACATGTCTCTAGAACTCGAGCTATCTTCCTGTACACTGGTACAGTGCGACCATTTATCTACTCTGGTGCCCCAGACAGACTGGCTACTCTGCAACGGTCACCTTTTTCTGCTTGCAATCTTGCTTTTCCTCCTTCTTGGATTGACCTTCCTGTGTCCTCCACACATCCTTCTGGCTCAGATGCTTGTTCTCCCACCTCTGGATCTGTGTGGCACTTTTGGTAATGTTATCACCTAACACTGTAAACACAGCTACTGTTTATTAAGCACTAACCATGTGCTGTCCCTGGAGTCTTATGTCTGTAATACAAACTACCCAGCTTTTCCTCCTACCCCCTCACAACACACCTCCCATCCCCTATGAATTCTGTCACTTAGAGGCCTAGCAGTGTCTTGCACACAGCAGGTGCTCAAGAAATAGGAGCCATTATTATGATTATGAGAACGAGCACCATATGACTTATTCATGTTTGACCCCAGTGCCTGGTACAGTGTCTGGCTCACTCAATACACGTTTATAAAACTAACCAATGAAGAGAATAAATGTTAAATGGCTATACGAGCCTTGTGAAACAAGCTGTGCAGCTTGCCATGGACTGCTAAAACTAACTCTTCAGAGTCTAGACAGGAAAAGTACCAAGTTAAGTAAAGCAGAGATGGGGCTGGGGAGCATGGAAGCACCGCCTAGAGGTCCAGGAGGATGCATGGTACCACGTTCAGAAAGCTCTTGCTGGCTATTGAGTGCAGAGGTTGATTATAGAAGACAGCCTCCTGTGGACTGATCTGAGCACAGGCCAGGATCAGTTTGGCTCCCACATGTAGATGGCATGGTCAGACCAACTCCCTTGATCAGGGAGAAATTTGGGACTGTAGGAAAGGCTCCTGATGATGAAGGGGGTACCTCATTCTTTGAGAATGGAAGCCTATACCTGCAGCACCCACAGAGACCCAAAGGTGAGTCTCTGGGGTCCTGGGATTTGGCAGTGGCAGGAAGTAGTCTGTGTTGGAATCTGGCAACAGCTAGCAGGGCCCAGTGAGCAGAATGAGACTCAAAGTCCAGATGCAAGTCTTTGGCAGTGCTAAGTTTAAAAGGGGCAGTGCACTGGGATGCCAGAGAGAGACCTGGATTTAAGGAAACAAAACCCAGATTCAGTTACTAAACTATAGTGCAAACAGGTTTAATGCCGCAAACATGGCAGACTAGTTATTTGATTTGGGGCATTAATTATTCAGGCAGGGCTAGCAGCAAAGTTGAAACCTGAAGTGGAACTCAGATTCTGGGACTAAGGACAGGACTTGCTAGTGGTAAGGTTGTTGGTGGGGCAGAGAACCTGGCACCTTACTATGATACTGCACACCCTCCACAATGGATAATTAACACACAGTACAGTCTCTCAGAGCACAAATTCTGCTTGGCTTCAGTGCTAAGGATTTTGAGACACCAGTTACCTATAGATGGTAGAGTACCACAAATCTGTTTGGTCTGGCTTAACAAATATCTAATTCTTTCTAAACACTTGTTTCACCCCTGGGCTGTACCTGCCTAGTCTCTTAATTCCACTACAGTGTTTCTCCCCTAACTGATCCCCAGATACAACCACTTCCAAGTTGAAATTACTCTTTCCTACCACAAGATAGTTGTTTCATCCTCTGATTCTGGGACCAAAACTCCTGTCACTATTAGGTCCCAGAATCTAGGTCCATACTACTAGCAATAAAAGTGGTCCTTGGACTTCCCTGGTGGCACAGTGGTTAAGAATCTGCCTGCCAATGCAGGGGACATGGGTTCAAGCCCTGGTCCGGGAAGATCCCACATGCCACAGAGCAACTAAGCCCATGCGCCACAACTACTGAGCCTGCACTCTAGAGCCTGCAAGCCACAACTACTAAAGCCCGCGCACCTAGAGCCCGTGCTCCGCAACAAGAGAAGCCACCACAATGAGAAGCCTGCACACCACAATGAAGAGTAGCCCCTGCTCACCACAACTAGAGAAAGCCCACACACGGCAGCGAAGACCCAATGCAGCCAAAAATAAATGAATTTTTAAAAAATTGGTCCTTTTCCATTAAAACCAACCAAACCAAACAAATACACTACAACAAATACTACTAGTACTACTACTACTACTACTACTACTACTACAATCTTCCCATCACCTGGTTCTTCAGTAAGAGCACTCTTCTTGACTTTCACTTCTTCAGATACCAAACTATCTTGTATTGGTCTATGGTCTGTTTGTGGCTCTTTGGATTTAATATCCCTAAGTTTTTTTTGGTTCATGTTAAAGCAATACATACAAATCATGGACTATCTGGTTCAACTACCCATCTGATGACTGACTTTCTTCTACAACACTCCCACCAAGTGGTCATCAGGACCATACTTGAATACTCAGAACGACTGAGAACTCACTGTCTGCAGAGGCAGCCAATTTCACCTTTGAATCACCTGCTGGAAATAACTGGGGCTGAAATATGCCTCCCTGAGTTTCTATCCATTGACTCCAGCTCCTCTCCTTAGGGCCATATGGAACAAATATAAACCTCTTATACATGGCCCCCTTCAGATATCTGAATAAAGTGACAATATCCTTCCTGAGTTTGTCTGCTTTGTTTTGCTAGTGCCTTCAACAATTTGTTGCTGTTAGATGTTCTCACCAACATCATCTCTTTCTTTTCTGGATGTATTCAAGATGATCTACATGCCTCGTATCTAGCCCAGAGCAAGACAGATTACAGATGTGTTCTGGACACTATACCTCTCATAATGCAACCTAAGACTATATCATCTTTTTTGCAGCTACAACACACTACTGACTCACACTGAGCTTATAATCCGCCAAATACCCCTAAATGCCACACGTATTGCTACTAATCCCACTGCATAGGTATACAATTGTTTTAGGGAGAGCAGGAAGTAGAGAGGAAGGTTCATTTAAGAAGATTCATTTACCACATTGAAACTTCATGAAATCTGGGTCCCAAAAACTCAACCTGGGATTTTGCATTCCTAATGATACACCAGCCTGTGCTTACTTAGTTTGCTAGCCCAAATGATTAGACAAACTAGTGATGGGTCATGGACTAGATTTCAGCTTAGGCTAGTCAGCTTTGATTTATTTCATGGCTTCCCTCAGAATGCAGCCTTCTTTAAAATTACTCGTCTTTCAAATGTATGCTATTTATTACCAGAAGAACTGGCGGAAAGAGTATAAATGATTCAATGCAAAGGCATTACCACCACTGGAAAAAATACCTCAAAGATAAGCATCCAGTACATTAAGGATGGTATATTTATGATTTTCCATGGGAATATTATATCTAAATACCTTTTCCCTGATTAAAAATACCTTGTAGCAATAAAGATTTTCAAAGATATTTCCACTTAGCTTATTGGATTAGTTCAAAGAAAGTAGAGTGGGTATTATCCTCATTTATAGATGGAGAAACAGACCCAGAAAGGTCATGACTTGTCCTGGCATAGAACCAGGAGTGAACCCCAAGTCCTTGGATTTCTAGTCCAGTGCAATTCCCATGGCACTCGATAACACAAGGGTGGCCCAGTCCTGGCCTTAAGGCACTAATATCCAAGGAGTTCTCCATTAGCTGTTAGCCACATGTGCTCTACTTGCCCTTGCCATACAGATAAAAAGAGGTCTCAGTGAAAAGATAAAAAGTTGTTACAACACTTAAGAGATGCAAACTCTAGCAATCATAAAATCATAAAATTTATGAGAATTAGTCCAATACCTTTAACTTTATAGATTAGGAAGAGATATCAAGTAATTTATCTAAAGCTGCAGTTACCTAATACCAAAACCAGGATTAGAACTTATTTATATATACCCAATTCAATGTTCTTTGTTATACTATATTGTTTCTCAAAATACATGTAGGCAGCTCTCTGTTAGCTATAGCTAGGACATTTCTGAAAATGAGGTCTGATGTATGTTATCTACAACTCAAGAATGTGATGGCTAAAGATCCTGCCAAACTCCTAATCCAAGTGACTATGGGCTAGGAGATAATCAGAGAGGGATGAATCATGACATACTGAACTGGCAACTTCCGAGTAAACAGAGCTATGCTATATGAAGTAGCCCCTAAGGATGGACTTCTTTCCCCCAACAGCAATACTGGTATTGGAACCACTCAAGGACTTGGACTACTTGTGTCCTAGATGACCAGGGTTTAAAGACAGCTGAGAGTCTTACTGAAAGGAAAGGATTATGAATGTGCCACAGCTAAGGGTGGTCTTTTTAAAAAGCAGGCTAAGGGACTTCCATGGTGGTCCAGTGGGTAAGACTCCATGCTCCCAATGCAGGGGGCGTGGGTTCGATCCCAGGTCGGGGAACTAGATCCTGCATGCATGCCGCAACTAAAGAGTTCGCATGCCGCAACTAAAAGGTCCCACATGCCACATCAAGACCTGGCACAGCCAAAATAATTAATTAAAAAAAAAAGCAGGCTAAATATACAGCTACAAAAGGACCCGGTAAATGACTATATAAACATTTATAATATTGATGTGGTGTTCAATTTGCTTCAACAATCATTTGTCCAAAGACATGTCATACTTCTATCCTCAAGAAACTTAACAGATTCGATATTATGGAAACACAGAGGTGGGAACTCAAGCAAGCCTGAGGAGCCAGGAAAGGATTTATTGAAGAGGAGACACCTGATGAATCTTAAGGTTTGGGTGAGAATTTACTAGGTGAAGAAGCCAAGCAAAGACACAGGCATGAAAAGGTATGGAGGGTTTGTGCAACTAGAAACAGTCTGACAGTGCTGGAGCCCAAAGTATGGGCAGGGAAGAGTTATAGCATGAGATGAGGCCAAATCAGAGGGCCTGATGCCATGCCCTCTAGGACTTCGGCCTAAACTAATGAAGTGCCACTGAAGAACAGATCACCCTGGGAACCAAGGCTGAGGAGGAATTTGAAGTTGGGAGGCAGGAAGACTGATCATGTTGGTTGAAGTAATTTAAATGGTGAGAGCCTGTACACAGATGTATAAGTAGCAATAGGAATGTATACGATGTATCAGATAGGTCATATTCCAGAAAAAATGAGGCCATTGAATGTTTTCTGAGGGGTGGGGTCTCCTGACTTAAATATTTCTCTCAGGGCTTTTTCTCATGTCTGACACTTTCATCATCAGAGGTTCCTTCTGTAGGATCTCCCCCACTAAAATGGAGGTGATCACTGCATTTTATTGTTGCTCAGCTAACATTAAGATGGATTATGAGGGACTTCCCTGGCAGTCCAGTGGTTAAGACTCCGCGCTTCCAATGCAGGGGCACGCGAGTTCAATCTCTGGTCGGGGAACTAAGATCCCACATTGCCACACAGCCAAAAAAAACCAAAAAGAGATGGGCTATGAAAGTTCACTGGGAGTAAAGAAGGCCTTGCAGGGATGGGCAGGATTAGTGATGAGGGGAGAAGCAAGGGACTCAAAGCAAAAACAAGGGACAAAAGTTCAGACTGCTCAAAAGGAGACAGTGAAATTCCATGTCACCATTTTGGCTGGGCTGGCCCTGTCCTGCTACAAAATCCATTTTCAGGCAGCTTGAGTGTGTTATTCCGAAACTCTTTCATGTGAGCCACTTAAAGTCTACACAAGGATAATAATATTAACAATAAAATACACTCTAGCAAAGAAAGAAGAACTATGACTTCTGAGCTAAGGAACACCATATAGGGACAAGTTAACCCAGACACTGGACCTTTAGAAAGTTTCCTAGAAATCGGGTCACTTAAGATCTTTTCGCCCTTGACTATAAGTGAAATATTGGCGCCTGTATTTTCATTTCCAGTAAGTATCATGTTTAACTTGGAAATCTGACAAATACCAAGAACTCCTGCCCCATAGTTCACAGTATTACTGCGAGGATCAAATGGGACAAAAAGAGGCAAAAGCTTTTGTGTGCTGTAAGGCTAAATGAGGTCATAGGCAGTCCCTCTGGTTCATAGGAGAAAAGAGGAAGATGGGGTCTCCATGTCATGGCCCTTGCAAGGACTGCTCACAAACAACGATCATAAAATCGTTCAAATCTTCCAAATGTTGATGAGCGGAGTCCACAGCACCTTAAGTACCTTCCCTAAGGATTAAAATTAACATACATTGTGAATTTAAAAGTAACACCTCGGCCTTCCCTGGTGGCGCAATGGTTAAGAATCCGCCTGCCAATGCAGGGGACATGGGTTCGAGCCCCGGTCCGGGAAGATACCACATGCCGCGGAGTGGCTGGGCCCGTGAGCCATGGCCGCTGAGCCTGCACGTCCAGAGCCTGTGCTCCGCAATGGGAGAGGCCACAACAGTGAGAGGCCCGCGTACCGCAAAAAAAAAAAAAAAAAAAAAAAAAGATGTTAGTTTTAGAGGGACAACTAAGGATAGACATCAGAGGTAAGGAGTAAAGTTAGAAGACTGGCAGCAATTCAAGCAAAAGATGACATACTGCAGGCATGAGGTGGGAGAAGGAAGGATTTTAGCAAAAGTCAGGAGATAAATTTAGCAGAAGTTGATTGCATGGGGGAAAAAAAGAACATGGAGGAGTTGGGGATGACTCCCAAAGGCTTAGCAAATGAGTGGGCAACAAGGCCATTAACTAAACTAGGAAATACCATACAGAAGACAAGAGCAGGGCGGAAGAAGGGGGGTTCAAATTCCCTCTGAGGCATTTTGAGTCGGCAATGAATCCTCTCCTTTGAGGCCTTAAACGATTTCCCCTTCTAAGCCAGAAATCACCCCTTCCTCTGAGCTCCACGGCACCTAGTATACCGTTTCCACACCGAATTATTTAAATCTGCAGTAATTACAAAGTTTGTCCCTACCTTAAATCACAGAGGAAAGGTACTAGGTCTTGCTGCTCTGTGCAATGCCCTTATCTCGGAGCCTCAGACACAGCAAGCCTTCAAAGTCTGCATTCTTGAAATGCGGCTCCATCAGATACTGGAAACTGCCCGTGAACATGCATTAAATCAATGACCCAAACCTGTGCGTGAGAGGCTTCTGTAACGTCTCTAAAGCCTTGGGCCCCACAGCACCTACTCTGAGCTCCCTGTGTGTTCATCTTATCTGATGTTTAAACAACCCCGCTCGGCAGCGGGATTCCGGTCCACAGAGAAGCAACAGAAGCCCCGCGCCTGGGGTATCAAGGCCTGCAGGTGGCTGACCAGGTTGTCCCTGCCAGCGCCTGCCCCGTCGGGCCGGGTGGGCCAGGCCTGGGGGCTCCTCGGGTTCTGGGGGGGCCCACCGTGGCCTCTGGGCGGCGGCCCCAACCCCCCCCAGGGGGCCATGAGGACACCTAGCCACTCGCCCGCCCGCCCCGCGCGGACCGCCCCGCGCTTGGTGGTATCAGCCCCATGACGGCGTGAGGGTCCCTGGGTGGGGGCACGCGGCCCGGCCCCTCAACTCTAGAAACCTGGCCCCGGAAGGCAGTAGTGAGGCCTCCGGCCCGGGGCTCAGCTCGTCCTGTACCTCTGTCTGCGTCCCGGGCGCTGCGCTGGAGCCTGAGGGCTTGACGGGAAGGCCCCGCAACGGTCCGTTCACCTCAGGCCCGCCGCAGTCCTGCAGGACGCATCCTGGCCACTCTCGCCGCCTCTCTGCGTCCTCCGTCCCGACCCTCGGGGCGGGAACCTGAGGTGAGGAGAGCGAGAGACAAGCACGCGGCCCGGGCACCTGAGCGAGGGCCTCTGAGGGCGGCTGGCGGACGGTCAGTCAGGCAGTCAGGCCAGCGGGAGCCACAGCGCTGACGCGCGAGACTCCTGCGTCCCTTGTGGACGGGGCGTGGCCGGCGCGTGCCGAAGGAGGCGGGAAGGGCAAGGGGCGGTGCCACCCGCGACGTCCTGGGGCGCTGATTGGAGGCGCGCTGCTGATGTGTGAGGAGGGGGCGTGTCCCCACGTGAGCTCTCGGGTGCCGAGGGCGCTGGAGTAGAGGGGATGGCGCGTGCGCGGTCCTGGCTGTCTGCCGCAGCCTTGTCCGCCTGCTCCTCTTCCTGGGGGCAAAGGCCGTCAGGCAGTTTGCGTCTGAAGAAACGTTCGGACTTCAGCCATGGCCGGGGCTGGATTTGAGTCGCTGGAGCGGTGCTTGGAGAAGCATCTACCACCCGCAGACCTGCAGGAGGTCAAACGCATTCTCTATGGCAAAGAGACCAGGTGTGGGGCCTAGAGTGGGAAGGTGGGGGACCTTGGGGCCAGCGGGTGTGGGTCTGGGGAACCAGGCAGAGTGCTTCAGTATCGGAAGGGCTCTACAAGGGCGCGGGTGAAGTACTGAATTGGCGAGCTGAGACCCTAGGAGGTCTAGATGTGACAGCTCTGGGAGCTCAGAGTTGCACAACCGAGAGTGAACTTTACAAGCCTAGAGGGAAAGAACGGTTTTTACTCTTTGTGCTTTCTCTGTGACCACCCAGCTCTCTTTCCCAGCTTCCAGTGACCAGCTTCTTCCCCAGAGCCAGGCCTGCCCTCTAGGTGTCTGTCTAGATCATTACCTCCTGTCAGAGCCCCCACCTCCTCCTTCCTGCAGTGACCCAGCCTCTGGCGGACCCTTGGAGGGAGAGGCCTCTGAATCTGGTTGGCGAAGGAACTTTTCCCACTGGCAAGCCACAGGAGTTAGTTCCCATGCTCAGAGCAAATTTTTTCCACTCCCAGCCAGCTGTGTGCATCACTAGGACTTTCTGAGGGCAGTGCACTGCTGGACGCTGGGCATACAGAGCTGGAAGACACTTCCCCTTCCACTCTTGTTTCTCTTCAGTCCACTTTTCTCAAAGCAACCAGAAGATGTAAATCATATCCTGCTTAAAACTCTATCAGGGATTCCCACAGCCCTTAGAATGTAATGCAAACTCTGACCCCATGCAACTCCTGACTAAACGTCCTTCCACTTTCTTGCCCATTTGTGGGCTCCCCCAATCCAGCCAGACTGCGCACTCCCTGCCCTTGTGGCAGTGACCTTGAGGCAGGAACCTGATCAGCTCACCTGAAACTGGAGAGTGTTGATTGGATCAGAGATTCCCAGCCACCAGCTGACGTGGAGTTCCTGCAGGGAGGCCAGACCTCAGAGTCTCAGGTGTTTTCATAGCTAGTGGATGGTAAAGGTAGAACAGCTGCCTTTCCGGGTGGGCATGGTACAGAACGTTGTCCAAAATGGCTCTTAGTACCCAAAGAGGGGTGCCCGGGACTTCAAGTCCCCTCCAGTGTGCTCATGCTGGATTACTGCTTCCCACCACATGTGTAAAGGCTTGTCAGGGGGGAAGCCTCTTAGAATTGAGGCTCCTAAAGAAGGTGTCCTGAAGCAGGGGGTGTCTCAGGGTGTTTAAGGGTGAGGTGGGCATGTTCCCCTGGGAAAAGACAGAGCTCGTGGGTGTCAGGGAGAGTCTTAGGAAAATAGAAATAAGTTTCCCACGTAGGGGACTTGCTGGGACCCATTCTAGAGCTCAGAGTAAGGACTGCCTTGTAAAAGGGACTTTGTGTGCACATTTGGATCGCTCCAGGGTGGGGAAGGATTGGACTGGGAGGTAAAATGGGAGCCAAATTCCATTAATCAGTGACCACCAGGCCTCCTCCTGGGGCTTGGCTCACAATAACTGAGTAAGTGGTTCCCCTTTTCCATTCTTTATCCTTTTCCCTTTTCTTGGTTCTGTTCCACCCAGAACTGAGCCCCTTCCAAGCTTCACCTCCAGGGTATAAACCTTTGTACTTGTGATTGAGTGGGATTTGGCTATGAACAGACTGCAAAGTGAAGGTAGAAAATTAGTCATTTAGGGACTTCCCTGGTGGCGCAGTGGTTAAGAATCTGCCTGCCAATGCAGGGGACACAGGTTTGAGCCCTGGTCCGGGAAGATCCCACATGCCTCAGAGCAACTAAGCCCGTGTGCCACAACTACTGAGCCTGCGCTCTAGAGCCCACGAGCCACAACTACTGAGCCCACATGCCTAGATCCAGTGCTCCGCAACAAGAGAAGCCACCACAATGAGAAGCGCGTGCAATGCAACGAAGAGCAGCCCCCACTCACAGCAACTAGAGAAGGCCCGTGCGCAGCAACAGACCCAACGCAGCCACAAATAAATAAATAAATTTATTAAAAAGAAAAGAAAAAAAAAAAGAAAAGAAAAGAAAATTAGTCATTTAAAAATTCTTCTGTTCACTTCTCATGGCCTGTCTCGGGCATGGCTGCCTCTATGAATGCCTGGTGGACCTGAATCCTCAGCCCCTCCCCTGGACTCCCCCTTTGCTCCACACAAGACCAGCTTCCCACCCCAATAATTGCTGCGCCCAACACAAAGATGATGCTTAGTAAATGTTTGCTAAGTGAATGAGCTAAATGGGCCTTTGCCTGTGCCAGACAGATGAAATCCCCAGAGAACATCAACTCTCAGTTTTAAGACAGCCAGAACCAAGAAACATTTATTCATTCAACAAACATTTATTGTTTATTTTTGTCCTGGGCACTAGAGGTACAAGGATGGGTTAGCCACGGTTCCTACTCTCGAGGGACTTTCTGTCTTTTGATGGTTGTCCTACATCATGGTTCTGAAGACCAGAAGTACAAAATCAAGGTGTTGGCAGGAATAGTCTTCCAAAGATTCTAGGGGAGAATCCTTCCATGCCTTTTCTAGTTTCTGTGGCTTCTGGCGTTCCTTGGCTTGTGGCAGCATCACTCCAGTCTCTGCTTCTGTCTTCACTTGGTCTTTTCTCCCTGTGTCTCTTCTCTGGGCGTTTCTTAGCCCGTCACTGGATTTAGGGCTCACCCGGGTAATACAGGATGATCTTATCTTGAGATCCTTAATTACATCCACAAAGACTCTTTTTCCAAATAAGGTCCCATTCACAGGTTCTGAGCATTAGGACGTTGGACATATCTTTTGGAGGGGCCACAGGTCAGCCCACTACAGAGATTCTGCAGAGGTGGGCATCAGGGTGGAGGGAGGCTGGGTTTGGGATTGTCCTAGAGATGGTCGTTCCAGGTGGAGGAGTGGGTGCAGAGTAGGAATCTGGGGGTCCCAGTGTTAAAGGGGCAGAGGAGGTGGAGATTTTGTGGTAGACTCTAGAGGTAAGGATGCGGGGGGGACCCTAGGGCCAGTATCAAGGATGCTGATTGGGACAGGGACAGAGTGTCAGGTGGCTCAAGGAGGTCTGTAAGGATGGGGACAGCAGGGAGTCCACTGGCTTTAGCAACCAGTAGGCTGGTGGTTCCAGAACAAGAGAGGCCTGTGTAGAGCACGCTTTCCCTTTTTTCTTTTTTTCTGGTTTTTTAATGGGAGAGACTCAAACAGCTGTCATGGTGAATGTGGCAGGTCTGCAGGAGACAGGGAGAGATGTCCAAAGTGGGTATATCGTTAAGTGAAAAAGGCATGAAGGGACTTCCCTGGTGATCCAGTGGTTAAGACTCTGTGCTTTCAATGCAGTGGGGCACAGATTCAATCCCTGGTCAGGGACCTAAGATCCCACATGCTGCTTGGCGCGGCCAAAAACAAAAATAAAGGCAGAGTAGAACATACAGAAGGACACCTTTGTATGTGTAACATACACGCATATCAAAAATATTGGAAAGATACATAAGACATTGTTAAGGGGGTTGTCTCTAGGTTCTGAGATGGAGGGGAACTCATTTTACATTTTCTACTGTTTGATTTTTTTCCCCCCATGAGCATGTGTTTCTTTTGTAACAAAGCTCTGGTTTAATTATTTAAAATGCTGATGGTAAAGAGCCATTAGAGGGGAAAGAGAAGTTCCAGAAGCGAGAGCTTGCCAAGGAAGCTGGGGCTGGGCTCCCTTGGGCAAGGTCTGCCTTGACCTCGCTGGAAAAGGGGGTGCCCCGGGGAAAGGCCAGGGGATGTGTGGAGCCAGGACAGGAAGTGATGGGCTTTCCTCCTTGAAGTTGTAGGTGAGGCCCCCAGGGTGGGGGCCTTAGTATCAGGATGAGGGGCAGAGGGGCAAGAGCCAACTATGGGGACCAAGGGAGGGTTGGGGGCAGCACGGAGCCCCCTTTGTGAGGTTGTGGCCCATTTGCTGGTCTCCACCACGGCTGGTCGGTGCCACGCCACATCCTTGAGCCAAGCCTTTGGTGGACACAGCACATGGTTAGAGAATGGGGCTCGAGGGCCAGTTGGGTTCTCCAGGATGAAGCAGGCAGGATTGGGTGAAGGAATGCCAGGGTAACTGGAGGGTGGGGAAACCTTCAGGTAGTGGCCAGACAGTGAGGGGTGCTGGGGAGAGGTAGAGCCCAGAAGGTAGTGGAGGCCTGGCCTGCATGGCCTAGGGGACGGGTGTCTGCAGGGAGCTGTGGGCAGGGATGGGAATGGAGGCAGGGAGGTCGAGCATCGTGGAATGACGGGGCTGAGTGTTGAAGGTAGAAACGTGGGGAGAGCTGACAGCTGCAGTCAGTGGGTGGGGAGAGTTAGCCAGAGGATGAAGGACCCCTTCCAGGTGATGGTTACAGCTGGGCTTGCAAACCTGAGGCGAGCTTTTCCACCTGATGCCTTCCTGGTTGACAGTGCAGGCTGAGGACGGCCTACCAGGACCACTCCCAAGGGCAGCCGGCCCCCAGGCCTTCCTTCTTGTCCTGGCCACCATGGTGACTTGTCCGGGGGAGTGGGGGCGTCTGCCTGCAGGTGGGGGACTGTCTCTGAGGCAGTCATGGCAACAGGAGGCGCAGTGTGGGCACTGCTGCTATTTCTAACCTGCTGAAGCACACGGAACCCTGACTAGTTGAAAAGCAGGCTGATTGTCAGGGGTGGAACCCAACTCCGAGCTGTCAGGGCCATCACAGGGAAACTGCCTGGCAGGGGGCGGTGGCAGGGGGCTCAGGCTGACAGGGCTGTGATTTTGAAAGGAATGTCTTTAAGAAAGTGGTTTAAAGTAGGAGAGAAATATTATTAGATAATGGTTGTCAGGTTATTTTTTGATGCATTCTCTGGGTATTTCATAACCACCGTGCCCCTAGGTGGTAAGGCCTTCCTGGCTGGGGGCCCTGTCCCATGCCCCTGCGGGTTTCACCCCTGGGCCAGGCACAAAACGGGCCATGTGGCCCATGGTCACTTTGGTGGGAGGTTTTATAAATAATCAACTTGCTTCTGTTAATAAATCGCAAACAGGGATGAGCCCTTCAGCCTTTGGTCTGGACATCTGGGCCCCGCCACGCTCACCCAGCATCGGGCACGGAGCTGCCCTCTCCCCTGGCGGGAAGCAGGACAGGATGGGGTGGGGGTGTCACCAAAGACTTGTAATCCTTAGTGGCAAATGGCCACGGGACCCTCCGTCCTGCTGTCGTCCTGGCCTCTCTTCCTAACCGGCTCCCAGCCTCCTTCTCGACAGCTCCTTTGTCTCATCATGACCTGCTGCAGCCCCCAGGCTCAGCACGGTCCTCTCACTCTAGTCCACAGACATTTTTGGGAATCTGTTCCCTCTCTCCTGTGCTGCCTGCTGAGACTTCAATTCCCGCCACCACCACCTCCACCACCACCACCCCTGATTTCAGCAGCTCCAGCATCAACCTTGTGACTAGTTTCCCTGCTGCCCCCTCCCCACTGCCCTCCTCCGCCCAGCCTGACCATGCCGTTCCCAGCTCCAGTCTCCCCAGGGAAGCCCGTTCTCCACCCACCGGGCCCAATGCTCCAGCCCCGCCTCAGCTTCCCACATGTGGCCGAGGCCCTGGCCCTGGCCGGCTGCTGGGCCTTCTTGCCGGGACGCTCCCACCTCTTCTCTGTCTGAGGAGTGACTCTGGAGGGTCATTAAATGCAGCAGACCTCAGGCAGATCATGTCCCCTCTTTCCTGCCTGTTTAGGAAGCTCGACCTGCCCAGCAGGGCTTTTGAAGCCGCCTCCAAAGGGGACTTTGAGCTGCAGGGCTATGCCTTTCAGGCTGTGACGGAGCAGCAGAGGAGGCCCCGGATCGTGCGCATGGGGCTTGTTCAGAACAGAACCCCCCTCCCCGCGGACACCCCTGTGGTGAAACAGGTTTGGCCTCTTTTGACTGTGAATACATAAACGGGCAGCGGGGCCGCTCTGTGTTTTGAACTCGATCTTGTCCCCGGATGGTTGCCCAGCGGCTCTGCCCTGGCCCCCACTTCCTTCCAGCCATGTCTCTTGCTTTTCTTTCTCTTCTGGCTCCTACCCTTTCTCTGCCTTCCTCTCACTCCTCACTATTCTGTCCACCTTCCTTTCCACTTCCTCTCCTGTGATCGAGCTGAAGTTCCGTTTACCAGTTGGGAGGGTGCCCCTGTGACTCACGCGCTCTCCGTGGAACTGCCTCTCGGGCTCCTACCGGCACACACCAGTCAGGACCCATCTGTCCACCGTGTGTCCCTCTGCCTGGATCCTAAGATCCCCAGACGTTGGTCAGATTGTGAATATGTCTCCTCAGCCCAGGTTGTCAGGTCATCGGGGGGCAGGGATGCTGTCATCACCACCCCCCAGAGCCTAGAAGCACGCTTGGCACCCAGCAGTCATCCGCGGGGCCCCGTGCACGCAGTCCCTCAAGGGAGACCGAGCATCCATCAGGAAGCATTTGTGGTCTCTGGGTTTTCAGCCTGGTTCCTCTGGTCTGTCTTTGAACAAACACTTCTGAATGTCTCCTGGGAGCCAGACGTCATGCTGAGCACAGAGAACTTGAGGACACTGCTCCCAAGGAGCTCGTGGGGTCATGGGAGTGTCAGTGGAGGAATGTGACAGCACAGTGGGAACAGCGCCACCATAGGGACACACACAGGCCGGGGAGAATGCAGGTACCCCAATTCTCGGCCCCTTGCTGGAAGAGCTACCCCTCTGTGGGCAACACGTGTTGTGGATAACACATCCAGGGAATTTTGGGCGGGGAAAGGGAGCACGTTCTGGCAGAGGGCACAGCTGGGAAAGGTGAGTCATTGGAAGACACCATACATATGGGAGAACAGAAGTGGCAGGACAAAGCATCCCCGAAGCTGTGGATGCAGGAAGTCATAAGCGGACTGGGTCCTGGGGGGTAGGGGGCGAGGGAGCAGTTAACCCAGGGGATGGTTGTGGTGTGTGGTGGGCCCACTGAGTGTGGCCCCTATCGCAGTAAGCACTCACATCCTCACGTCCTCCTCTTAGCAACCCCCGAGGTGGGTAGTGTTCTCCCCATTCTCCAGTCAAGGAAACCGAGGCTTAGCGAGGCAGCATTGAGTGTGTGTGGGACCCCAGAGCCTCTGCACCGCCACCTTTGACTGCAGAATTGGACCCAAGGACAGTCCAACATACCAGAACCTCCCACCCTCCTCGTCCTCTTGCAGCCGGCCACGTGGGTGTTGAGTTCTAAAGATGGTCTCAACCAACTAATCCTCGCTGTTTAAATTGCCAGGTCACTGCCCTGCACAGACGCATCGAGGCCATCGTAGAGGTGGCTGCCATGTGTGGAGTCAACATCATCTGTTTCCAGGAAGCATGGAGTAAGTCTCTCTCGGGGTGCTTTCTCTGCTGCCTTCAGTGCTGTCTTATCTCCACGTCGCCAAGAGTGTCTGCTGCTTGATTTCTTAAAATCTCCTTTCTTTTGTCATCCATAGAAAGGTTCTTTGTCAACAACACCAGCAGCCCCAGAACCCCAGCCTTCCTCCTCCTCACGTGCCTCAGTCTCTCGTCTGAGCCTCAGCCTTCCTCCCAAACTTGAATCCGTTTACTCCTTCCTCTCACCTCCTTACCTCTGCCCTGATCCAAGGCATGTCAGCATCTCCTCAGCTTCTGTAATCGCCTCCAGCTGGTCTTCTCCACTCTGGCCCCTTCTAACTGGCTGCCCACACCTTCTAGGAAAGATCTGTATGAAAACTCTGCACTGCATCATCTGTTCCTCCCCATCTCTGCCGGGCTCTGCCCTGACCTTCTGATACTTTACTCCCCTCCCCCGAGGCCACTGCGCCCACTGTTCCCTCCACCCAGAGCCAGAGCTGGAGCTGGAGCATTCCTCTCCCCTGGCCTGTAACCCTGCTCGACCTTTGGATCTCAGCTCAGAGCCTGCCTCCCTGTGTAAAGCTGCATCCCTATTAAATACTCCTGCTACCTTGTACCTCTTTATTTTATTTTTAGTCATAGTTATACACATTCATGGTTTAGATTCAAATGGGTCTACAAGGTCTGTTACCAAAAAATAGCTATCCTTTTCCCCCGAGGCAGCTAATTCTTCTCTGAGCTGGTTCTTTTGGAATTTACCTTTGCTTGTGTTGCTGCTTCCTAATTTTTCAGTTTTGCATCATTTATTGACTTCCCATGATGGAAGGAGACAGTGTAGTCCTTTGCCCTCTCCTGCCCCCTCTACGCACATGTACCCTTCCTGGTCTGTCCCCAGTCCACTTGCTACCAAGATTCAGAGGAAATCGCTTTGATTTCTTTTCCTGAATAGCTTTCTGTTTTCCCTGCAGTTTGCTTTGTTTTGTACATGCTTACCACAAAGTCTACCCCAAACTTTCTGCTGGTTTCCTAAATCCCCCTAAGAGGTTTAGACACATGAAGTAGTCTATCGGTTTCATCTCCTCACAGGAATCTGTCACAGAGCCTTCTGGCTGCTCTGCTCTGAATTGGTTTCCCCCTCTCTGCCATCCCAGGACTCCCTTAACCATCATCCAGGGGAGGGTCCCTCTGCCTTGCTCTTGTGTTTCTCCTATCTCACAGCTTCCTCTTTCTTGCTTTTCCCCCTCATTTTTGTTGAGTAGACCGTTTGAGACCTTGCACATCTGAAAATATTGCTGGAGAGTATGGTTGGGTATAGAATTCTGGGTTAGAAACAATTTTCCTTCAGAAGTTTGAACACTTTGCTCCATGTCTTCTGGCTTTGGGTGTTGTTGACTAGTCTAAGACTATTTTGATTTATGCCCCATTGTATATGGACTGTTTTTCTCTAGAAGGTTGTAGGATCTCTTCTTCTCCAGTACTTTGAAATTTCATAATGATGTGCCATGGAGTGTATCTATTTTAATCCATCCTTCTAGACACTTCAGTGAGTTCTAACAGTCTAGAAACTTGAGTCTTTCAGATCTAGGAGATGTTCTTAGATTGTTTCATTCGTGATTTTCTCCCCTTTTTTCTCTCCTCTTTTTTTGATACTCCTTGCTGTTAGGATGTTGGAACTCTGGACTGGATCCCTCATTTTCTTTTGTATTTGTGCCTATTTTTCATCTCTTTGTCTTTTTGTTCAATTTTCTGGTAGATTTTATCTAATTTGTCATTCAGCCTTCTAGTTAGTCTTTTGTTTTTGCTGTCATATTTTGAATTTATGAGAGTTCTTTTGGTCTGAAATTTTCTATTTTATCACATTCTGTTCTCGTTTTATAGTTACAATATCTTCTCTTATCTCTAAGGATATTAAGTAATATTTTTTTTTCTCCCTGCATGGTTCCTAGTTACTCCAAGTTGGTCTCCCCGCTGCTGCCCCAATTACTTATATTTTAAGAATTGGGGATTAAAAAGCTGATTGCAAGCTCTGAGTTTGTGGGAGGGGCTTCTCCACTGAGTTTCATTATAGGATGACCGGATTTAGCTGTTTGTTAGGAAATCGCCTATGGTAGTATCTTTGGGTCATTCTTTTCAGGCTGGTCAGATTCCCCAGAGAAAATTCATCTAATCTCCTGCCAAGAGGAAAGGACAGGAGTCCAGTATGCTTATGTTTAGTTAATCCCTTTGTTTTTATCACTCCACTCACCTTTGTCCTGGGTTCCCCAAGGCCAGAGACCCTCTGTTTAACTGTCTCTAGAGAGTGAGCCTCTAGCTGGGGTGGGAGAGGCTCAACCCAGCCTCTTGGAGTGGAGAAGGGATCTAACTGCTTCTTAAGTAGACTTTTGACCATCCTACTTATTTGTCGCCCCTCCCTGCGTCCCCACCTTCAGAGCTGCATGGTGCCTCTGGCTCCTGAGCTTTCAAGGGGTCTGTGATGGAGAGTGGGGTGCTTCCTGGCCTCCTCCACTGCGGAGGGGACTCAGTGTTCTCAGATTCACTAAGATATCTCCCACCTCCCTCGGCTCTCCAGCCTCCCATGTTTTGTTGTTTTTGTCCCTGGCTCGTGTCCCATCCCTGTGGGTTTATACCTGTACACAAAAAACCCTTTACTCTCATTTGGTGGGGTTTCAGGAAAGAGCAAAGGAGTGTGTCCCATCTGCCACCTGTACCCAGAAGTTCATCACGTTCTTCACATTTCTCGTTACACGTATACTCTTGTGTGTTGCTTTTGATTTGTCTGCCTCTTCCATTAGACCGTAAGCTCCATGTGATCAGTGCCTCGGTGGTGTTTATTTTTCCCACCCCAATCCCCACCTCTATTTTTTTAACATTAAAAAACTTTAATTGTAAAATATGCATACTATTACTATTGGTAAGTGTACAATTCAGCGACATTAAATACATTTGCAAAATTATGTAACTGTCATCACCATCTATACCCAGACCTTTTCATCATTTCCAGCCAAAACTCTGTACTCCCCTTCCTCTTCCACCCCTGATAACCTCTATTCTACTTTCTGTCTCTATGAATTTGACTACTCTAGGGGCCTCATGTAAGTGGAATCCTATGGTATTTGGCCTTTTGTGTCTGGCGTATTTCACTGAGCATCATGGTTTCAAGGTCCGTCTGTGTTGTTGCATGTGTCGGAGTGTCCTTCCTTTTTATGGCTGAATAATATTCCATTGTTTGGATGGACCACATTCTGTTTATTCTTTCCCCTACCCAGATTTTATCTTTAGTGGCTTGAATAACCCTTGGTACATGACAGACACTAAAAAATATTGGATGGTTTAACCAACTTCTCTTTCTTGGATCTGGAAAACTCCTGCACATACATCAAGGCCTAGCATGGACACTCCCTCCTTTGGGGGGGCCCTGGGGACTCCCCTACACAGGTTCCCTTTCAGCTCCCATCTTGGCTGGCAGCTCCTGAGGGCAGGGCCCGGTCCAAGTCTGAGCCTGCCTCATGGAGTGTTGGTTCAGTGAATGTGGAACCCCCTTCCCCTCTAATTTGGAAACTGTAGTTGGAACTTCACAGCCGACCTCCCCCAACCTCCCTTCCACATGCTTCTTTCGAAAGTTTGTTTACATTACAGCAGTTGTGAAAACAGGAAAAGAAGCCATTAAAATGGAAATGGAGAAATTTGGAGAGCTTAGCAAGCTGAAATGAAATCGGAAAGAGAGGTTTTATTCTCTTGGGGCATTTGAGTCTCTCCTAATGCTCTGAAAGCTGAGAGTGAACAACGGTCATTAAGGATTGTTCTTTGTTATCAACAGCTTTCTTGTTGGCTTCCTTAAAATAGCTCACCCATCTTCACCGATGGCGCCTGGGGAATCTTGATCCTGGTGCCAGGGCCCCCTGGGCTGGTGCTGGCAGAGCCTGCTGCCCACTTAGCTGCCTCCATGGGCTACCGCCCTGGCAGCTGAGATGGTGGTGGTGCCATCATAGCACCAGGCTTCCAGGGACTGGAAGGAATCTGGAGGCTGATGCTTCTCTTCTCTGTGAAATGAGGAGTCACACCACCTTCGCAGGGGTATTGGGGACATGCTGCCTATTACCAGGCCTGGCACCTTAAAATTTTTTTGCAAAATTTGCAAAATTTTTTTGCAAAATTGGCATGCACATGGCCCATGTTTGGAAAAGGTTGGTTGCAATTATTACCCCCAAACAGGCCACACAACCCATGCAGCGGCCAGGTAGTCCTCGCCAGCCACATCACACAGCTTCCTACAAACCTTCCCTGCACTCTGAGTTTCAGAGTGACCGGAACAGTAGCAAGCACCTGGAAACATCCATTAGGCTAATCCTCCTAAAAGAAATGGACTTGGGTTATTGGGAGGAGGAAGATCTAAAGAGTACAGTCGTCCCTCGGTATCTAGAGAGATTGGTTCCAGGACCCCAAACCCTGCAGAGACCAAAATCCAGGGATGCTCAGGTCCTTTATATAAAATAGTGTAGTATTTGCATGTTACTTACGCACATCCTCCCGTATACTTTAAATCTTTAAATCATCTGGAGGTTACTTGTAATACATGATACAGTGTAAATGCCAATTAAATAGTTGCCCGTGTGTGGCAAATTCAAGTTCTGCTTTTCGGAACTTTGTGGAATTTTTTTTTCAAATATTTTCCGCCTGCTGTTGGGGGAACCCGCAGATGCAGAGGGCCAACTCTATGCGGAATTGGTCCAAACAAGGAATTCAGTACTCCAAATCAAGAAGAAAAAGACAAACAGCTCAGCAGGAAGTGGACAAAGGGTACGGACAAGATCATCTGGAGGATGAATCCAGAAAGGCCAGCAACCATGTGGCCAGGTGCTCCACCTCACTGGTGACACGGGAAACGCATATCTAATCCCAATGAGATCCCAGCTCACAGCATTAGACTGGCGGGTGTGGATGCACGTGGCCGAGGCTGTGGAGCAGTGGGACACACTCAGCCAGAGGTCCCTGGTGCCTACCCCCATCGCAGCCCCCTCCACCCCACAAAGGAAACTGCCCTTGAGAATCTGGTGTGCATGGCGTTCTTTGAATTGTTACTGCGTGTATATGTACCTGCTTTTTTTTTTTTTAAGCAAACAAAAATCAGTGAGTTAATGAAATTTCCTATTGAATTAGCCCCCTAGATGGTGGCATCTAGCCAGAGGTCACAGAAATAATGCTTTTATCCTTGGGGAGTGCTCAGCCTACCCAGTGGTTCCCAAACTTCTGATGGTGTCATTAAATGAATGGCTTTTCTTGTTCCTGAGCAAGCCTCAGTCCCTGGGACGATGAACATTCCTATGGTGATGCGTGAGGCTCCCAGCGCCATCCTCGGTGGCCCTCTGACGCTGTCCCCAAGGAGCCTTGGTTGTGCTCTTAACCAACCAGCAGATTGGCCAGCAGCTCGGGATCTGCTGGTTGGGAACAGTTTCTGGCTGTACCTTTTGCAAAAAAATTTTAACATATATATGTATTGTTAAAATTGTGGTAAAATAGGCATAACGTAAAATTTACCATTTTAACCGCTTTCAAATGCACAGTTCTGTAGCATTAAGTACATTCACATTATTATGTAACCATCACCACCATCCATCTCCAGCACCTTTGCATCTTCCCAAACTTAAACATCTCCCCATTCTCCCCTCCCCCAGCCCCTGGCACCGACCATCTACTTTCTGTCTCTGTGAACGTGCCTATACTAGGTCCCCCATGTAAGTGGAACCATATAGCACTTGTCCTTCTGTGTCTGGCTTATTTCAATGTGCATAATGTCTTCAAGGTTCACCCATGCTGTAGCAAGTGTCAAACTTTCCTTCCTTTTTAAGGCTGAATAATATTCCATCTAACGGATGGACCACATTTTGTTAATCCATTTGTACACTGATGGACATTTGGGTCATTTCCATCTTTTGGCTGTTGTGAATCATGCTGCTGTGAACGTGGGTGTGCGAGTATCTGTTCAGATTTCTGTTGCAAGTGTTTTTAAGACCATAGGAAGGACATTTGTCCTTGCCTCTTATTCTGCCATGAAGCCTAAAGGGGAGGCGTCCCCACAGCCAGGGATGGGCTTCAGAAGGCAGGCCAAGGCTCTTGGGGCTGGGGTCTCCTGTGGAAACCCTCCCCCACCAGGCCAAGGACCCCCCTCAGAGGCCATGAGCTTGGATGTGATTCTGACCTGTCTCCTCTCCACAGCTATGCCCTTTGCTTTCTGTACGAGAGAGAAGCTTCCATGGACGGAATTTGCCGAGTCAGCAGAGGACGGGCCCACCACCAAGTTCTGTCAAGAGGTAGGATGTTAACCTACCTTTAACTGTTAACTAACCTCTGGCAGCAGCCAAACACGGGCAGGTCACAAAGAGAGGCCGCAGCTGCCAGGGGTGGCCCTTCTCCGTGGAAAACGCACCCATTTGGCTCTTGCTTTGCCAGGTGAGAATAGATAAGACTATTTACTGCCCCTGCCCCCTTTTTTTAGTGTACTTTCTTTTTTTTTTAATAAATTTATTTATTTATGTATTTATTTTTGGCAGTGTTGGGTCTTTGTTGCTGCGCACAGAATTTTTCTAGTTGTGGCGAGCGGGGGCTACTCTTCGTTGCGGTGCACGGGCTTCTCATTGTGGTGGCTTCTCTTGTTGCAGAGAACAGGCTCTAGGAACCTGGGCTTCAGTAGTTGTGGCTCGTGGGCTCTAGAGCGCAGGCTCAGTAGTTGTGGCACATGGGCTTAGTTGCTCTGCGGCATGTGGGATCTTCCCAGACCAGGGCTTGAACCCATGTCCCCTGCACTGGCAAGCGGACTCTTAACCACTGCACCACCAGGGAAATCCCTAGTGTACTTTCACTTAAAATCAGAGTTTCAGAGCCAGAAGGGCCCTTAATGGCTTTTTAAGTGAGGGGGCTGCAGCCCACGGAGGGGGTCCTGGAGATGACTCCCATAGTAGGGTCTGCAGCTGGCAAGTGTGGCACCGGCACTCGGGGACTGAGGTCAAGGTCGAGTCTGTGTCCACAGCTCTGCTACCCCACTTGCTGTTCGCCTGAGTTATGGAAGCATCTCTGCATGGCCCGTCTCATCAGTGTAGAAACTGGGCTTCCTTTTTCTTTATTAAAACCTCATAATACATGTTCTATGATCCCATTTATATGAAATATCCCACGTAGGCAAATGCTTGGAGGCAGAAAGCAGATTAGTGGTTGCCAGGGGCTGGGTGGGGAGAGGGGATGGGGAGTGACTGCTCATGGGGACAGGGTTTCCACTTGGGGTGTGGAAAATGTTCTAAAATTAGCTTGTGGTGTTGGTTGCACAACTCTGAATGTACTGAAAACCACTGAATGTCACACTTTGAAAGAATGGACTTTATGCTCCGTGAATTGTATCTTAATAAAGCGGTCATCCAGAAAACCCCAATGATATTCCAAGAGGTTACAAATGGTGACTTACGCTTATTCTCACCTCGAAAAAAATAACTCCTTTCATTTCTCCAATGTCCCATTTCAGGCTTTCTACATATACTTAGGGGATTTTGGAGCAGAACTGTAATCATAGTGATTCTATCAATACTGAGTTGTGATTCCAAACATCCCTGTTCTCAGGCTGTAGGGAAAATTCTCTCAGCCACCAGATTGTTGATTCTGTGCTACGAGGCAGGAAGTGATTGCAGATGGCGTGCCTGAACCAGGGTGGGAGGAAGGAAGAGCAAAGGGAGGATGGGGATGAGCTGGTCCCAGGGGACCCCTGTCTGTATCGAGGGCCCCGGGACCACAGCTGCCCCCACGTGGCTCATAGCATCCCCTTCTGCCCGCCGTGCCATCCCTCTGTTCTGTCATTAAGGTCAGAAGTAGCAACGGGCTGGTAAGAGCTGATGACAAATGACCAGCTGGGGCTGCTCATCCTGGTCACCAGATCCTGAACTTCTTATTTGAGACAAAAGGAATTTGGTGTCAAGAGTTATGTTTGGTTTGGTTCTGGGTTTTTTTTGTATAGATTAGACATATGATTTATTTTATTTTATTTTATTTTATTTATTTATTTTGGCTGTGCCACCTGGCATGTGGGATCCTAGTTCCCCAGCCAGGGATCAAACCCACACACCCTGCCATGGAAGCGCAGAGTCTTAACCACTGGGCCGCCAGGGAAATCCCTTTTTTCTTTGTTATTATGGTAAAAAACACATAACATAAAATTAATCATCTTAACCATTTTTAAGTGTACAGGTCAGTCATGTTAAGTATCTTCACAGTGTTGTGAAGCAAACCTCTAGAACTTTGTCATCTTGTAAATCTGAAACCCTCCACCCATGGAACAAGCCCCTCCACCCCCAGCTGCTGGTGCCTGACGTTCCACTTGGTTTCTATGAATTTGCCTAGCTTAGATGCCTCACATGAGTGCACTCCTGCAGTGTTTGTCCTTTTGCGCCTGGCTGATTTCACTTGGCATAACGTCGTCAGGTTCATCCATGTCAGGGATGACAGCCATGTCATCCATAGGCCAGGATTTCCTTCCTTTTTAAGGCTGAATAATACTCCATTGCATGTATACACCACGATTTATTTAGATGCTTGTGTTGCTTCCACCTTTTGGCTGTTGTGAATAGCGCTGCTCAGAACATCGGTGTGAAAATCTACTTTCCTGCACGGTTGCTGCTCCTATGGTAGCTGTGTTTAACTCCGCCAGGAACGCGGCATCATTTACATTCCCACTGGCGGTTTATGAAGGTTCCTGTTTCCCCACATCTTGTCAACGCTTGTTACCTTCTTTTTTGTTTTGTCTTGTTATTGCCTCTGGATCTGAAGGTCTATGGGAAGTGGCTTTTAAGTCTTGCTTTTATTTTATTTGTACTGTAGGGTCTGTGATCTTTGTATAGGGCTCACAGCATTGGAAAACAAAAGACTTAGCTCTCTGTGCACCCTTTAGAATTAGGAAATCAGCCTTATCCACACTAAAAAGGTCCCCAGGGCTATTTTCAATATTTCAGAAATCCTGATATAACCCATACACCCTCTCATTAGGGTTGCTAGGCTAATTGAAATTTCAAGTGATTTAATTCTGACTAGAATTATTTAAGTTTAGACTGCTTAAGAATAGAGAATGCATTTCACCTATTAGCACACACGTGACATATAGTAAATGGTAAAGTGAATGAATAAATAGTTATTATTCTCACTTGTATCGGAAAGAGAAAAAAGACTAATTTCAGTTATTTTGGGTATATACCCAGAAGTGGCATTATGAGGTCATACGGTAGTTTTGTTTTTAATTTTTGAGGAACCGCCATACTGTTTTCCACAGCAGCTGCACCGTTTTTACACTCCCACCAACAGTGCACAAGGACGATGCTGGTTCCTGTTTAGCTAAGCTTGGGCGTCAGGACAACGCTGGCATTTACTCTTCAAAGAACAGATGCAGGGAGAGCTCAGAACCCCGTCTAACTATCTAGGGGGACCATTAGATTCTTCCATAAAAATGTATGACACTTGATTTGAAAATAGGACTGTGCCGTGCTCCTTTTTCCAGCTGGCGAGGAAGCATGACATGGTGGTGGTGTCCCCCATCCTGGAGCGAGACACGGAGCATGGGGACATCTTGTGGAACACAGCCGTGGTGATCTCCAACTCTGGAGCCGTCCTGGGCAAGACGAGGAAAAATCACATCCCCAGAGTGGGCGACTTCAATGAGGTGAGCTGCCCCTCGGATGACCAGCGCAGCTGCATCACGGTGTGGCAGCAGCGCTGAGGGCCTCCCTGCACTGCACTGCATCACACAGGTGGATGGGATGCAGTGGGATTCCCGGTGAGTCCCAAACGCCTTTAGCGCAGAGGGCTATTTTTTAAAAAATATAACCTGATTTGGCTTCCTGGAATTTTTCTTTGAAGTAAGTCATATACAAATTAAAACCAAAATCAATAGTGCACAAGCGTGAAATGATTCCCGTGGCCCCTTTCAGGCCCTGAGCTCCGCGTCCGTCACAGTCTAGTTCTTGTTTGGTGGGGAGAGGTCCTTGTCCATGGCTCCCATGGGGTCTGAGTCAGCCACGTCCACGTGTCAGGTGACAGCGAGGAATGTGTGTCTGTGCACAGGTGTGTAAGCTGGGGCTTGGTGCCCATAATCAGGCTGTAAGTCAGGGGAGCTGTTCTGGTCAGTTAATGCCCATCATGGATGTGTAGGTGGAGGGAGGTGGATGTTTGAAGGAGGGAAATGAACTCCACCTAATGCCTAAGATATGAAGTCTGAACTTGATCTGCAGTAAGTACAGTTGTTCAGGATGTGATATCCCCATCCTTTGCCGCCCTCCCTGATTGTGGGGGTCCCAGCCACTCTCAGGCTGGTCAGGCAGACGAGAAAGGATGTGCAGAGCTAGCCAAGGCCCTCTGGGGAGAAAGAAGAAGCCAGCATTCCCCAGTGACAGCTGGAGGCGAGGGCGGGAAGACGTGCCCCTCACCTGTTTACCCTGGGATTAATCTTTAGCTCCCCACAGATAGTGACGGGCTTGTCTCAACACACAAGGATCTGCTCTGGCGTCCACCCTGTGTGCACATCCTGGTTGCTGCTTGACTCTGACGAATTTTGAAATTAATGGGAGGAGGCAGAAGGCAGGAAGCAGATCTGTGTGAGACCCTGACCAGCACCCCAAGGGGGCAGGCAGAGAGGCAGGGTTGGCAGGACTGTGTCTCACCTGCCTGCCACACAGGGACGTCCTTGACCCCAGGCAGAGTGCCCAGGGAGCTTTGTGGAGAAGAGCACTTTCAGAGTGGGATTCTAGTCTCATATTGGCCTTCATTAGCCAGGCAGGTCCTGTGTCCACTGGGCTACGCTGTTCCCCCCAAGCAGGGTAAGAGCTGCTCTGGACGAGCCCCCGTCCCTTCAGCTCTAACCTTCTTATGGGAACAGGTGGTTGGTGAGGACATTGACCAACTTGTGTTAACACTGACCATACACCTCAGCCTCTAGTTGTACCACGATTGAAACCTCACCAAGTTTATCTTTGAAATACTGTGGGAAGTTGCTTTGGGGACTTTTTAACATCCCACAAAAGAAATTGTGGGTAAGTGCTCAAGCCACGGTGATTTCCCCTTGGGTCAGCTGCTTGTTATTGTGTCTGGGTTTTCAGATTTGGGGTTTTTTTTTTAAGTGGATTGAAATTTTGGAACTTAAAGTAGAGTCATACCAGGAGCATCCCTTTTGGAGTATGGGTGACATCTCATTTTTCTGTCAAGTCTAAGGAAAGGGAAACTTGACAGCTCAGGGGCATCCATACATGACCCTTTGTCTTCCAGTCCACATACTACATGGAGGGAAACCTGGGCCACCCCGTGTTCCAGACTCAGTTTGGGAGGATCGCCGTGAACATTTGCTACGGGCGGCACCACCCCCTCAACTGGCTCATGTATAGCATCAACGGTGCTGAGGTCATCTTCAACCCTTCGGCCACCATCGGAGTGCTCAGGTCACTTGGCACAGAGGACTTGGGAGGGTTCTGGGGGCAGGCTGCAGGGCGCGGAGGCAGGTTTGGGAAACAGCAGGCAGGTGCGACCACCAGGTCATCTGAATCCTGGGATGGTGCCAACTTTTCTGGGAAAAAATACTGCAAGTGTCAATTACGATCCCTCCTAAAGAGCTGTGCTGTACTGCAAAATGCCATCCTTGGCTATGATGGTGTCTCAGGCAATAATAATCTCCCCCATCGCTGACAGAATTCAGAAAAGCTCCCCTTCTAAGGGGTCTGGAGCATCGGAGGTACCTGGCCAGCTTCAGCTCCCCCTCCTGTCACAGCTGTGCTCCTGGGGGGTTGGGAGGTGGGGTGACGAATGAGTCCTAAGTCTCCTGTCTGCAGAGTCCGGAGCATGGAGGGCAGACACCCAGATGAGAGAAGGAGCAGACGATGGGTCGGAGCTGAGAGGGTCCTTAAGACATCAGTCAGGTGGCTCTGAAACCTGTTTTTAGCCAACCAAGTGTTTCCTTCTAATAACACAGAACCCGTGTTTGGGTGTTAACCTCACCCCTGAGTAGATAAAGCTGTTGTGACCAGGGTAGAGGCTGGGCCTGGCACCCCTGAGCTCCTGGGCAAGCCCTGGGCCCCTCACTGAATAAGAGCAGGCGGCTGAGATGACCCAGCACGACTGCGCTTCCGCTGCTTCTGTCTCCCCAAAGGCTGAGCTTCTGGGTGGTTTCCAGCTTTGCATCATCAACAAGTACCAAAGCTCTAGGAATTTGTGTGCAAATACCTCTCTCCCCAGCTCACTTCCTCCAAAGCAGCATTGCTGGGTCGGGAGGTACTGGCTTTCACTCTCTGTCAGCAGGACAGGGCCGGGAGGGGGAGTCCCGGTCCCCACGTGGGGTCAGCTGGGGGAGTTCTGGGGGGCAGCCCTGAGTTCCCTGTCAGCCCACCCCTGTCATTCTTGTCCTCGCTCTCCATGAAATTTCAGTCTAATTTCTTCTAAAAGTCAGGATGTGACATTCACTTTACCTTTCTCTTGAGCGTGATGCCCCCTCCACAGCGTGACTTCCCTCAGCGTTCTGATCTGCACAGCAGGTCCCTCGCAGAACGCAGACCCCCCTCTGCTACCCCAGACCTGCCGCCCCATCCATGCACCCCATCTTGTCTAAGTCTAGGGGGGCACTGTCGGGCAGAAGGGGACACTCGAGTCTTGGATCTCCCCTCAGAGAATCTCTGGGGGCCTCCTGGCAGCATGGCCACTATGACAACATCCGTTGGCAGTTGCGACAAAGGGTGATTCCTGGTCGTCGGGCCACCAAGCCTGGGCAGAACCTCTGGGCCCTAGAGCAGCCCCTCCTGCTGGCCATGTGTAAGACATCCAGCAAGCTCCATCTCCCCAAAGGGGTCCCTGGTGGATCCTGAAGCCAGTTCCCCACCGGGTACAGCTGCTGTCAGGCTGGGCCGGGCACAGCTGTGGCCTGGAATCAGATGGTCACCTCTGCAACCAAGCGCCCCCAGGCTTTTATCAGCCCCAGTTAAGCAAACAGAAGCACCTCAACGTAATACACACATGTCCTTGGCTTATTAAGTTATCGATCTTCCTTCCTTGGCCAACAGTGGTCCAACTGGTGCCCTCCAAGGATGTGGTTCTGCTGGCAGTTAAAACTCTGACAGGTCTTTCAGAAGCAGCATGTCTCACAAGTTCCCACAGTGTCCACACCTTGACCAGATAATTATAGTCTGAGAACCTTAGCCTGAGGATGCATCTGAGAGAGGAGGGGAAGGCTGCCTGCCTGAAGATGCTCATGGCAGCATGATTGATTACAAGAAAAGCTGGAAGGGAGAGAGAGGTCAGAGTCAGGTCAGTGCCAGCCCGTCTTTTCCAAGGGTTATCGTACAGCCACTAAAACAAATCTTCATGGAGGTACTGCAGCACCATGATGAAAGCCTGTGAGCAAAAAGATGTTTCCAGGCTGGGATCAGAACTCTGCAAAGACTGAGGATGGTCGTAGAGCGTGGGAAAATTACAACAGGTGGTTCACTAGGATGGTGCAACTCTGAGTTTCTTAAAATACTGAATGATTATTTGTAGAATTGATGGCAAGCACGATTCCAGGCAGATCCCCACAAGCTGCGCACAAGCATCGGCTCACAGCTTCTGGAAGCATCCATCCCCTTCTCCGGCATCTCCCACCTCCTGTATCAGAGCCCCCCAGACACACACACACGT
The DNA here is from genome assembly GCF_949987515.2 of Delphinus delphis. Lineage (NCBI taxonomy): Eukaryota > Metazoa > Chordata > Mammalia > Artiodactyla > Delphinidae > Delphinus > Delphinus delphis. The sequence goes on from NC_082695.1 coordinate 25,081,642, forward strand.
GCACATGCACAGATTGGAAGGGGTATCCTCATTTGTGGGTCCCACAGTTCCAAGCACCCAATGGAGGCAAAGTGCTTTTTTTTTTCTTTGCGACATGTGGGCCTCTCACTGTGGTGGCCTCTCCCGTTGCGGAGCACAGGCTCCGGACGCACAGCCTCAGCGGCCATGGCTCACGGGCCCAGCCGCTCCGCGGCAAGTGGGATTCTCCCGGACCGGGGCACGAACCTGTGTCCCCTGCATTGGCAGGTGGACTCTCAACCACTGCGCCACCAGGGAAGCCCCGGCAAAGTGCTTTTTGATGAACTGAGTCATCCTGACAAACCGTGCAGCCCACGTGGTCAAGGATTTCTACCACGTATGTGTGTTAATAGGAAAGCCGCCATCCCCACCCCTCGATGCCTTTCCCCTTCCCACTGTGATTATTTTTAGGGGCTTGTGTACACCGCGCTGGGAAAGTGGCAGATGTCCCCATACCCCCACCGGGCTCTCCATGATTCCCGCATGCCCCGGCTCTCACGAACCTCCGGCTTCCTTTCCCTTGCTTGTTTTGTTTGTTTGTTTGTTTTTTGCGGTACACGGGCCTCTCACTGCTGTGGCCCCTCCCGTCGCGGAGCACAGGCTCCGGATGTGCAGGCTCTGAATGCGCAGGCCCAGCGGCCATGGCTCACGGGCCCAGCCGCTCCGTAGCTCGTGGGATCCTCCCGGACTGGGGCATGAACCCGCGTCCCCTGCATCGGCAGGCGGACTCCCAACCACTGCGCCACCAGGGAAGCCCCCCCTTGCTTGTTTTGAGAGCCTCCGTTTTATTGCCAGCTGTGGTTTTGAGTCCTGCACTCCGCACCCTCCCTGGAGAACTGCAAGAATGATGTTTTATGGCACTCGCTCTGCAACTGTCTGTTTAATTCCCGAAAATGTCATTGACGGGTGTGTTTCTGTAAAAATCCTTTCTTAAAAGTTTTGTCAGCTCGGCTTAGCAGCTGGAGGGGGGAGAAAAGCGGCAAAATGAGTCCCCTCAATCAAGCCTGTGATTTTTTTTCTTCCAGACTCGTGAATCCTCCTGAGAATTAGGCTTGTGACAAGCACCCACCCACCCCTTCCACCTACTCTGTGGTTTAAACCAGGTGCATGCTGACAGGAAGGAAGATTCCAGGGCATCCCGCTCCCAGTCACTCAGCGTTTCTAAGTGGGCATTACATCTGTCAGTTCAGAATCCTAATCGCCTTGCTCCTCAGACAGATAATTAGTGACAAGGAGGCCCACTGAATCCCGCGGCACATTTTCTTTGGTGGGCTGGGGAAGGACCTGTCTGGTTGGGGCGAAGTTTCCCACCCTGTCCCCACTTCGCAGGTGCTGGACTGAGGGAGGTCTGCAGCTCAGCTGTGCCTGTGGGATGACTCCTTCCCGGGCCCGTAGGAGAACCAGGGGGCCTCGGCTGCGAGACTCAGGGTTCAGAAGAGGGAGATGGGGGGGCACTGGGAAATGGGAGCCAGCACAGGGGAGGCGATGCCCACCTACAACCTAAATTCCTTTCAGGTGTACTCTGTTTGCTAGGCCTGAAATCTCTGACTTCTCTGCCTTTGCAAGGCAGCACAGCAGGGTAGGGATTGGGGGACACGTTACACACAAGCCACCAGGGCCCCAGCTCCCTTCTGACATTTACCAGCCTGGGAGGTGGGTTCCTGACCCCCACCTGGGAGGAGGGAACGAGTGAGAAGCAGCAGTTAAGGAGTTCCTGCCACACAGCCTCCCACCCCCACCCCACCCCCAGAAGCTTCATCTGCATGGTCTCTGAGGAAGTTTCAGAAAAGGAAACTGAGTCAGGATGAGGCTTTGATCCAGGGCTGCTTCTGCTGCATTGGGCCCTCTCCAAAAGGCCGCTTTGGCTTGAGCTGGGGACGAGCCGGCCTGTTTGTGGGTTTGGGGTCACCCACGGATGCAGTGAGTCTCCCTGGCCATCTCCACTGCAGGCCTGGAAGGCTGGCACCCGGGCTGCAGCTCGGGGCCGAGCATCCTCTGAGCCTGGCTGGGAAGTCGGCAACCTGGTTCCTCTCCTTCCGCTCTCACAGTGAGTCCCTGTGGCCAATCGAGGCCAGAAACGCAGCCATCGCCAATCACTGCTTCACCTGCGCCATCAACCGGGTAGGCGAGGTAAGTGCCCGAGGCCTGGCCTCCAGAGAGCCCTCCTGAAGCTGCCGCAAAACCTGCCTGCCAGCGGGGCCCAGCCTCTTCAGAGCAGCAAAAGCCACAAGGGAAAGAATTGCTGTTGCTGTGGCCCTGCTGGGGACACTTGTTGTTACACCTCCTCTCTGCATGCAGGCACACCCCACATGCTAGGGTCCCAGCAGGGGGCAGACTGGCTTCTGTCACTTTGGAAGAAAGCACTGTCCCTCCCCTGTTTTTGTCTGTTTTGTCTTTAGCTGAAACCATTTTGAAAGGCTCTCACCTCAGTACCACCAAGTACCCAATTTCTCCCCACCCACCCTTGACCTCATGCACCAAAGGATTCTGACTACAAACGCCATGTATTTATTGCAAAACACATCATCTTCCTCATTCTTACTAATCAGATGTCAAACTCTAATCAGAGCATCTGATCAGTCAGAGAGAACACTAAGTCGGTCTAATTTCTGACAACGTAAAGAGACTCGGTGTTTTAATTAGCCCACGTATCCCTGTCCCTGCTGGATACGCAGTTTCCATTAGGCTTCTGGAAGATACTGAGAGCCACGAGCAGACACCACCCCCCCACCACCGCTGCCTTCGCAGACCCCAGGCTGGACTTTATGACTCCAGCAGGCGAGCCTCAGACGCCCTCCACGGCCCTGGGAACCACTCTCTGCAATGACTTTCTCTTCTCCCAGCAGATGGCAAAATCCGGGTCTTCCCCTGGCTAGTCAGATGCCCTGCTGGCCGCCTGCTGGCCTGGGGCTGGGACTCAGCAGGGACCAGTTAAGTTCAGGCTGGTCCACATCACTTTAACTCCTAACTCCCTCACCCCAGCCTGACGTTGACGAACAACCCAGCAGCGCCCCCTATAGGTGTGTCTTACCTTGGTTTTATTTCCCAGGAGTTCTTTCCGAACGAGTTCACCTCTGGGGATGGCAAGAAAGGTATGTCCCGTAACTTTCCGTGGGACTGCATATGAGGGGTGGGCCTCACTGTTCCTTCCCCATCTGCCGCTTCCGGGCAGGGTCTACCCCACAGACTGTGTCTGCACAGCTGTGTTCCCATGTGGATCGGCATTCCTGGGCCTGTGACCACCTCATTCCCCGGATGAGGATGGAGTAGAGATCGGATCAGACTCCATCCCTTCCCCGGGACTAGGGTGAAGATGGACTGAGGTGTGGGGGAGCCCTTTGTGAGCGCCCTGAAATAGGGGTGCATCATCCACCCCACAGACCTCACTCTCCCCTCCCTTTGTCCTTGTCCACACCCCTCACTCCCCAGCTGTACAAATGCCCCAGAGCCCAGCATGGCTGCCTTGGGTTCCTAGAATCCACAGCTTGTTTTGATCTGAGGGCAGGTCTCACTTCACCTCTGCTAGGAATCTGCCACCACCCCCCGCCTCACCTCTCTAGCCTGGAATGTGGGAGGGGGGCTGCCCCCTCGCCAAGGAGGTGTCTGAACTCGCTCATGGTTCCCGCCCTGGTAAGCAGGGGGTGCTGAGGGGGTCTGTCTCCCAGAAAAGCATTTCCTGAAAGGGCTCCACATCCCCCCCAACGTGAGGCCTTGGAGACCTCATGCGTCTCTAGTCTCACTTAGCTCCCTGCAGGAAAGTGAGGCCAGCTGGGCCCTGCACTGCGCCCACGTGCTCCCTACACACCTTCAGGGTGGCTGTTACCCTGCTTTACTGGTGAGGGGACCGAGGTGTGGAGGGAGGGTGGGGGTGACAGCTGGCATGGGTGGCGGCTGGCGAGGGCAGAGCTGCCAGCTCACCGTGCGGGGCCACGACGGGAGGCCCTGCAGAGCCATGCAACTCCCTTGGGCTATGGTGGCTGATGCTGGAGCCGGAAGCCAATACCTCTACTAGGGTGACCTGTAAAAGGTTCCTGGGGCAGAGGTGAGGGCTCTGAGGGTGACATGCAGCCACTTGCTGGGCCTCCAGGCACAAGGAGGGAGGCAGGTCCTTGGGACCTTGGCCACCACTGGGAAGGGAGGTGGGGACCCTTTGTCCTGGGAGTCTCTTGGTGCACCCGTCCCCCTGCCGAGTCCACCCATGTCTGCCTGAGCTCACCGGGGCCTTGCCTTTGCTCCTTCACAGCTCACCGGGACTTCGGCTACTTTTATGGCTCAAGCTACGTGGCGGCCCCTGATGGCAGCCGGACCCCCGGGCTCTCCCGCAACCGGGATGGGCTGCTGGTCACCGAGCTCGACCTCAACCTCTGCCGGCAGGTGAATGACATCTGGGGCTTCAAGGTGGGTTCTGAGTCCCCTGCTCCTCCGCGTGGGCCCGTCCTGCCCCCAGCCCTGGGAACCGCGGCTGCTGTGGGCCTCAGGGACAGCCGCGTGAGGCTATGAGTTGAGCAGAAGGCCTGGTGTCTGCCTCCTTGAAGGCCAGGGCCAGTGCTCAGGGGAGGAACCACTGGGTCATACGATGCCCAGGCAGCCGGCCTCAATAAATTCTCTGCTCATCTGATTTAGATTCTGGGCACCTTCAAGCAAATTAATCTCAATTTCATTTGTCCGGAGAATAGAGTGGATTGGCCTCGCTAATCCTGTTTTCCTTTCCAGGCATTTGCACTTATCACAAGGTAAATGTGGATGTCTGGCTCTGCCTGTGGCCATGCCCCGAGTCTAGGCCTTGACAATGGAGGGAAGTGGGTCAAGCAGAGAAATGGGATCCAGGCCTGGCTCTGCCATTGCCTTGCAAGCCCCTTCTGCTCCCAGCCTCAGTACTCCCATTTGTAAAACAAGAGGCTGAACTCGAAGGCCCCGGGTGGCCTTGGAGACCAATACCCTGTGACACCACAGGAGTATAAGTGCCCACCTCCTGGGGTAGGGTGCTTGCAGCCTGGGACCCCCCCAAAAATATGGCATCTCATCAAGGACACAGATGGAGTTTGCTGTGTTAGTGTCTAGCAGTATTTCCACCAACTCTGCACCCACTTATAAGAAAATCATCAGATGTAGAGAACAAACATATGCACACCAAGGTGGGAAAGAGGCGGGGGGGGGGGGGATGGGCGGGGGCGGGGGGGGATGAATTGGGAGATTGGGATTGACATATATACACTAATATGTATAAAATAGATAACTAATAAGAACATACTGTATTAAAAAATTAAATTAAAAAAAGAAAGAAAATCATACACACAAATGAACATTGCATTTTCAGGACGGAATGACTTTGCCCAGCATGTCTGGAAGGGACCAGGACTTCGGATCCAGCCAGATGTGGGCTTTAGGCCTGACTCCCCTGTTTATGTGAGGGTGGGTCCTTGGGCATGTTTCCTGAGTCCCAAGTTCTCATTGGACAGAGAAGGCACTGCCCACATGAAAGTCTCCTGGCCTATCTCTCCTCCTCTGGAAGCTTAGATTAATGCAGGATTCCACACAAATTAGAAGTCGGAACCAATAAACAGAATGGTTTCTCATTAGTAACTTTTTATTTTTTATTTTTATTTTATTTTATTTTATTTTATTTTTGCGGTATGCAGGCCTCTCACTGTTGTGGCCTCTCCTGTTGCGGAGCACAGGCTCTGGACACGCAGGTTCAGCGGCCATGGCTCACGGGCCCAGCCGCTCCGCGGCATGTGGGATCTTCCCGGACCGGGGCACGAACCCGTGTCCCCTGCATCGGCAGGTGGACTCTCAACCACTGCACCACCAGGGAAGCCCTCATTAGTAACTTTTTGAAAGCGGAAGCCTTCCCAAGCTGTGGTGATGGGCATGAGTTCCTGTCAAGGCTTTGGAAAGGAGGGAGGGAGGGAATGCTGGGGTGTGAGCACCCTGGGTGGGCTTTCCGGCCCCACCCCCAGCCTCTGTCTGTGTCCACGATGAGATACCATGTGGAATGGATGGGCCTCCAGAGCCAGGGGACCAGGGTGCGAATCCCAGCAACTCCACTCCTGGCTCGTGACCGGGAGCAGGTCAAGCCCTCCTCCCTCCTGACTTGGAGCCACCACACCTTCTGGCCGAAGATCACAGAGGTATTTCAGAAGGAGGGGCTAGGGGGTGTGAGTCATCACCGGCATCCGTGATCTTCGCCACAGCCCCGGAATCGTTGCCAAAAGGTTACACGGGGGTTGTGCCTCTATATTATACTCTGAGACTGTCCTGTCAACCAGCCTTCCTAACGCATTTCTGTCCCATGCTGCCCTCCAGTGGCAGCTGGTGGTGGCGAGCAAATGAGGGCGGTTATGAAACGGGAACCTCTAAAGTCTGTGTTTCGCTTTCAGATGACAGGCAGGTACGAGATGTACGCACGGGAGCTTGCCGAAGCTGTCCAACCCAACTACAGCCCCAAGATTGTGAAAGAGTAACAGGCTTCAGCCGCTGCCCGCCAAGGAGGGCACCTCTGCCCACAGCAGATCAGCCTGGGCTCTGGGCTCTAGTGTCCAAATTCTCCCTGCTTGATGCCCTGACAGCACTGCTGCCCAGATTGGTTTTAAAGTGCCTGGGTGGGGAGGGTCGAATGAGTACCAGGTTTCCTTCTGTGGTGATGAAAATGTTTGGGGACTGGATAGAGGTGATGGCTATACAACGTTGTGAATGTACCAACTCCACTGAATTGTTCACTTTGAAATGATTAAACTTTGTTAAGTGAATTTTAGAAATTCAATTAAAGACAATCCCAGGGACTTCCCTGGTTGTCCTGTGGCTAAGACTCCCAATGCAGGGGGCCCGGGTTCAATCCCTGGTCAGGGAACTAGATCCCACATGCATGCTGCAACTAAGAGGCCCACACGCTACAACTAAAAAAATCTCGTGTGCCACAACGAAGACCCGGCACAGCCAAAATAGATAAATAAATAAATATTTAAAAAATAAATAAAGACATTCCCAGGTACCCATTGTGCAGGTTGGTTTGAAGTTACACAGGTGGGAGGCCCCAGTCCTGAGTTTCTCCGCTTCTCCGTTTAGACTGGCAGCAATTCGAGGGTCAGCGTGCGAGTGTATGCACTAGAGGGAGGTGAGGCTGACCAGAGTCACTGAAGCGCCTGGTGGCTGCGGGCAGGGGGGAAGTCATTGGAAGAGTCATCTTGGCTATAGTCTCCACTTATTCAATCAGACGCTAATCTGGGTGTTGCTGTGAAGGTATTTAGTCAATGTGATTAAAGCCCATAGCCAGTTAACCAAGCAAGTGAGATTATCCTAGATAATCTGGGTAGGCCTGATTTAATCCGTCAAAAGGCCCTGAGAGCAGGGCTGAGGTTCCCGGATGAGGAAGGAATTCAGGGATTCGCGTGTGTACAGCAGCCTCAGCCCAGGCCCAAGCATTCCAGTCTGCCCTTCCTGACAGCCTGCTCTCCACATTTCAGGCTTGTCCATCCAGACCCCACAGTCACTGAAGTCAATTCCTTGCAATGAATTCCTTAATATGTGTCGTACCGTTTCTGCTTCTTTTTTTTCTTTTTTTTTTTTTGGCCATGGCTCACAGCTTGCGGGATCTTAGTTCCCTGACCAGGGACTGAACCCGTGCCCTCGGCAGTGAGAGCTCAGAGTCCTAACCACTGGACCAGCAGGGAATTCCCCTGTTTCTCTTTCCTTGGTGGACCCCGACTGATATAGGTTCTGGTATTGGAACTGTTTCTAGAGGAACAGAATCTCAAGGATGAGTCTTCTGTGTTGGTTCTAGGATTCCTGGAATTCTTCTCTAATTCGATTGGATTTAAAGGCACTGATGAGCTGTGAGCTGGACCTGGGCAATTGGAGGCTCTTACCCTCTTCCGTGTCCTTGGAATGTCCATTCTGCCCACAGTTCCTACATTAGGAGCGACATCGGTGATGCAGCCTTGAGAGAGTGGTGTGTTATTGAGCCCATCTGGACTGTATTTAGTGACTGAACCCCATTAAGGCATCTGTGTAAACTCTTAAGATTCTGACAGGCAGGTGGCAGAGATCTACTCATCTTGCAGCCGCCCAAGACAAGCTTCCTATGTAAGTCCTTTTATTAAAACTGCCACCTGCCAATCTGGAGTGGCTGCTTCTTTCTTTGGTCTCTTGCCCTCCGAGAGCAGGGGCCAGTTTTAAATTTCACCCGGGGAACTCCTGAGGTTGTGAACCAACATAATTGTACGCCAACAAATTGGATACCCTAGATGAAATGGACAAATACCTAGAAATACAAAACCTATCAAGTCTGAGTCACAGGAGCTTCCCTGGTGGCACAGTTGTCAAGAATCTGCCTGCCAATGCAGGGGAAATGGGTTCAAGCCCTGATTAGGGAAGATCCCACATGCCACGGAGCAACTAAGCTCGTGTGCCACAACTACTGAGACTGCGTGCCACAACTACTGAAGCCCACACGACTAGAGCCCGTGCTCCGCAACAAGAGAATCCGCTGCAATGAGAAGCCCGCGCACCCCCACTCACCGCAACTGGAGAAAGCCCACGCACAGCAACGAAGACCCAGTGCAGCCAAAAATAAATAAATAAAATAAATAAATTTATTAAAAAAAGACTGATGGGCTTCCCTGGTGGCGCAGTGGTTGAGAGTCTGCCTGACAATGCAGGGGACACGGGTTCGTGCCCCGGTCCGGGAAGATCCCACATGCCGCGGAGCGGCTGGGCCCATGAGCCATGGCCGCTGAGCCTGCGCGTCCGGAGCCTGTACTCCGTGACGGGAGAAGCCACAACAGTGAGAGGCCCACGTACCGCAAAAAAAAAAAAAAAAAAAAAGACTGAGTCACAAATAAATAGAAAATCTGAATAGACCTATAACTATTAAGGAGACTGAAGGAGTAATCAAAACCCTCCCAACAAAAAGAAAAGCCTGGGACCTGAAGGCTTCAGTGATGAGTTCTACCAAACATTCAAAGAAGAACACCAATTCTTCTCACATTTTTCAAAAAAACTGAAGAGGAGGGAGCACTTCTTAACTCATTCTGTAAGGCCAACATTACCCTGACACCCAAACCAGACAAAGATGCTACAAGAAAACAAAACTACAGACCAATATCCCTTTGAATATTGATGCAAATACCCTCAACAAAATACTAGCAAACTGAAATCAGCAGCATGTTAAAAGGATTATACACCTTGACCAAGTGGGATTCATTCCCAGAATGCGAGGATGGTCCAAAATACAAAAATCAATGTAGCATGCCACATTAAAATCTCAGATGATCAACTTAATTGATGTAGGAAAAGCATTTCACAAAATTGAAAACCCTTTCATGGTTAAAAAAAACACTCAACGTAACTCGGAATAAAACACTCAACACAGAATAGAAGTAAACTATGTAACAGAGACCATATATGAAAAACCCACAGTTAACATCATGCATAGTTGATGGTGAAAGACTCAATGCCCACTTTTTGCACTTCTATTCAACATAGTGTTGGAAGTTATAGCCAGAGCAATTAAATAAATAAGCATATCCCAATTTGAAAGAAGTAAAATCATGTTTGTAGATGACATCCTGTATGTAGAAAACCCTAAAGATTTCATACCAAAAGAGTATTAGAAAAAAAAATGTATTAGAACTAATAAATGAATTTAGCAAAGCAACAAGACACAAAAGCAACACACAAAAATCCATTGTATTTCTATACATTAAACAATTTGAAAAGGAAATTAAGAAAACAATTCCACTTAGAATAGCATCAAAAAGAAATACTTAGGAATTAACCAAGGAGGTGAAAGACTTCTACAATGAAAACTACAGGGAATTCCCTGGTGGTCCAGTGGTTAGGACTCGGCGCTTTCACTGCCGAAGGCGCAGGTTCAATCCCTGGTTGGGTAACTGAGATCCCACAAGCCATGCAATGCGGCCAAAAAAAAAAAATTAGTAGTATTTACCTAATAGATTTATTATGAGGATGTAAAGCACTCAGAATAGTCTGGCACTTTGTAAGAGCTCAATAAATGCTAGTTATTATTTAAAAAAACAAAAAACGAAAAACACCAACAACACCCATTAAATGATTGTGCTGGGAAGTCCTTCCTGGTCACATGCCTCAGTCCACGACGAGTCATGGGCCCCGGAATGCAGATGTCTGCATGGTGCAGGTTGAGGGCTCCGCTTCTGCTCTTGTTTCTCCTGTCCCCAGCTCCAGGTGCACAGCAGGCCCCTGGGGAAATTCTGTAGAGCAAAGGAAGGCACGCTGGTTCAGCTGGGACCCTGGGCAGAGGATCTCATGGCTGGGGACTGTGGTATTCAAAAGAGAAATCGGCTTTTTTCTTCGGATTGTAGTGAGCAAATATTTTATAGAAAATTTAGAAGATAAGGAAAAATACAGAGAAGGGAGAAAAAACTCATCTCTAGTCCTCCAACCCAGAGATAGATCATAGCTAACATTTTGGCATATTTCTTTCCAGTCCTATTTTATGGACTATGCCTATTTTAACATAATTGGGATCATAATGTCCATATAATTTTGTGGTGTTCCCTTCTGTTTCTCAATGTAATGTGAACATTTTCCTTCACTATAAAAAAAAATTGTTTTTAAACACTTTACCAGCTGCATAGTGTTCGACATGTAGATGGCCCCCTATTTAATTATTCCCCTACGTTAGACATTAAGGTATGTATGTATGTATTTATTCATTGCTGTTACAAATGATGCTGGTATGGATACTTTCATGGCTAAATTAGTCTTATTTCTATTGTTTTCTTTAGGATAGGTCCCAAGAAATGGAATTCACTGTGTTGAAAAGCATGAACATCTTGTCGAGAACAGGGAAGAATCTGACATCTTACCCTACGTGCAAGCTGATGAGTTAGCTGACCTCAGTTTCATGGATGCTCCGCAAAGATACAACACTCCTGGATCAGAGACAAAGGACTTCGTTATAACAATAGCAGCAGCCAGAGGACCAGCATTTTCTTGCAGGAGTTCCCTGAGCCCCAATTCCCACAAGACAACACAAAGAGGGCCAAGTGACTCCTACACACACAGTGAGTTGCATGAAGGAGAGAAAGGGAAAAAGAGAGATGAGAGCTTAGAGAATTTGACTCTTTTATACTGGATGGTAAAGTATGTCTGCTCCTTGTTCTAAAGACAGACGCTGCCCCTCTCTACCAAGGTCGCAAGAACACTTGTGCTTTGCTCTGGAGGGAGAACTATATCTTACAAGGCTGTTGGCTCGGCAGACATCCTTGAAAAATAGTCTGGGACAAAGGCATTCATGGCTTTAGCTCGCAAGTCATGCAAAAATTCGAGAAATGTGAGAGACCCACAACGATAACTTCCAAAAACGTCCACCCCTCATTTCTACACCATCTTGACTTCTGGCAACATCCCCATGAGTGTACCACGCCAACAGTTGCTCTCATTAATCTGATCAACAGAAGCTGGACTAAATCAATTCAGTTTGTCTCTTGGCATTTAATTAATTTCACCCACAGCACTTCAAGGAGCAGAATGAGTCCCACCTGCAGTATTAACCTCAATCCCACCTCCCCCACCCGCCCCCCACCCCTGGGTCCTCGACCCAACAGGCTGGACAAATCCCATAAACCATCAAGGTCTATCTTAGAAAAAGTCAAATGGCTTTCTCAAATACTGACCTCTCCACTTAACCTAGGTCATTAATCCAAGAATGGCAGGATGTATTAGGTATTGCCCAGTCGTCGCTCTGGCCCACAAGGAAGAAGCCTAGGCAAGTTTATCATTCGTACCCACTCTGGCCAGTAAGTTGACACTGACCTGAATGACTTCCAGGGCCAAGGTGGTATCACTGGTCACTTTAGCTGCAGTCAGGGACAAATTGTGCATCACTGTTTCTAATCAATGACTACCATCACAAGGATAACTACCCACAGAGTCCACCTAAATAATGGGTCAGTTATTGGTCCAGCAAGCTCCCCAGGGTAACTCAGGATAGCCTCATTTCAGTGAGGTCTCCACAATTGTCTGTGGGCTACCCAACCTACTGGTGGTATTTGTTTAAACACTTGAAGGGGGAATTCCCTGGCGGTCCAGTGGTTAGGACTCTGCGCACTCAATGCCTAGTGCCAGGTTCGATCCCTGGTCAGGGAACTAAGATCCTGCAAGCCACGGCGCAGTCAAAAAAAAAAAAAAACCAAACCAAAACAAAACAAATAAACACTTGAAGGTCTGTTATAACCACCATAAAGATGCAAGACACTGTTCAGGGAGGTTGGTGAGTTCATGCACGGCGTCCACACAAGTACAGTCATCAGGGCACACATGGTGCCCCTAGAAAGAAAGTGTTATTTACAAGTGTTGGGGTCCCCCAAGAGGGACCTCCATCCGTCAAGACAGAGGTTGATAATGCCTCTAGTGTGGCCTCCTGGCCAGCTGGTAGGCCTTTGGGTTCCCAGTTGAGTTTGAATAATTGAGTCTGATCCTCGTGTTTGGAAGGACTGCCTGAGGGCAGTCATCCAATCTATTCTGTTTGCCCATGCCGCCAGCTGGGTGGCATTCTTCTTCCCCACAGGGTGACTGAGTGCGTTCTATGGGAATGGGGGTTGGGAAGGCATCTGGTGGTACTGCAGGAGTTTTTCCTGGAAGATACAGGAGCCAACCACATCCCCTGCATTTCCAATGGACTTCTGGTGAGGTTAACAGGAATCACACTGTAGTCAAAACCATCTGGTCAGGAAGAGGGCAAACCCTGTTACATTTAAGGTGCTTGCAGAAGTTTGGGAGAACTGCACCAGGGCATATTTTTGGAAGGCTCCAGAGGCAATTATGAAAGGCAAAGATCATTCGTGATTAATGCCTCTCTCTACCTATCTCCTGGGATCTAAGGTGTTTCCTACCTAGGGGCCAGAGTTGCTGCTCCCCCTCCAAAATCAGCATAGCTAAACTCCAGTAGCTAAAATGTCACCTGTTAAATTTTTTTCCCCAGTTTTCTCCTTCTCAGACCAAAACCTTTTGTTTGGAAGGGTCAGGTGCAAGAAGAAAAGGACATTTTTATAAAATGCAGAGAGACCCAATATATTCCCCACTTTGTCCCGCATGGGCCGCCGTAGGGGTTCTCCTCGAGCAATGTCCTCACCCAAGTGGTTGCGGTCCTTGTGATCTAAGACCATGCCAGTCCATCAAGAGAATCAAAGTGGCTGAACCAGAATCAAGTTTGAATCCCTAGGCCCCCTTTTGGCTTGGCTTTCACCTAGAAAATGTGCCAACCAGGCCAGCCCAGAGCTGCTCTCAGGGGAAAGAAAGAAGCAAGGTGTCCAGGAATAGTCAAGTCTGAATCCCCAAATTTCAAAATAGGTCCTTATGACCTTCTTACCACTTTCATCCAGATGTCCCCAGGAAGTGGGGGACAGGTGCGTTCAATGGCCAAAATGCTTTACAAAAGTGTGTGGAGCAGGAGGCAGTGAGGGAAGTAGAGCCAGAAACCTTTTTGTGTTGATTTTTGAGGAGGCATTCCAGTGTTGAATGCTTCCAGAGGCCTGTGGTTGGATGGCAGGGAGTGTGGAGGGTCCACAGCATATCTTGACTTCTGCTCATTGTTGATGATGCTTTTGTGATGAAAGGTACACCTTGTCAGACTGCAAATGGCCCCAAAAGCCAAAAACACCACACAGATTAGTTTCAAGGGCCACAACGGTGTGCCCAGAGTTGGCTGATTGGAACGGAACAGCAACTCCATAACCCTAAAAAGTGTCAACCGTGATGAGTCACCATGAATAGCCCCGAGAGCAGGTGGGAGGTACGATGGAGTCGGAGGTGTGCCGCCCGGGCAAGGTGGGCAAGGTGACCTCCTTCCCTGCAAGAGAAATGGGCCAGCCCTTGGCAGGAATCACAACTCCAGCATGCAGTGGTGGCCTCCACATCAGAAACCATTTTTCCTTTGTGCCAGGTCCAAGGTGGTGGGTGTGTTGGCATACCCAGCCCAGTGATGAATCCAGGTGGCAGTCAGGTGGCCCAGGGGTGCAATCACCAGCCTTATCCCAGTTGGTCGCATCAGAGAACAGGCTTGGGCATCCACATGAGTGATCTAGACAGTTTGAAGTTTGCGGGGTGGCAGACCCAACAACAGCCCAAGAGCCAGTAAAAACACATCAGGCTTTACCAAGTGGAGGACTGGCCTAGTGCATGAGAATGGCCTGGGATTCTCGCACTGAGCAGAGGACTCACATCCATTTCTGGTTCTGGGCCGTGCTGCTGAGGGTAAACAGCAGAGCAGCCAGTGGACACCACTGGATTTCAGCTTAGTTGACCCATTGGTGAATAAGACCCAGGCATTTGGGGGAACTTGAGGTCACCATAGAGCCAATGGCTTTGCTTTGGTAGAGGGAGTTGGGGATGTAAGTTCCCCCTGGAGGATCAGCTGCCAGTTTTTTCAGGTAAAGCTGAGGTGTCCCTCGGGCCAGGGGAAATCCATGATGTGGGTCCCTGGATACTGCAGCTGGGGCAGGTTGGACGGAGGTGAGTCAGAGGAGAACAGGATCTGTGGTCCTCCAGAGTGTTGGGGCCACACGCCAGGCTCCCTACCTGGAGACAGGACCCCCGGGACAAGTGCAGCCCAGCTCTGGCTCCAGAACCCAGAGTTCACTTCCTGGTTCTTCTGGCACGGCTCACTCCTGCAGGGCCACTGGTCTGCTTCTGACCGTGACCTGGACCAAGGGTTGGGAAAGCAGCAATGATGGGTTTGGGTCAAGCTCTGTCCATAACTCTTTGAACAATGACCTCGGGCCAGTCACTCCCCTCTCTGGGCTGCAGTCTCCCCACTGGACTAGACCAGTGGTTACCCAAGGATGGGCATGTTTCACAGAATACCAGTGTTCCACAGAAACAAACTCTGTGGCAAAGCAGTTTGGGGAAACCCTAAATGAATGGGGTCACCCTGCCGCAGGATTATAGAGTCTTTTCTGCACATCCTAAATCTCTGCGGGGGGGCTGCAGCATGCAGTATTTGCCAAGCTGATCTGACCAGGGCACCCCGTCATATAGGACTTCTCACCATTAGTATTCTGAAGGGCGTGGCTCAGGAAACGCTAGAGAGGATTGTCTCCGGAACGTTCCTAGCTCTGGTCTATGGGACCTCTAGTGATCCTTGCCTCCTGGTGTTCACGCTTGCTCTCATGCTCTCGTGCTCTTGTTCTCTCCCTCCCTCCTTCCCTCCCTCCCTCTTATTACCTCCTGTCATGTCATGAGGATGCCCAGGCAGCCTGTGACCAGCAGCCCTATGAGTGAGCTTGGAAGCAGATGCTTCAGCCCCAGTCCAGCCTTGAGGCAATTGCAGCCCTGCCCAACAGCTTGAGAGACCCTCATGTAACCCCATGAGCGACCCTGGGCAAAAGGCGCCAGCTTACCTGCACCCAAACCTCTGCTTTGGTCTGGCCCCTTGGCTCCCAGTGGGGCCCTTCCCAGGAGTCCTCAGCCTGTCCCCCCCCATGCCCCCCGTCCACATGCTCTGGGCAACGTACTCCACCCAGGACTCACCATGCCCCGCCCCCCCTTTGGTCCCTCCTGCTTCAATGCCTCCCTCATTCTGTCATTTTCCTCCCATAATTGTATTCAGGGGCCACTCAGAGGCCCCAAACCAATCTCTCCCATGCCTGTCCCGACCCATGATATGTCCATTCAGGATGGGCTCCTTCTCCCCGAATGGTCAGGGCTCATGCTCAAGTGCAGAGGGGTGCGCTCCCTGCCAGGGCTCACATGCTATTGGCTACACTCATAGGAGACCTGCCCTGCTGCCTGGCACACTAGCTGGGCACACTGACCTCAGGTGGTCAGCTCCCTGACTGAAGCTGTGTCCAGAGGGCTGTTCTCCAGTTTACAGACCTCTGTCTCCACAATGTGGGGCTTGGGGAGGGGCTGAGCAGCAGTCAGCCAGCATGAGAGCACCGGCCGGAGACCAGGACCTACAGGCTCCGGCTCCATCAGCTCTCTGTAGGACCTGGGGCAGGTCTGAGGATGCCAGATAAGGCAGGATTTCCAAACACTTCCTTTTTCTGTAGATTTTTTTTTTAACATATTTATTTATTTGTTTATTTATTTATGGCTGCGTTGGGTCTTGGTTGCTGCACGCGGGCTTTCTCTAGTTGCGGCGAGCGAGGGCTGCTCCTTGTTGCGGTGCACAGGCTTCTCATTGCGGTGGCTTCTCTTGTTGAGGAGCACGGGCTCTAGGCACGCGGGCTCAGTAGTTGTGGTGCACAGGCTTAGTTGCTCCGCAGTATGTGGGATCCTCCTGGACCAGGGATCGAACCCATCTCCCCTGCATTGGCAGGCGGATTCTTAACCACTGTGCCACCAGGGAAGTCCTTTTCTGTAGATTCTTATCAAGCAAAATGCCAGGAGTCCAGTAGCCAGCAGATAAGGCTTCAGGGTGCAGGGAAGGCTGTAGTCCTGCCCTCTGCACCCCCCATGCCCTCCTGTGGGCCCCACTGTCCCCCCACTCCTCCCCCGCCCTCCCAGGTCCTCCTCCTGCCCACAGCTATGCATCATCCAGGCCCTCTCCAAGACCCATAGTCAAAGTCGAGCTGAGCTCCAAGACTCTTCCACCTCCAGCTCCGCTTGTGTGTGCCTCCACAGGCACTGGAAGGGATGCAAGTCTGAGAAGCAGGAAGCTATTCCAGTCCCAGCTAAACCCGCTGTGGCAGGTTGAATGTTCAGGTTCCCATGCACTGGTGCTGAGAACCCGGGGAGAAGACAGGAATCACTCATTTCGCAGTGAGGATAATGTTTACTGAGAATGGCTCATTACAAACAAAATATATGTATAAAATCTCTGTAATGCAAAAGATCCCTTTTGTCCCCAGGTGGCTGGAGTGAACAGAGCCAACTGTCCAGCGTGGCCCCCTGTGTGTGGCCAGGGGGTTGTGGTGCCACGTGCTGTAGGCAGAGTTCCTGATGTCTGGGCTCTATCTCCAGCCCCATTTTCATGATTTGTGCGAGAATACGACACAATGAGGTTTGTGTCCTGCCTCCATGACCCTCCCCAGGCAGGTGGCACCACCCCAGGGGCAGGTGGCTCTTGTGAATCTTCCAGACAGGTGACCTCTAACCTGTGCTTGCCCTGAGAAGCCCTCCTCCAAGCCCAGGGATTGAGTGTCTCTGATGGACAGAGGTGCCGTGACCGCTCTTTGTGGAGGCTGCTCTCTGTGCCAGCCTCACTCACAGGGAGCCATCCTGAAAGCTTCACTTCCTCTGTTTCCCTTGACACATATGTCCTCACCAGTGTTACCTGGACCCCTCCTGAGCACACCCAAACCCAAAGCCACCTGGGCGTGGGACAGCGCTCCCTGGGATCTTGGGCCACCCAGCATTAAGGCAACGGACACGAGGCCAGTCTGCAGGCAGCACTAGTCTCTGAAACCCAGGGTGGCTGCCCAGCCAACAACGCCTCCCTCTTGGTCAAGGCCGTCTGGTGTTGAGAAACAATGTGGTTAGGTGGTCTGACAGCCCTTGTCAGCAGAGCCCACCCCTGCCCCTCAGAGTAGCCATGGCTCCATGGGGGCAGACGTGGAGCATGGCCATGGTCGGCAGTCTGAGGGAGGGGCAGCAGCTGCCCCACATCATGCCTCAGGCACCGGAAGACAGAGATGCAGGGTGCTGCAGCGGTGTGGCTGTTGGGGCATCCCTTCCCCCTAGCCAGAGGCAACCCGAGGCATGGGTGTCCCCAGCCCTTTTGGGAATGATCCATTGTCCTTATTTTTCAGGTGCAGAGCCAGGTTCAAGACCCAGCTCCACCACTCTCCCGGGCCAGATTCTGTCCGTATGGTGAGAGGCCCCTTTGAAAGAGAACTTGGGCTGGCTTACCTGTCCTGTGAAGAGAGGTGTCAGTGGTTCCAAAGTACCTACAATCTCACTATTATTGTCTTACTTGAGGTTGAGTCTCACCCCCATAAAGTGAAAACTTAAATCTCAAAAACACCACCCTCCCCCTCTCAAAAAAAAAAAAAGAAAAAGAAAACAGCTCTAGTCCATGCTATGGTGCCGTGCTGTGTGATCCTGGGTAGGTAACACCCCTCCTGTCAGATAGAAGAGACCCAAAGTTCTGTGCAAAAGGTCCTGATGTGAACACCAGGGCGGGTGGTGGAGGGTCACAGTACCCCACACACACCCAGCCACTGATCAGCCACGCAGGCCCAGGGCCCCAGCAACCAACCCTGCGAAACTTGGGGTTCCCCGCCCTCAGACACAAGCCCCGTTGCCTGCCTAGTCAGGAAGCCTCGTGGGTGTGAGCATCTTTGGGGACCAGGCAGCTATTCCTGGCCCTCGGGGTCAGGCATTGTGAGCACTGCTGGCCAGCAGGAGCCAGGGTCCCACCTGCAGCCCAGGTTTCCACCCCAAGGAGATGGAGTACCTGGAGGGCCGCAGGGGCCTCAGAGTCATTTCTGCCTGAGGTCCAGCCTTCCCCAGGGGCCAGAAGCCTTGCAATCAGCTGCAGGAACTGGTCCCACTGGGAGGTGGGAGGGGGCGGCAGCATCCACCAAAGGCCCAGGGGGGTCTGCAGTACTTCCAGGTCCCTGCAAGGCTGGAGCAGTCCCAGCCCCGGGGCCCAGGCCAGCTACACAGTCTCCAAACAGACAAGCAACATCTCTCTTCAGGGCTCATTCACCAGGTCTGTGCGGAGATGGGCTCAGGCTTCTCCCTCTGCCCTGGGTCTGGCTCACAGGCAACAGGGCACCCGTAGGGGTGGATGTCCCCTGAGCACAGCTGGAGTCAGCCTCAGGGTCCTGGGGGAGGCTCCACCCAGATGCTCTGGGGACGACCCAGCAACCAGCAGGAGTGCAGGGTAAGTGGCATGACGGCTCAGCGCTGGTGGATTAAGCACGTGGGACTCAGCCTCCTAGAACTCCCTGGTGTTTGGTCACATGAGCCGGAGCCACAGTTCCACATCTGAGCCCTGGCAGCCCCAGACCTGGGCCAGGGCCTCCTGAGTGGGCCCAGCTGGGGCAGGGCAGGGTGGGGTCCAAGGGCCTGGGCACACCAGGCTCCTGCTGTCAGCTGTCCAAGTAGACAAAGAGGATGTCCTCGTCCGTGCCGTAGCTGGTTCTGGCCTCCTCGAAGTTACTGATGCTGGTGCTGCACATTCCTGCTGGGGCACGAGGGGCAGAGCAGGGTCAGCTGGTGAGGCGAGCACCTGCCTGACTAGCGCCCAGGGAAGCCACATCCCACATGCCTGGCTGCCCCTCCCTGCTCAGGAAGCCCTCCTTGCCTATTGCAGCCTGTGTGAGCTTGTTCTCTGACCTTTCCCCAGTTCAGCAGATGGAGAAAGTGAGGCCCAGAGAGGGGAAGAAACACGCGCGAGGTCGCACGGGACAAGTCTGTGTGAGTCAGGATGGTCCTTCCCCATCCCCAGGCCCATGGGAGCCCTGGGGGGTTCTGGAGCCAGGGCTGGGGCCGGGGCTGGGCAGACTTTCCTTTCTGACAAGTGTGCTGGCTATCCTCGGAGGGCTGGCCTGGGGGAGATGGAAACTGCGGCCTGTGCAGCTGAGACAGCAGGGTGGGCCCCGGGAGGTGGCAGGGGGCTGGCGCAGTGGGAGGGAGAGAGGGCTGGCCTGTGATGACGGGGGTATGGAGTCTGGCACAGCCCCAAGTTGTGGCTGGTTTCCTGCATGGCCAGAGGGGTGGCAAGGATGAGGGAGTCCAGGGGGAGGAGGGGCTCTGGGGAGAAGGCACTGAGGTAGGTCTTGGCCACACCAGGTTGAATGGGAGGAGACGTGGGGGCCAGGGGCCGCCCTGCCCACTGTTGCCGCCTGCCACACTTACGGTCAGCATAGGCCGGGTTGTTGTAGAAGATGCAGCCAGTGGCCCGGTTGTAGCCGCGCAGCACGATGAAATGGCCCTGGTAGTCGGGGGTGCGGCAAAAGCAGCGGTGGCCACTGGGGGCAAAGCAGCAGTACTTGACGGGGCTGGAGCAGAGGTCGCAGTGCAGCACCCCTGAGTTCACCAGCACGATGGCCACGTGGCCCTGTGCCAGGTGGGCCTGGATGTCCTGCACGCTCACTGTGCTGTGGGCAGGAGGAGGGTCAGCTGGCGCCGCTGGGGCCCATTCCCCGTCTCTCAAGTGGACCCCCACTTGGACCCGTCCTGTCCTGTGTCACAAAGCTTGGGGACATGGCTCGTGTCTGCCCTGAGATCCTTGCAGGTGGGAATGTCCTGCTTTGTTACGGTGGCCCAGGCTCAGATGGGGGCCAAGCATGGGACCAGGGTTGGAGGGCTCTGAGCGTGCCCAGGACAAGCTGGACCCATCAGGCCCTTCACAGGGTGACAGTTCAGCTCCAGACAGACCCCCATCAAGGGCCACTGGCGCAGCACCCCACCTCTTGACCTGGTTAGTGAGTTCTTTTGTACAAGCACCCCCTGCCTTGGTCTTTTACCCTAAATGATGCGTGATTAATGTAAACTGTTGGTTTAATTTGCTTCCCAAAATCTGAGTCAAGCACGCCTTCACCAGTTTCAAAACCAAGTGTTTCTCTGAAAGGGTTATTTTTCTTTTTCTCTAAGGCTCCTCGTGGCAGAAGGGGCTGCCCAGGAAGGACTGGTCAGCAGCACGTTGAGGGGAACCCTCAGTTCAGCCAGCTGCTCCAGACTCTTAGGCACAGCCCCCCTCCAATGCCCCCAGAAGGAAGCAAGTCCAAGTAAGACCCAGAGGGGAGAAGGGCTGCAAGGGTCCTCTGTGCCTGGGGCCCCACCATCTTCACGGGGGGGACGTTCACCCACTCTGGGCCCTCCATCCTTACAAGCTCCTCAGGAGCACACATTAGCACCTCATGGCCTGGCCCAACTCCAGCCACGCTGAGTCACAGGACCGTCTGGTCTGTTGCCTTGGCCCAGGGAAATAGGCCCTTTTTCCATTTGGTCTCTGAAATGAAACAGCTGGCTGAGTTGCCAACGGTATGTACCAGAGTGGGATTTCAGCTACCGGGAAAAGCAGGGGCTGGGCTGGAAGGAAAAGGGCAGACTCCATGGGACCCCGGGGGTGCAAGTCCCAGGTTCGAGTCACAGCACGGCTGAGTTGGGGTGGCCACGGTGGCTCACACTGTTTTTCCCATCAGTTTCCTCACCTGTGGGACGGGGACAGCCCCAGCTCTCCACTCAACAAGGAAGCACCTGTCAAGTGCCACTAAGCACACATCGGCTGCCTCTCCCTCCAACACGTGCTCACGGGGCCCGAGGATGTGTGGAGACATTTTCCCTGTTTCTCAGTGGGCTTTCGTGTGCCTAGGTTATGTTACAATGAAAACAGAAATCTGGGGGGAATGGGAGACCCAAGGGAGGTCTGGGGGACCCAGCCCAGGTCTGAGCCAGCAGGCCTGGGCGCATTACCTACAGGGAGCCCAGGGAAAGAAATGGTTCGCATCTGGCCAAGTCGCTTGTGGGGTCTCCTGAGTCCTGCCCCCACGTATAGATTGAGAAGCGGGATCCACATAAGGTCGAGCAGCCCGTGGGGAGATCTGGCAGCCAGGCCTCCCTAGACAGTGACCCTGGGCTGTCCCTGTCACCCTCCATCACCGTGCCAGCATGCTCCCCAGGCTGTCACCCCTTTATTAGGGTCCCTGTGTTCTGTCCCATGCCACTGTTCTGTGAGCAGCCCGAGGGCTGGCTGGAGTCTGTCTTGCTCACCTGTTCCTTCATCCCCCACTCAGGATCTACCCCAGGCCAGAGTTTTGTGTATAGTAGGTCATGTAGCCCCACTTGTCCCTATTTTATGGATGGAAAAACTAAGGCCTGGGGAGGGGGGGCAAGTCAGTCAGTGCCCAGGGCCAGCTGGGTAGGAAACCCCAGTTCTGCCTGACTCCCCAGCCTTTCCTGAGGCCTCCCCACAACCTGCAAGTCTGTGGGTGAGCAGGTGCACAAGGAAGGGCAGGGGTGGGGTGGACTCACCACTTCTCCACCAGCACCTTGCAGGCCTTCGCTTGTGCGAACAGCTGGTTCACCCGGGTCTCCTCTGTGTCGAAGTGCTTCCTGTAGAAGGACTGAAGAGAGAAGGGCAGTTGGAGAGGCCACTGCCCTCACCCCACTTGGATGAAGTAAACAGCACCTTCTGGAGTTAGCAGAGGAGCCCAGCCTGCAGGGGGACAGCACAGGCAGCATGCCTGGGTGGAAGGCTGTCTGTCCCAAGCGGGCAGGGCGGCTGGCCGGGAGTGCAGGACCACACAGAGAATGAGGAGGATGCTCAGGCGATGGGTGGGCAGCAGGCTCAGGCTGGCACCCTGAGGAAGGTTAGCCGCCCCGGGCTTGTGTACCCTGATGGGCAGGAGTCTGGAGTAAATGAGCAAACGGGCCGGCTGAGGCCCCTGGATATCTAGCCACCACTCGGCTCAGCCAGTATATGTTAGCAAGGAACAATCTCTGTTTGGTGCAGGGGTCTTAAGGGGGCCAGAGCCCCTGTGAGGGAGGCAGAAAATACCCTGCTCTTAGGCCCTTTCCTCTGCCTCGCGGCCACGCTGACCAAGCCAGATCTGTCAGCCTTCTTCCCCTGGCCTAGAAGGTTCAAAGGAGAGTTAGGTTGACGAGCACTGGCCACCGTGCGACAACCCTCTTGCCAGCGAGGCCAGTAGCGACTCTGCTCTGCCAAAGTTTGGAGCATGGGCCGCGATCCACCCTGCAGGAGGCAGGTGAGACCAGCTCCAGCTGTGCAGGGTGGGAAAATGCACTGGGGTATGGGAAAGGCTATGCTGGCATTCTTTTTAAAAAGAAAAATAAAAGAAATGAAAGACAGTATATTGTTTTTTCTTCCAGAACACCAATGACCCAACTTGGAGCCAGCTGTCCCCATGAGAAGGAAGAAAATCGGTGAGTGATGGTAGAGGAGGACAGTGTGTGCTCTGAGGCCTGGCCCGGCTCATGCTGGGACACAAGGAAGGACACAGGAAGGTCACCCGGACGCTCCTCTGTGCATCGTCAGGTGCTGTCGAAGGCAGGCGGCGGGTGTCTGTGGTGGGGGCGTCAGGAGGGACCCGGCTCACCACTGGGGTCCTCTGAGCAGCTGGACCCAAGGTGATCTGGTCCGACAGCTCACAAGTTCTGCCCTTAGCACGTCTGCCTTGGTTCCCTGGTCTCTGAACACCGGGTGCTCACGTGGGTGTCCAGGTCTGGACCACACCCTCTTCTGATCACCACATCTGGTGAAGGCCAGTGGCTGGCGCTCACCTGGTTCTTGTAGCCCTTGTCCACGCCCAGGGTCTGGGTGCAGAAGCGATGCCTCACGCCAAAGTGGCGCATCAGGTAGGCCAGGTCGATGGTCCAGATGCTCCTGGTCAGTCGCAGCTCCTGCAGGGCACTTTCGAATTCACTGTCGTCCAGCTGGCCCAAGTAGCTGTGGGCAGATGGGCTGCTGAGGTCAGGGAAGCTGGTCCGGGTCACCCTCTACCCGAGGGCCTGCCAGCCACTGTCTGAGTTCCTGTGCCCCCATAAGGCTCTGTCCTTTGTCATGAACTCCTACGTCCTGCCCACACACTGCCAGGCACAACCCGAGGCTGCTGGGGGCACTGCACCGGCCACGGAGTCCAGGGCCTGGATTCTGCGTCTGACCTCTCTTGCTGGCTGTGACTTTGGTCAAGTCTTGCCATCCTCTCTGGCCTCGCCAGCTTCATCTCTAGGACCATCTAAGTGCTTGGACCACATCAGTGGTTTTCTAAGTTTTAGGTACAGAATCCTTTTCTTGAACCCTATCTTGCCTGGAATTCCAGGAGGTAAAATGGGTAAGGGAGAGGCTGCCCTGGCGTTCTAGGCTGCTGCCTGAAAACTCTGTGACAAGGAGATGGCTATGGTCCCTCCGTGCCCCAGTGGTCAAGGTTCTTGTGATATTCACACAGCCTCAGCTCAGCGGTCAGCTCCCTAGTGACTCAGTCTCCCAAGAGTCCAAGGCCAAGAGTGGGGAGGACACCACATCTCAATCATGGGGTCACTCTGTGGGCCAGGCCCGGGCACCTGGGACTTCCTGGCCATTCCAGAGCCCTGGCATTCTCAGGACGCAGACCTGGAAGGCCTGGTCCACCATTGCTTGCTTTTGCAGGTGGGATGGAGCCTGGATGGAAGCTGGGCCTCCCACAAGCCCCAACAGAGGAGAGCCACATGGACGATGAATCCCACCCAGGTCTCTCCCTGTGTGCCACCCCGAAGAGCAGGTGCTGTGGACTGGGAGGGCTAAGGCCTGCCCACTCACCGCAGCACCATCCTGGAGCAGGCCAGGCCGCAGTCCCAGTGGTAGAGCTGCTGGATAATGGGCACGGGCAGCTGCACAAAGTCCCCTGCAGGGAAACACACGGAGGTCACAGACCCTGGTGTAGGGCCCACCACTGCCACTCCCACCATAATCAGCTGCTGCCCAGATCCTGCAGGAGCCATTCAGGGACCAGTGCACTGCCTTACAAAAGGCTCCCTGATCCATTCTCCTCACCATGGCAGTGATCTCCCCAAAATGCCGGTCAGAGAAGGCCAGCCCTACACAAAACCCTCCAGTGGGCTAGCTCCCATACCTCCCCAGGACAAGGCCTTCATGGCTGCTGCTCCAGCACCCTCTGCTTCCTCGCCTCCCCGCATCCTCACCAGCTAACTCCTGTCCACGGACGTCACTTCTCCATGACGACCCCTGTTGTGCCTGGCCCCCCACTCCATGCATTCCCAGCCCCACAGGCCCCTCTCCAGAGCCCTCTCTGTGGTGGGTGCTCC
Source organism: Delphinus delphis (assembly GCF_949987515.2). Classification (NCBI taxonomy): domain Eukaryota; kingdom Metazoa; phylum Chordata; class Mammalia; order Artiodactyla; family Delphinidae; genus Delphinus; species Delphinus delphis. The sequence continues at coordinate 25,106,356 of NC_082695.1, forward strand.
AAGGAGGCAGGGACAGGGTGGCAGCCGGGAGGCACTCAGCAGATATTCATGTCTGAATTCCTGAGGCCCCTGACTCCACAGCCCCCAGGGCTACAAGGAGGGGACGGTCACGTGTCTGCATGTGGAAAGCTACTCTGGGTGGAGCAGAAAGGGCCCGACCTAGGCATTCTGGCATTCCAGCCCTGGCTCTGCCACTGGCCGGCTGTGGGCTAGGCCACTGACTCCCTCATGCTGGACAGAGTCTGGCCATCTCTAAAGTAGGGACTTTGGTCTGATTCAGTTGTTCAATCAACAAATAATTCCCAAGAGCCTAGTAAGTGCCTGGCATGTGAACCAGAGATGGTCGTGAGTGACACAGACAGGTCCCTGCCCTGGTGGACAGCAAAAACAAGCAGCGTAGGAGAAAAACAAGGGGCCAGGATAGGGGAAGTAGGGGGGTGTGCCTTAGAGAGGAGAGCCAGGGAGCACCAGGCAGGGCTGGGGCAGGCAAGCGGGCACGCGGCCTGCAGGACCCTCCTGCCCTGGGATCCTGTGAATCTGGACAGAGCTTAGAGTCTAAAGAACTGGAAGGATTTCTCTCCGGCTGTGAGCACTCTGTTCATTTAGGACGGCCTTTCAGCCCATGTGGTTTCCCTGCCTCAGGGGTCTCCGGGGGACTCTCCTGAACCCACGACTGGTCTGTGCAGAGCTGCCCTGGCCTCCTCCGCGTGCACCAACCAGGAGGGCCACCCATGAATCCTGGAGTCTGTCCTGGCCTTTCACCTGCTGGTCTTGTCCAGGCAGCCTCTTGCCTGGAGTGGGTCCCAAGCTCCTACTCCCCATGTCTAAACACTCCCCGGTCTCAAGGCCTGGCTCAGATGCCAGCACTTTTGGGGCCTTCCCTGATGCCAGGCTGGCCGTGCCCCTTCCCTAATCTGCACTCTACCGGGCCAGAGTTCATGCTTTGGCTCACAGGAGGAGACGCTCGCATGGAGCTCATCTGTGCCCTGCTGGGCTGTCATGCATTCCCAGGAGGCAGGGACCCGTGACTGCTCCTTTGCTGCACTGTACTGTCCTCTCTCCTCCTATGCCTCACCTGCGGGGCCCTTGGAAGGCAGGATGGCACGGGTGAGTGCAGGCCACCAGCTGGGTGAGTCACATGGCCTCTCGGTGCCCGCTCCTTTCTCACAGACCCCAGCCCGCAGGGTGCTGTGGGCACTTGGGGCAAGAATGTGTGCGAAGCCCTTCACAGGCGCTGCCGTGAGTCCTGATCTCCATCCAGCTGGGGCGTGGCACACTTAGACCAGGCAGGCTCAGGCTTTGCTCCCTCCTTCTGGCTCTAAAAGGAACCCAGGCCATGACTAGAGGCCTTCTAATATTCCCTCCATCCACTGCCATGGATTCAACCCCCAGGGCTCCATCCTGCCTGACTTCTGCCTGTCCTCTGCCCCAATTTCTACCCCCAGCCCCTCTCCTGTTTCTGTACACAGCATCTGGAGGGATCCCTTCCAGTCTCCCATTGCTCTTAGAATAACGTTCTTATCTCTTACTAAGGCCTGTAGGGCCCACCTCACTCGCTTCACCTTGGCCCTCACCCCAAGACCTTTATATGTGCAGCTCTGGAACTCTCTTACCCTCAGTACTCAAGTCTTCCCCTTTTTGTCATTCAGGTCCCAGCTCAAAGTCTCCTCCCATGAGAGGCGTTTTCTGACTGTACCTTTGGGAGAAGGGGCTCTTCTTCACAGTATTTCCCTGTTTCCTTCACAGTACTTAGCAAAAGTAACAAAAACAAGAAAAATAAAATAAAGCTATCCTGTCTCCCCACTAGGCTGTAAGCTTCCTAAGGGCAGAGAATGTGCTAATCTTGTTCACTGTTATTCCCAGTGCCTAATATCTGATGCTTAGTAGTAAATCAAACCTTTGCTGGAAAAAAAAACGAACTTATTAAGCATCACTGTGTGCCAGGCTCGGGGGACATTACAGGTAACTGAGACCAAGCCCTGCCCTCCAGGTGTTCACATCCTAAAGTAATCCCCCAACGGGCTGAGTGGAGGGAGAAGCCTATGCAGTGTGCTGTCCCCTTGTGGTGGGTGCCTCCCTCTTCAAGAACTCCTCACTGTGGCTTTAAACTGCCTTTTTGTTTTTCTCTACATGGGCTGTTTATTCCCCAGCCTTTGCTCTTGCATATCCCTTAGTCCGAAAGGTGGTCTCCCATCCAAATGCTGTGGTCTCTTTCCCTCCCTGAGGCCCTTTATATGTAGGATTGGAGGTGGTGTGTAACTTCCCCACTGGACAGACTGGGAATTCCTCAGTGGCAGGCAGACAACATTTGCCTCCTCCCAACCCTCAGACCACAGCAGGCACACACACATGCTTGAATCGCGAATGAAAGGAGTTTTTTTCAAAAAGACCTTATCCTTCGAGATACCCAGGCCCACGTGTCACAATACTCCCCTTTCCCCCAGGCTTCCAGACTGTGCCCCTCTGTTCACAGCTCCCTCCTTGCTCTGTGGCCTGGGCTCTGACACTGGCTAGCTGGGCCATCTTTGGCCAGGCTCTGACTCTTCCTGTGCCTCCCCTATGCCTAAGCTGTAAACGTCGCAGGGGTCGGCGGCTCTCTAGGGCCCTCGGGAACTCTGCTGCCCCTTCTCTTCTTGCCCTGATCTCTAACTCTTTTATCCTTACCCCACCCCCAATGTGGCTAAACGTCCCCCACATGGCCATCCCGAATCCTGGCACAAGCAGGTCAGCCAAGAGGGACCCAGAGATACTCCTGTGGGGGGTGATAAGAGTAGGCGAGGCCTTCCAAGCCCAAAGCTGCTGCCAGATGTTGATGCCTGGAGCCAAGGGACTGTCCCACCTGAGAGCTAGGGTCTGCCTGGAAGGTGCTGGCCTGGCTTCAGTTGGCAGCTGTTGCCAAGGAAGGAAGATAGTTCACTGGCCCTGAATACTTAACCCCTCTCGGCCTCAGTCTGCTCATCTGCAAAAGTGCAAATAACATTGGTAACCGACTTTGTCATTATGAGCATTAACGAGGCTCTGCATGTAAACAACTTAGCACAGTGCCTGCCCACAGAAAGCTCCCTGTAAACGTGAGTCACTACACCACAGAGGCTCAGGAAAGGCAAGTGTCTGATCCAAGATCACAGAGTTAGGTAATTGGAGGAGTAGGCAGGCAAATCCCAGGGTAGCCCCGGGCCCTACTCCTTGCTGCAATCACAGTGTCCCACTAATGCCTTAGGGTTGGGGTCTCCTGTGCTCCTGACCTCTCCAGTGTGTTGGCACTTCACTTTAGAGTTTACCAGCCCTTTCTCTTTCTCATCAACCCTGTGCCTTAAGCAGAGCAGGAATCACTGCTTTCCCCCTCCCCCACTTAGAAAAGCAAACTGAGGCCCGCCGCACTGAACGGGTCAGTCTGTGTTTCCGCCCCAAAGGAACTCAGGCCACCTGGGGCAGAGGAACTAGAGAGTGAAGAACTGTAGCAAGACAAAACGCTGAGTCTGGAAGGCCAGGGGAAGGCCCTCCCCCATTGCTCTGTACTCCCAGCCAGTTCCCAGCCCTTCTAGGCCTTAACTACCCGAGGGGACAGGATCTTCCAAGCCCCAGGAGGACTTTTCGCTTCTGGGGAAGGTGCCGCTCCTGACTTTCAACGGGGACCCTCCCACCATGATCGCAATCAGAGCTGCCTGGGGTCCCAGCCCAGGAAGTATCAGGAAACCCAAACTAACCGGGGCTGGCGGTGGGGTGGCCAAGGCGGAGTGCACACCTGGCCAGGTTTCGCTCAAAGCTCTACAGCCCGGGCCGCGGCGGCCGTCGGCCCAAGGTCGCGCGGCCGGACCCTGCCCCGCGCTAGGGCGGGGTCCCCCCCTGTTCCCCGGAGTGAGAGCTGAGCCCTCGAGGAGCACTGACCGGGTTCGAGCGGCGGCCCCGCTGCCTCCGCCTCCGTCCTCATGACGCGGGCGGCGGGGGGCTCCCATGGCCCCGGCCCGGAGCCGGCTGCAGCTTCGGCTTTGACTGGGGCTGGAGCGGGACCCGTGCGCTCCGGGTTCCTGGGCAGCCACCGCCAGCACCAGCGCGCTGGGGTGAAGGGGAGGCAGCGGCTGGGCCACCCCAAGCCCCGCCCTGGCCCTTCCAGGCCGCGGCCCGCCCCGCCCCGACTCCTACGCCTCCAGGCCCCAGGGCTCGGGATCTCAGCTCGTCCGGTCGCTAGCGGTCCCGGCTCCCGGGAGCCCCGCCCCTGGCCTCCCGGGCCTCGCACCCCTTCCCCGCCCGGCTCCCCGGAAGCTCCGCCCAGGCCCGGGCGAACGCGGGCTCCCCAGAGGCTCTTCCCTAAGCAAGCTCCGCCTCTGCCCGGCCAGCTCCTCCGCCAGCCTCGGGCCGAGGCAGAGCGCGGGGCTCCGGGAGAGCAAGCCCCACTCCAACCCCCTGGAGGGACGGTCACAGGCCGCCCCCGCTCCGCTCCGTCCCTGTTTCCCTATCCGTATGGTGGGATACTCGCCTCGCTCAGGGCGCCCTTCACCTGGCGCTGCCGGGTTCTCAAGGTTAGATTGTGAGGGCAGGTCTTGACCCTCGGCCCCACCGCCTCTCGCCCCCGATGCCCACCTTGTCCAGCCCGTCGCTGGTGTGGGGTGCTTGGAAACGCGACCCCCTTCTGCCCTTGCCGGCCCGAGGGTCGATGTTTCCGGCGGCACCTGGGTCCGGTCATCAGCCCTCTCTTCCGGGCCCGGAACTATTATACCAGAGCCCAAGTTTCCCAGCCGGCAGGGTGAGGAGAAAGCAGAGGCGAGACCGCGCCCGCCACTAGGAAAAGGAAGGGGGCGGGCCCTGCGCGAGGCATTTTGGGAACGCGTGGTATTCTGGGAGCGCGGGACCCGCCATTCACTCGCTTAACGCCTTCGCAGTCGCCAAGAGTCACCTCCGCACCAGAAAGAAAGAGGAGACCGGAACCGGTGAGGAGAGGCCGGGGGCGGGCGAGGGTAGGCCGAGGTACCCGCGAGGAGCCGGGGACTGGAGGAGGACGCGCTGCCGGGAAGCTTTGCGGGGCTCGGGGAGGGAGAAGAGCGGGAAGCCTGGCCATCGAAACATGAGCGTCGCCTCACTAGCGCCTGGGAGTGAGTTCGTTAGCTTTTCCCCAAACTACATGCTCTTCAGTTTCTATACCTCTCCAGGCCGGTGTTTTTTGAATCATTCAGGTAATGGTCTTGAGATCATTTCTGACTGATTGCCTCCTTCCCCCAAATCCTACCTGGGTGATCCTTTTCAAAGCCCTTTGCATCTCAGCCTCCATCCCCCTTTCAGACACTGGTCCCTTCATGCTTTCTACACTGTTACACAAGTTTTTATCAAGTTTCCCTGCTTCTAAATCGTGTTCGATTCATTTTGTAAGTGCGGATGCCTTTCCATCGGATAATTCCTATACTGCCGTGGTTCCCCCACTGCGTTCAGCATAAAATCCACACTCCTAAGGCTCCGCACCAGGGGAGCCTGTCTTTCCCAACTTCTCCTGTTCCTTTTCCTCTCTTGACCACACAAGATGTGCCCATCTTGGAACGGAAAAAGTCCACTGCTTTTCCCTTTCAGTTAGGTCAAGTCGGGCTCTTGCCCTGATTATGTTTTTCCTCCAAGATAAGCATTTCCTGCTTGTAGCACATTGTCACTTTGTGAACATTTTGCTATTTTCTCTTTAGCCTTGATGGTGAAGTAGGTGGAGGGTCAGAGAGCAGTTAATGGGTTGAATTAAATGCACTGCCTCTTCTCGATTTGCCTGGATCTTTTGGTCTGTATCTGCACTGCTTAGTGCCCACTGCATTGGGCTCTTGAAACGTGGCTGATGTGACTGAGGGACTGAATTTTCTATTTTAATTTTATTTCACTTTAATTGAGTTTAATTTCAGTAGCTGCATGCAGACAGTGGCTACTGCCTTGGACAGCTCAGGTCTGCGTCATAGGTTCTCCAAGAGATGTTACCTACAACTGAGGGTTGACAAATATACATGCATTTCAACCTTCTCTTCTCCAACACACAGTATTGGGGAACACATAGTTATTTGATGAAAAGTAAGCGATCTACAGTGGGAGGGAGATGGGAGGAACTTTTCATTCCCATTAGCTTTCCCTTTAGCTCCCCTGTTCCTCCCCACCCACATCTTGCATGTGTTTGCCAGATAGGTCCTTCAAGCTAGGAATTAAGCTACTTTTTTCTGTAAAAAATAATAATAATAATAACAAACGCACCTTTGGCATCTTGTCTAAGTTTTGTGTAGTTTCAGGCCTTGAGGGCGTGGTGTTTGCCACATGCCTTCTTGGGCTCTGAAAGGTGAACTAACTATTGTCTCTCTCACTGTAGAACTCTCTTCCTGCCGAGATGTCTATTGGCGTGCCGATTAAAGTCCTGCATGAGGCTGAGGGTCACATCGTGACATGTGAGACGAACACTGGTGAGGTGTATCGAGGGAAGCTCATTGAAGCGGAGGACAACATGAACTGCCAGGTATCCTGCTTTGCACTTGAGGCTGTGGGGGAAGCTTGAGCCTGTGCCTTGGAGGACAGAAAGATGGTGGCTGGGGGTCTTTTTGAAGTTCTCATTCAGCAGTTATTTACCGAGTGCCTAATGTGTGCCAGGCACTGCTACAGGTACTGGGGATGTGAGTAGAAATAAGAGCCATTCGGAAGTTTGGAATATTTAACTTTGTTCTTTGTGTCTCCCAATCCCATAATCATTTTCTCCCATATTTTGGGGACCTGTTTAAGAAAAGTGACACTACCTTCAAGAGGACCATCGGGTTCGGGGCCACTGTTCATTTACCCCATATGTTTGCATAGTGCTTTGCAGTTAGCAGAATCTTCCGCTCACATATTGTGTTTATTGCCATTTTTCTTGGGGGAGGCATCTCATTTGATTGCATTTATAGCAACTACCTTGTGAGGTAAGCAGGTTTGGTGATAGTTTCATCATCCATAAGATAGGAAAAATAGGGGACTTCCCTGGTGGTCCAGTAGTAAAGAATCCACCTTACAATGCAGGGAATGTGGGTTCGATCCCTGGTCAGGGAACTAAGATCCCACGTGCCATGGGGCAACTAAGCCTGAGTGCTACAACTACTGAGCTTGCATGTCTAAACTAGAGCCCATGTGCCGAAAACTACAGAGCTCACGTGCTCTGGAACCCGTGCGCCACAACTAGAGAGAGAAAAGCCACAACGAAAGATCCCGCATGCCGCAACTAAGAACCAACGCAGCCAGAGATAAATAAAATAAATAAATAATAAACCTTAAAAAAAAAAAGATAGGAAGAATAAGATTAAAGGACTCATCTACTGAACGTCACTGTTAATAAATGTTGGAGCCACTTCTTGATGTGGTGCCCTTCCCGTGGCACAGCATTGCTTTTTGTTAATAGTCAGGTGGATTTGTATGGCATCGCTTTACAAAGTGTAACATAATTTCTCCTTAAGAGCTTGGACTTTGGAATCAGATGTGGCTTTGAATTCTGATTGACCTTGGGCATGTTAATCACCTCAGTTTTCTCATCTGTAAAATGAGAACAGAATTAGTTCTGCAAGAGATTGACTGGGAAAGCTAACAATAAAGGGTAAAGGAGAGGGAGCAGGAGAGCTTTCAGTCTGGGGTGCTGGTCTGACACTGGGGAAAGGAGAGAGGAAAGGAAGGAGGGTTGAGTAGGAATGTATCTCTGAGGAAGTCTCAGCCAGGCAAAGGAAGGTTTCTCATTGGAAGAGTCTAGCATGGGGCACAGGTGGCCTGGCGCTATACCCCCACTGTGGTCAGTCATTGGCTGGCAGCCTGACAAGAGAGTGGCTTCAGGGTGAATGCTGTGGTGGATCCCAGTCCGAGCAGTGCACTCCTAAGACTGCCACTGGGGTAATACCCCCACCCCAGGGCTGTTCTGAAGATCAGATGAGAGAGAGAGAGAGAGAGAGAGAGAGAGAGAGTGTGTGTGTGTGGGGCGGGGGGGGGGCAACTAGCTCAGCGCCTTGCACATTGTAAATGTCAACATATGGTACCTATTGATATTTTCTAGGTGAGAAAACTGAAGGTCAGAGAGGTGAGGTGACTTACCCAAGGTCATATTGCAGGACAGGTGTCCTAAGTATCCATTGTTTCACAGGGTTCATTGGTTTATTTGTGATTTCTCTGTAGCTTTGAGCATCCTCTTCCTGCCAGGTTGACCAGCTGGGGGTTCCCTCGTGTTTGGGGAAATAGACATCTGTTGACTGCAGGTTTCTCTCCTCGGTGTTAACGCCACAGAGGTGGGTGGGTGGCCTCTCTGCAGGTCTGGTGGGGCCAGGCCTCCTTTGCCTTCATGAGGTATGGCTGTCATAGGTCCAGTCCTCTGGCTGAAGGCATCCTCATCCATTTTAAGGTGCTTCAGTTTGGTGAGTAGAATGCAAGACTAGGATGGGAATCTTCGTCTGTTTATTCAGCTGTTTATTTGGATAGCTTCCTGAGTTTGCAGAGCTTCAGACTTCCCATCTATAACGTGAAGGTAAGGTGTCTGACCGGGTGCCCTTGGTGTTCTCTCTAATGGTAGCCAGTGTGAAGTAAAGCACACAGACCCTGTGATGGATCTGGAATCATTGCAGCCTGCCACCTGGTGTGACTTGTCGTGAGCTTTGGACCTCCCTCACCCTCTGTTCCCTCCTTTCTAAATCAGGGATAAAAATAGCACCTCAGCCTGAGGACTGTAGTGCAGGATAAATGAGCCGTTGCGTGTCAGACAGTGGGGGCCTGCCACCTCCTTCCACCTGTGTTAATCTGCTAGGGCTGCCATAACAGAGTCCTATGCTGGGTGGCTTAAACAACAGAAATTTATTCTCAGGGTTCTGGAGGCTAGAAGTTCGAGATCAAGGTGTTGCAAGGTTGGTTCTTCTGAGGGCCATGAGGGAAGGATCTATTCCAAGCCTCTCTCCTTGGCTTATAGATGGCTGTGTTCTTCCTTTATCTTCATGTGGTCTTCCCTCTGTGTGTGTCCGTATCATAATCTCTTCTTATAAGGACATAAGTCATATTGGACTAGGGCCCAGTTACCTCTGTAAAGATCCAGTTTTGAAATACAGTCATGTTGGTGGGGGCTAAGACTTCAATATATGAATTTGGGGGGTGGGTACAATTCAGCCTGTTACCCTGCCCATGCCAAGATTCGAGGCCTCACGGGGTATAGCGAAACCTGGCGCGTTGGATAGACCCCAGCAGGCTGTGGCGGAGCTGAGCCCACTGTGATGAGCACCCAGCACAGTTGACTCACATGTCCCCGGGCTGGGAGGCCGATGGTGCCTGCTGTTCTCCTTTCTTCCTAGTCCCAGTAAGTGTGCCCTTTGGGGATGAGAGTGTCCTCTTGGCTCTCTCTCTGCTTGTTCTTTGCTAGAGGGCAGCTGGAGTTCAGTGTTTGCCATTTGATGTTGGGTTTTAATAACATTTTCTATTATAAAAATGGTGGGGGGGACTTCCCTGGTGGCGCAGTGGTTAGGAATCTGCCTGCCAATGCAGGGGACACGGGTTCGAGCCCTGGTCCAGGAAGATCCCATATGCCCCAGAACAACTAAGCCCATGTGCCACAACTACTGAGCCTGTGCTCTAGAGCCTCCGAGCCACAACTACTGAGCCCGTGTGCCTAGAGCCCGTAACAAGAGAAGCCACCGCAATGAGAAGCCCATGCACCGCAACGAAGAGTAGCCCCCTCTCACCGCAACTAGAGAAAGCCCGCACGCAGCAACGAAGACCCAATGCAGCCAAAAAAATAAGTAAATAAAATTTAAAACAAAAAAAGATTTTTGAGGAAGACCAAAGTGAATAGTTGTTTTTTCGTGGGAAATTATATGTGATTAAATTAAAAAAAATATTTTTCTTACCTTAAAATGACAATCATGTGTTAAGCTTGTGATCATAAAGCACAGTAAATGTTATTTTTTAAAAAGAGAGTAAGGGCCAAATCCAAAATATCATTATCTTTAAAGTGACGTAATTCCTAGACGTTTTGGTGGGGGAAAAGTGATAGTTAATAGATTCTGCAGAAATGATGCTTTGGGGGCTTTGGCATGATCACCCTGTCAGTGACAGGACTATTTGAACTTTTTTCTTGGCTGTGGCATAATGGTCTGTGGAAAAATCTACCTAGATGTTTCTTCTGAGCTATTTGAGAGTGGATTGCAGTCATCATACTCCTTTATTGCATAATATGTTGTGTATATCTGTGTATATTTCCTCTTACTGTATCCATAGTACAGTTATTCAAGAACTCCAGGATTGAGTCAGTACTTTAACCTGCAGTGTATCCAGTTTCTACAGGTGCACAGTGTGTCCTTTATGGCCGTGTAGTCCTCTCTGCCTCCTGGGTTTAGTTGTCAACTCATTTGATGCTTCTTTAGTCTGGGACGGTTCCTCCAAGTTTGTTTTTCACACCATTGATGATTCTGAAGACTAGAGGCCAGTTATTTTGTTAGAATGTCCCTTGATTGGGGTTTCTCTGATGCTTCTTCCTAATTAGATTTGGGTTATGCTTTTATGGGCTGTTATTGTGTGATTTTTGTCTCCTCAGAGGGTCAGTCAGGCCTAAACACCTGTTTGCCCCTTGTTTGCAATGTTAACCTTGATCTTTTGGTTAAGGTGTTATGTGGTCTCTCCACTGTATGTTCCTTTTCCTTTTGTAACTAATGAGAATTTTGTGGGGAGGTTCTTTAAGTAAATACCTTGTGAGCATTCTGTTCCTCATTATTGTCCCATTCTTCAGCCCCATTTAGCTTCCCGTGAAGATTCTTGCTTGAATCTTTTTACTATTACGGTTGCAAAGAATAATTTTTGTTTTTCCTCCATCATTCTTTCTGTATTTATTGGGTCTGCTGTATGGAAGTGCATTCCCTTACCCCCCATTTATCCATTCATTTACTATCAATATAGGCTCATACTGTCAATATGTTTTGTTAAGGGTGTTACAATCCATTGCTGTCAATGTTTATTTTGATGTTCCAGTTATCCCAGATTTGACCAGTAGGAGCCTCTCAGGCTGACTCCTGTGTCCTTTGGTGTGTCCTGGTCATTTTGGGGGAGCACATCCCTACCTTCTGGTATAAGATGCTTGTTACAGGCTCATCTTTTACCTTCCCTAACCCAGCTCTGGAATCAGCCATTTCTTCAGGAGCCTTGCTTTCTTTTAGGTTGGGAGTAGAATTTAGAAACCAAACTCTAAATTCTACTGGGTGCTGTTAAGTATTTTGAAGTCTTAGTTTAACTTGTCAAACTAGGACCTGTCTCCAAATGGCTGTGTGCTTAATAGTGCCAGAAGGTTCTGTTCATTGCATGCACATTCTGTGCCAGGTACTATGCTGGGGTTTTACAATAGGTCCTTGAATCATTACAGGACCTCTCTGAGGACAAGCTTCCAGATGCCCAGGGTGACCAAGCATGGAAGGAGCCAATCTAAACCCAAGTGTCTGACTCCCAAGTCTGTGAACTTGGCGACAGTCTCTAAAATGAGGCCTAGAGTAAACCTGTTGGATCCCATTGCCTCTGAAAGCATCAAGCCCTCAGTTCTGACTGTCAGGTTCCAGACAGGAAAATGAGGATGGTGGGACAGGGAGGGGGTGAACATCTGCTGGCTGCTCGCCATGTGCCCCGCAGCTGGGATGCTGTGACCGACTATCCTTGGCCACCCAGCACTCTCCACCCCGGCCCCAGACATGTGGGTAATGAGTACAGAGACGGTCTGTACTAAGATCTTCTCTCCCCAAAGTGTCTGCAGTTGGGCACCTGGCTTATGCCATCTGTGTTGCATTGTGGCTGTTTGGGAGAGTTGAATGGACGGGGTGTTCCTGCCTGACTTTCATTTAAACCGAGTTCACACAAGTTGCTGCCTTTAGCTCATGATGCGAGCGCAGCTCGGGCTTGTTGACAAGCTGTGTACCCGGCGGAGGGATACACGGCACGGCCATTTCTCTGCTGGTGCCGTGGAGAGAGCGCGAGGCAGCGGCCCGCCTGGTTCCTAGGCTGTAATAGGACTAGGGATGCTGGGCTCTTTCTTGCTTCAGCCCAGGTGGACACGTGCCGTTTGTGAAAGCACTCAGTGTAAGTGTTGTTGATCTTCCGTAACAGCCTCTGTCAGGGATTCTCAGAGAGGGTTGGGGAGGCAGTGACAGAGGAGGGAGTGAGATGTACCAGGATGTGCTGGAGGGGAGGCGGCTTGGCAGCTGCAGGGCAGCCTTAGAGCGTGTTTGATCTTTCTGCCGCTGGGCGCTCATGCAGAGGCCACGGGGGCCAGTTAACACTTGAAGAAAAGAGCAAGTCAGGCTGAGGTGACAACAAGCAGCAGAAATTGGGGAGCCAGCACACCTCTCTCCCATGTAGGCTTGACCCATTCTGAATAAATTGTAGTCCTTTTCCATCCAGAAGGCTGGTAAAATAAGCTGCTTTATCTGATAAACGTGGTGCCTGTTGAGATTGGCACTGGCAGGTTTGTGTCACGTTCCCACGCCCGGCCAGTATCCTGGCTGGATTCTCCTCTAAGCCCCCCTTCATCCCCCACCCCCCATCCCATGGTTGACGCATTCATCTGTCCGAAGTGCCGCCCTAGCCCTGTCTGCCCTGCCTCTATCCACAAACTTGCATGGCCCCATAGTCTCTGAGGTGACGACCCTGCCCTCAGTCCCAGTTCCTCTGCTCCATGTCCTGTCTGGTCTTTGTGTGAACTCTCGCCTCACACCTGTCCTGTATTCTGAGCCATTCGTGCAGGCACTGCCACCCCCACTTCTCAGTCCCTGTCACCCAAGCCAGAGGGGCTCTGTCTCACTTACTCGAGTGTGTCCCCTGGGAGGTCAGGGACCGCGTCTGGTGCACGCTCGTAACCCTCATGGCGCCTTTGCAGTCCATGTGCTGGGCAGATACGGGAGGGGACACAGGGTTTGGACAAGCAATTCTAAGCCATTTCAGTTAGTTTATCACGTGCTGGTGGGAGAGCGAGGATGGCAGAGTTGGGGCTCTGGGGGCCAGTCCAGGCATTTGAATCAGGAGCCCCTGCCTTCTGGCTGTTGGACCTTGGACAAGTGCCTTAGTTTTTTTATCTTTAAAAATGGGAAATCTCGGGCTTCCCTGGTGGCGCAGTGGTTGAGAGTCCGCCTGCCGATTCAGGGGACACGGGTTCATGCCCCGGTCCGGGAAGATCCCACATGCCGCGGAGCAGCTGGGCCTGTGAGCCATGGCCGCTGAGCCTGCGCGTCTGGAGCCTGTGCTCTGCAACGGGAGAGGCCACAACAGTGAGAGGCCCGCGTACCACAAAAAAAAAAAAAAAAAGGTGTGTGGGGGGGAAATCTCATACTGTTAGGACCATCTCTGTGAAGTGCTGAGCACAGTCCCTGGCGCACACAATAGGCCCTCTGGAGTTCCCCCAGCTTTACTTAGTGATGTGAGTTTCTGCATTTCTGGACTCCCCTCTTTGCCAAGGCTTGTCTTCACGTACCCTGCTCTCCACTGGTGCTGTTGGCCTTTACTCATGAGCCGGTGGTTCCCTTCCAGATGTCCAACATCACAGTCACATACAGAGATGGCCGAGTGGCACAGCTGGAGCAGGTGTACATCCGTGGCAGCAAGATCCGCTTTCTGATTTTGCCTGACATGCTGAAAAACGCACCCATGTTAAAGAGCATGAAAAATAAAAACCAAGGCTCGGGGGCCGGTCGGGGAAAGGCTGCTATTCTGAAGGCCCAAGGTAGGTGCTCCTCGTGCACTGGTTGTGACATGTGGGTGTGTCGTGTACCTTTTAGAAATGCCCTGTTGTTGTTGGGGCATGGGGGTGGACCTGACCTGAGCCACTCCATACCCACTGCCACCCCTTTTCCCTGCAGTCTTGGGGGATCCAAGTGCCCTGCCTTCTCTGTCTGCCTCACCTGATCCCATTCACAGGAGCTATGCAAACTCCAAAGTGGCTCCTTAGAAAGAAGATGGGGACTTAAATGAAAGAGTAGATAAGTCTCCTATAATGACTCTCTAGGAGGCCCTTTGTTTTCAGAAATTCTGGGGTGTCTGGGGGAAGCTTGCCCTGGCCTAGTTTGCTGACTAGAGGCACTGTGGTGTTGATTAGCTGACTCCTAAAGCAATGGGATAATAGTTCCTCTTGAGGCTGGGAATGTCTCCTGATATGCAATATAAATAAGGGAAATGGGGGGGGGGATCCACTTTCAGATAAGTAAGCAGTTTTGAGCCATCTTTACCCACTAAAGGGGGCTGACTTCATTTTCAAAACTTCTTACATTTGAAAATAAGTCCTTCCTTTACCACTTTCCAAAAGTGGGACTAGCCTTTTCCCGGTGACTTGGTCTGACCTCTTTTCTTGGTTAGCCCAACCAGAGTTTTGTATGTGGGTCCTGAAAAGTTCTGCCATGTTGATTAGCTAAGAAAGCAAATGCAGTCGCTAGGAACTGTCTTAGTATTTATTGGTAAAAGGCTTTACAGTGCAGGAAAGTCACCAGCGTCTCTGTCAGTATCTTTAGCTGCAGTACATATGTTGAGTTTAAAGACTCAGTAGAGTAACCCTTTAAAATGCCCTCCAGAAAAACTGATCAGAGAATCTCCTTGCCCTTCCTGGAAGAGAGATAGTTGTGGGGAGATGGGACCAAAGCTCTGGACCTTTGTCCTGGAGAAGGAACTATTTTCAGAAGTTCCAGCTTTGTGCTACAGCTGCTGTTCTCTCTGCTTCCTCAAGGAGGGCTGCCCTCGTTGTCACTGTGTAACGATACCATCTTCTCTAGCAAAGGGAGGAGCCCAGTGGCCGTGCACTAGAAGGCACTTGGCAGTGAGTCTGCCTCGGCCCGCTGACCTCTGCCTGAGCCACTGTGCCTGTGCCAGCCCCAGGCTCTGTAAGAGGAGAGGGGTGAGGCTCCAGTTAGTAGCCATCAGGATATTGTCACCTGTTCTTCAAAGCCACTGGTCTCCTAGAACCTTTGGGTCACAGAGAACAGCAGTCTTTATGTGGGGAGTGGTTTTGGTTTTTCCCCCCATTCCAAAATATTTCACACCTGCAGAATAGCTCGAAGAATAATAAAACCCCTCACCCAGATTTAATAGATATTAACATTTAACATCTGTTTGTTTCAGAATTTTAAGTGTGAATTAAATGCATCTGTCATGTTTTATTAGCTCACCCTGGGCCAGCTCTGAGAAGTCACCTTTTCTATGGTTCCCATACTGGGTCCCCAAACCACCTTTGCCACAAGGCCTTGCCTCTGGTGGGGAACAGTGCTGGGCTGGAAGGCAGGAGTCCAGGGCTCTCCAGCTCTGATGCCAGGCACCTGCCCCTCCCAGGGTCTCTGTTTACCCCGTGAAATGTGACGGGGTGAGCGTGGTGCTGGACGGGGTGGCCTTTCAGTCCCCTTCCTGGGCCATGTCCTAGGGCTCTGGCTGCTCTGTGATATGAGTCCTTACTGACTTGGCCTTGTCCTTTCTCTTCCCCACCTTGTAGTGGCCGCAAGAGGGAGAGGACGTGGAATGGGACGTGGCAACATCTTCCAGAAACGAAGATAAATTTATCTTGGACAGAACTTTGCCCTTATTTTTTTCTTTTAGGTTATCTGGGTCAGGGGGTGCGTGCGTATGTATATGTCCTAGGTTATCTTTTGACATCTTTTTCTTTAGATCTGGGTAAATGTTAAACTAAATAATTGTGGTGGGTTTTTCTCTTTTTGAGAATATAAGGACTGTGTGTTCATTTTGTAGTTTTTTTTTGTGTGTGTGTGTGTGTGTGTTTGCTTTGGCAGCAGGTTAAACTTTCACACCCTGGGAGATGTCCTGCTTTTTTCCAGTTTGAAGTAGCATAGTTACTGATAAGAGCATAAGCTGCTGTTCCAGGCCAGTTGCTGGTTAAGCCCTTGGAACAACTCCGAGGGTGCACAGATTGCCTCGTTTGTCGGCACGGACATTCATGCAGCACTTGTTCAGGCAGCCTTTGTGGGCGCACCATCAGCTCAGCTTGAACAACACAACACACGTGGTCATGGTCTGTGAAAAAAACCTAATACTGTGACCTTGTAGCCTGGAAACCCCAGTGACTCAGCATTTAGCAAAAGTAATCCAATATTAAAAGGTAATTCAGGGCTTCCCTGGGTGGCACAGTGGTTATGAATCCGCCTGCCAACGCAGGGGACACGGGTTCCATCCCTGGTCCAGAAAGATCCCACATGCCGCGGAGCAACTAAGCCCGTGCCACAACTACTGAACCTGCGCTCTAGAGTCTGTGTGCCACAACTACTGAAGTCTGCGCGGCTAGAGCCCGTGCTCTTCAACAAGAGAAGCCGCCACAATTAGAAGCCTGTGCACCGCAAAGAAGAGAAGCCCCCGCTTGCCGCAACTAAAGAAAGCCTGCGCACAGCAATGAAGACCCAACACAACCAAAACCAAATTAATTAATTAATTTTAAAAAATGATCCTGATGTGTCAGGACTTTAAAAATAATGGGGAGGGGGCTTCCCTGGTGGCGCAGTGGTTAAGAACCCGCCTGTCAATGCAGGGGACGCGGGTTCGAGCCCTGGTCCGGGAAGATCCCACATGCCACGGAGCAACTAAGCCCGTGCGCCACAACTACTGAGCCTGTGCTCTAGAGCCCGTGCTCCACAATAAGAGAAGCCACCGCGATGAGGAGCCCGTGCACCGCAACGAAGAGTAGCCCCCGCTCGCCGCAACTAGAGAAAGCCCGCGCGCAGCAACAAAGACCCAACGCAGCCAAAAATAAATTAATTAAATTTAAAAAAAACCCAGAAAACTAAAAATAGCACTACCATATGATCTAGCAATCCCACTGCTGGGCATACACCCTGAGAAAAACATAATTTAAAAAGATACATATATCCCAAAGTTCATTGCAGCACTATTTACAATAGCCATGACATGGAAGCAACCTAAATGTCCATCAGCAGATGAATGGATAAAGAAGATGTGGTACATATATACAACGGAGTATTAGCCATAAAAAGGAACGAAACTGGGTCATTTATAGTGATGTGGATGAACCTAGAGTCTGTCATACAGATTGAAGAAAGAGAAAAAAAATATATCGTTCATTAACGCATACATATCGAATCTAGAAAAATGGTACTGATGAACCTATTTGCAGGGTAGGAGAAGAGACGTGGACATTGTTCCATGAGCGGGGGCCACTCTTCATCACGGTGTGTGGGCTTCTTATTGCAGTGGCTTCTCCTGTTGCAGAGCACGGTCTCCAGGCACGCAGACTTCAGTAGTTGTGGTTCGCGGGCTCTAGAGCACAGGCTCAGTAGCTGTGGCGCACGGGCTTAGTCGCTCCACAGCATGTGGGATCTTCCTGGACCAGGGCTTGAACCCGTGTCCCCTGTGTTGGCAGGCAGATTCCCAACCACTTCACCACCAGGGAAGCCCCTATTTTTAGTTTTTTAAGGAACCTCCATACTGTTCTCCATAGTGGCTGTATCAATTTACATTCCCACCAACAGTGCAAAAGGGTTCCCTTTTCTCCACAACCTCTCCAGCATTTATTGTTTATAGATTTTTTTGATGATGGCCATTCTGACCAGTGTGAGGTTGTACCTCATTGTGGTTTTGATTTGCATTTCTCTAATAATTAGTGATGTTGAGCATCTTTTCATGTGTTTGTTGGCCATCTGTATCAAGTAGAGATTTTCTAGTAAGCTTTGTCTTGTGGTTATGACACAACCACGTGGTGACAGACCTTGTTTCATTCCTGTAATAACTCGAGGACAGTGAGCATCATTGAGTCTGTCAGCTAACAGGACCGTTCCCCCCGAGAGCAGCCCCTGTGTTGTGTCTCTTGCTCCCCCACCCCCAGCTCCTCTGATATGTTTGGATGCAGTGTGGCCAGTGACCCAACAAGCAGTGCTGCTCCAGTGGAGGGTTTCCTGCACGTGGGGGGGTTTCCAGTGAACTCACTGTGGAAGGGAGTTAATTTGTTTTAGATGTGAACAAGAGTTAACTTGTTTCTGATAAGAAAAGAAACATGCACATTGAGTTACATATAGAGTGGGTTTCTTTCAGGTAGAAGTTATGATACCCATAGTGCCCTGTCTGGAATCCCCTCCCCTTCCCCTTGATTTAGACATTGATTTATTGGCTTCTTAATTGAGCCTCCTGAATTAGTAATATAGTGAGTTAGAGCAGTGGTTTCCACATCGGCTAGAGATCTTGTTAGAAGTGAAGGTTGCACGGCACCACCCCTAGAGGTGCCTATTACTTGGTCTGGAATTTGAACCCAGAAATCTGCATTTTAAACCATGCCCTTGCCGCCACGACTCCATGATTCTAATTCGGTATATCCAAGGTCACATTTTGACCCTGGTCTAGAGTGTCTTATTTTATGTAAGCGCTACATTTTTTAATTCTGATTTTTGGCTGCACCACACGGCTTGTGGGATCTCAGTTTCCTGACCAGGGATTGAACCCGGGCTCTCAGCAGCTGAGTCCCAAACTGGACTGCCAGGGAATTCCCTGGAAGTTTTATAAAACAATAAAGAAGATTAACCTAAAACATAGAGCTTTATAAACAGTTTTATATCTTGCACTTTAGAAAAAAATCAGTTACTCACATTGAAAGAGCAAATAGTTCTGAGAGGCTTATTATGAAAAACAACAGCCCTCCTGCCCTGTCTGACCCTCTCCCCCATTTCCCCTGCTTCTGGGGCGTCCCTTTCAACTCTTGGCTGGTTGTTTGTATTTGCCTCCATGTCTCAATTTAAACCTGTTTGTATGGCTACTCCTTGATATTTCGTTTTAGGCATTTATCTTTCAGCTTCTCCTTCCTCCTGCCCACCATGCATGGGCTCCCCATCACCCATCTCCCTGATATTATAATTCTGGTTAGATCATATTCAGTATTTATGTTATTAGGGCTGGGCATTTAAATCACAGCTGAGCCAGGTGGTAGACTAGGTTACTTTCCTGCAGAACTAACTTTTTCCAAGAATTAATTCACTTACATTCTTATTGGCTTAATTTTCTGTCAACTTGTCACTGGTTTAACCTCAGACTTCTCTGTAGACATTAATACATCATCTATTTGATCAGTTTCTTCTTGATTGGCCCCACTCTGGACTGGCTTTCCTTTGTGCCTAAGGTATTGCCGTTATCATGGACTTTCCTCTGTTGAATCTCCTGTTGTTTGTGTAACCTTTTCCTGTCATGGTTTATTACCTCGTCCAGTAGAGACCTGCTGTAGAAGGGGTGCATGGGAAGTAATTTTTTGAGAGACGTTGCATGTCTGAAAGTGTCTTGTTCTCTCATACTCGACTGAGTATGAAATTCTAGGTTGGTGTTCGTTTTCCTTTAGAATTTTGAAGGCATCGTTACTTTTTCATCTAGCATCTTGTGTTGATGTGGAGATGTCTGAGACCGTTCTGAGTGCTGACCTTTGTATGTGACTCTCCCTTCTGTTGCCAGTGTTCTGAGATTCACACTGACCTGCCTTGGCAAAGGTCTATTGGTGCATTGTGCTAGGCTCTTGCTGAACCTTTTCAGAATGGACTTTAATCCTTCATTTCTGGGAAACTTTCTTGAATTACTTGTTAATGATTTCCTACCTTTGGTTTTCTGATTTTGCTTTCTGGAATTCCTGTTATTCAGATGTTGGATCTCCTGGACTTACCTATTTTTCTCCTCTTTTCTCTCCTTGCCTCCCCTATCCCCCATTTTCTTGTTTTTTGACCTCCTTTGTAGATTTCCCCAAGTTGATTCTCTGAAGCTTCATTTTTCTTTTTTTTTTTTAAATTTTTAAATTTTATTTATTTTTTGGTTGCATTTGATCTTTGTTGCTGTGTGCAGGCTTTTTCTAGTTGCGGCGAGTGGGGGCTACGCTTGTGGTGCATGGGCTTCTCATTGTGGTGGCTTCTCTTGTTGTGGAGCACGGGCTCTAGGCGTGCAGGCTCAGTAGTTGTGTCTCGCAGGCTCTAGAGTGCAGGCTCAGTAGTTGTGGTGCACGGGCTTTGTTGCTCCGTGGCATGTGGGATCTTCCCGGACCAGGACTTGAACCCATGTCCCCTGCATTGGCAGGCAGATTCTTAACCACAGCGCCACCTGGGAACACCAGTCCTGTTTTTTTGTTTTTAATAGGACCTTGGGACTTCCCTGGCGGCCCAGTGGTTAAACTCCATGCTTCCACTGCAGGGGGCACGAGTTCGAACCCTGGTTGGAGAACTAAGATCCCACATGCCATACAGCACGGGCAAAAAAAAAATATGACCTCATTCCAGGGTTGCAATATCTTCCTATCTCTGAGGACGTTAATTAATATGCTGTGTTGGGCTTCCCTGGTGGCACAGTGGTTGAGAATCCACCTGCCGATGCAGGGGACACGGGTTCGTGACCCGGTCCAGGAAGATCCCACATGCCGCGGAGCGGCTGTGCCCGTGAGCCATGGCCGCTGAGCCTGCGCATCTGGAGCCTGTTGCTCTGCAACGGGAGAGGCCACAACAGTGAGAGGCCTGCGTACCACAAAAAAAAAAAAAAAAAAAAAAAATGCTGTGTTGAAGCTTTCATCTCCTGCGTGATGTTTTCTTACCCCTTTCTGTTTTAGTCTTTCGTGTTACAGACTTTACTTAGCTGCCTGGCAATCATTGGTAGTCTACTTACGTTTAAGAGCAGGGTATTAAAAAGAATATATGTTTGTAAGGTGACCTGATTGGACTTTTTTGAGTAAATCTCCAGTGTCCGTATCTTTAGGACTTTCCTCTTGGGCTGGTCAGATTCCTTGGAGAAACCTTCAGTCTTGTCAGGTGGGTTCACCTTGAACTGCTGGCCTACTGGGAGCTCAGTGGGGGAAGAGGACTGGGTATTTTCAGCACTCATGTCCAGATTCACTTCATCTTCCAGGTCTCTGGGAAGGCTTCCTAGTCCAGAAACCTTCTAACCCCCTCTGGAGAGTAAGCATCCAACTTTTTGCCAGAGTTGGGAAGGGGCAGTCTCAAGATCATATGAAGGTCTGAATATTTAAGCACATTCTCTCTTTTTAAAAAACATGTCTTTCCTTTGAAAACATACGACTTTAACATTGAAAACCACTTGGCACGGTAAAGAAGATACAGAACAAAGGATGATGTCATAGAAAGATAACTAGACCAAGACTTAAGAGATGGATTCTGGCTCTGACTACCTCCACTACCAATTCTGTCTAGGCCTCTGGTTTGTTATCTATACAAGGGAGGGTTTAGACTCAGTTGATTCATTGATACTGTCTCAGCTTCTATACTCACCTGCTGAGTATTTCATAACCTTTTTAAAAAAATAAAGTCAAAGCACACAGGATTTTTTTCTGCTTCTGGCCAAGATGGAGGTAATTGCCTAGACTTACCCTCATGCCTGAAAAAAAATCAAAACTCAGGACATTGAAGGAGAGAAATCCCTGAGAGATGGGAAACAAATAAGGTGAGCTTACTGCCTTGTGAGAGTTTCCAGGCTATGACACAGGGGGAACCACTAGGCTCTCTGGTTTGAGGAGACAGCTCGGGTTCATAGTACAGAACAGCAGGAGAAAAAAGCTGCATAGAGGACCCAGGAGGTCTGCAGAAGATCCCTCTTGAATATTCAGAATACCGATCAGCATACAAGTGTGAGGAAACAGGATGGGGAAGGAACCATCAAAAAGGATTATAACAGTGTGTTCCCACCGGCCAGAGAAAAACTCAACTCACAGGATAGTGGATAGACTATTATACCAAGAATTTTATTTTAATCAGGTATAGTAAGGTGACAGACATGGAGATGACTTCCTTGAAAGAAGAGTTTATTACAATTCTCAAGAGCAGGGAGCATGCCATGCCATGCGGGGTCACACGAGGAAACATCAGGTGGGTCAAGAGGCAGGAGTGAAAGGAGAGCATGGCCCAGAAGCTCTGTTATGGTTTCCACGGGGAAAGCATGGGTGAGGCAGCGTAGACCAGTTTGAGTAAGTCTAGAATTGGATAATTTAAACCAATCAGAGGGCTCTGAGCCATAGGGGTAGTCTGCAGTTATGTGGTACCTGGCCCTGTGGTGATTTATAGCAGGGCAGATAATGGCTTGGCGTGTGAGAGTTAAACGTCGTTGCGGGTAGACTTTGAGTTGGTTAGTTTTTATGTGAAAGGTATACTGTGCAGGCAAATTGTTTACTATCTCTAGGAAATAACTAACTTTAGGAGGGGCAGTCTCTCCAGGATGAGCAAGGCCCCAAGATGTCAAAGCACCATTTAAAAATTTTTAAAACATTCAATAGGGGCTTCCCTGGTGGCGCAGTGGTTGAGAGTCCGCCTGCCGATGCAGGGGACGTGGGTTCGTGCCCCGGTCTGGGAGGATTCCGCGTGCTGTGGAGTGGCTGGGTCCGTGGGCCATAGCCGCTGAGCCTGCACGTCCGGAGCCTGTGCTCCGCAGCGGGAGAGGCCGTGGCAGTGGGGGGCCCGCGTACCGCAAAAAAAAAAAAAAAAAAAAAAAATCAATAAAAAAACATTAAACACGAATAATACAAAAATATGATGTATTTTAAGACAAGTATCCAGGAAAGTCTTGCATCATAAATGAACTATTAGCCCTAGATTGAGCATTGCTCTGGACCCAGCTAACAAATCATAAAAACAGGACTTGAAAGGATCAAGCTGTTTCCAGGTCAGTTAGCTGTATTCTAGAACAAAGCCCAAAAAGATTTATAGGAACATAAAAACATCTAGCACCCTACAAAGTAAAATTCACAATGTCTGGCATCCAGTCAAAGATTACCAGGCATGCAAAGAGGCAGGAAAGCACAACCCGTAATAAGAATAATCAAAACATTCAAAACTGACACAGATGTTAGAAGTAGCAGAGAAGGACATTAAGACGGTTGTTTTTTTGTTTTGTTTTTATAAATTTATTTATTTATTTTTGGCTGTGTTGGGTCTTTGTTGCTGTGTGCAGGCTTTCTCTAGTTGCGGCGAGCGGGGGCTACTCTTCATTGCGGTGTGTGGGCTTCTCATTGCGGTGGCTTCTCTTGTTGTGGAGCACGGGCTCTAGGCATGTGGGCTTCAGTAGTTGTGGCAGGTGGGCTCAGTAGTTGTGGCACACAGGCTTAGCTGCTCCATGGCATGTGGGATCTTCCTGGACCAGGGCTTGAACCTGTGTCCCCTGCATTGGAAGGTGGATTCTTAACCACTGCGCCACCAGGGAAGCCCAAGACGTTTGTTTTAACTCTTTCATATATTCAAAAAGTTAAGTAGAAACAAGTACAATCTAAAAAGAAGGACGAGGGAGTTCTTTGGTAGTCTAGTGGTTAGGACGCAGCACTTTCACTGCCATGGCCTGAGTTCAATCCCTGGCTGGGGAACTGAGATCCCGCAAGGCATGCAGCACAGCCAAAATAATAATAATGAAAACAAAAAGAAGGACGAGGGGGTGTAATAGGAGGAGAAAGGAGAAGGAAAAGAGAAAGAGAAACTTCTCATTGAACTGCTATAGCTGGATGGGATTCACAGCAGATTAGATATTACAGAAGAAAAACTCAATGAACTTTAAGACATAAGCTATAGAAACTATCCAAGGTGAAACACACAGAAAAAAAGAATTTGCAAAAGAAAAGAGCTTTGGGACAACTCCAAGTTTCCTAATATATGGGTAGTTGGAGTCCCCAAAGGAGAGGTGATGAGGGGACAGAAAAAGTACTTGAAGTAATAATGGCCAAAAACTTTCCTAACTGGATGAAAACTATAAACCCACAGATCCCAAAAGCTAAATGAACTCCAAGCACAAGAAAATGACACCAAGGCATATAAAGCCAGTGGTGAAGAGAAAAATTCCAAAAAGCAGCTGGAGAAAAAAAAATGTTAGAGGAACAAAGATAAGGATGACATTTCTCATTGGGAACCATGCAAACATGAAGACAGTGAAGCAACAACTTCAAAGTATTGACAGAAAAAATTATCAATCTAGAATTCAATACCTGGGGGGGGGATAAATCTTTTTAAGATTAAGGCAAAATAAAATGTTTTCAGACACACAAAGGCTGAAAAAAATTCATCACAGGAGGCCTGCTGTACAAAAAATGGTAAAGGACATCCTTCTAGAAAAAGGAAAACTAGACCAGATGGAAATCTGGATCTACACAAAGGAATGAAGATTGTGTTATGGCGCTTATGACATGTAGAAGTAAAATGCGTGACAATATTAGCATAAAGGCCAAGAGGGGAAAATATATACTACCGTAAATTTCTTATATTAGAAGTGGTATATTACTTGAAGTCTATGATAATTAAAAAATGTATAATATAAACCCAAAAGCAACACTAAAATAACGAAGAATTATGCCAACATTCAAATATCCAACAGCTGATGAATGGGTAAACAAAAGTGGTATATCCATACAATTAGAATATTATTTAGCCATTAAAAGGAATGAATTACTGACACACGCTACAACATGGATGAATTTTGAAAACATGGTAAGTGAAAGAAGACACAAAAGGCCACATGTTGTACGTTTCCATGTATATGAAATGTCCATAATTGGCAAATTCATAGACACAAAGCAGATTAGTGATTGCCAGAGATTGGGGGAGGGGAGAATACGGAGTGCCTGCTTAATGGATATGGGGTTTCTTTTTGGGGTAATGAAAATGTTCTGTCATTAGATAGTGATGATGGTTGCACAACATGGAGAATGTACTAAAAACAACTCAATTGCACACTTTAAAATGGTTAACATGGGGCTTCCCTGCTGGCGCAGTGGTTGAGAGTCCGCCTGCCGATGGAGGGGACACAGGTTCGTGCCCTGGTCCAGGAAGATCCCACATGCCGCGGAGCGGCTGGGCCCGTGAGCCATGGCCGCTGAGCCTGCGCTCCGCAACGGGAGAGGCCACGACAGTGAGAGGCCCGCGTACCGCAAAAAAAAAAAAAAAGGTTAACATGAAGAATTTTACATTATGTGGATTTTACTTCAATAAAAAGTTAAGCCAACAGAGGAGACTTATGATGGATTTATAAATAAATAATTGTACCAAAATAAGGCAGAAAAAGAAAAAGAGGAACAAAGAACAGATGGGGGCTTCCCCGGTGACGCAGTGGTTAAGAATCCACCTGCCGATGCAGGGGACACGGGTTCGAGCCCTGGGCCGGGAGGATCCCACATGACACAGAGCAACTAAGCCCATGCGCCACAACTACTGAGCCTGTGCTCTGGAGCCTGTGAGCCACAACTACTGAAGCCCGCATGCCACAACTACCTAAGCCGGCACGCCTAGAGCCTGTGCTCCACAGCAAGAGAAGTTACCACAATGAGAAGCCCACGCAACGAAGAGTAGCCCCGTCTCACTGCAACTAGAGAAAGCCCGCGTGCAGCAATAAGGACCCAACACAGACAAAAATAAATAAATACATTTAAAAGAACAGATGGGATAAATAAAAAATAAATAGCAAGATAGTAGGCTTAAGTCTAACCATATCAATAATCACAGTAAATGTAAATGGTATAAACACTCTAATTAAAAAGCAGAGATTGTCAGATTGGATTAAAAAAGCAAAACCCAACTACATGCTACCTACAAGAAACACTTTATTATTTATTTGTTTATTTTTGGCTGCGTTGGGTCTTCTTTGCTGCACATGGGCTTTTTCTAGTTGCAGTGAGTGGGGGCTACTCTTCGTTGCGGTGCCTTGCCTGGGCTTCTCATTGTGGTGGCTTCTCTTGTTGCGGAGCACAGGCTCTAAGCACGCGGGCTTCAGTAGTTGCGGCATGTGGGCTCAGTAGTTGTGGCTCACAGGCTCTAGAGCGCAGGCTAAGTAGTTGTGCATGGGCTTAGTTGCTCCACAGTATGTGGGATTTTCCCAGACCAGGGATCGAATCTGTGTTCCCTGCATTGGCAGGCAGATTCTCAACCACTGCGCCACCAGGGAAGTCCAGAAACACTTTAAAGACATAAATAGTTTAAAAGTAAAAGGATGGGAAAGAATACCATTGCTGACACTAGCCAAAAGAAAGCTGGAGTAGCTATATTAATATCAGACAAGTAGGTTTCAGGGATAATGAAGGTTATTTCATAATGATGATAGGGTCAGTTAATCAAGGAGCCATAACAATCTTAAACATTTATGCACCTAATAATAAAGCTTCAAAATACATGAAACAAAAAATGGATAGAAACAGACAAATACAAGTACAGTCAGAGTTCAGTTCTCCTCTCAATAATTGATAGACCAAGTAAGCAGAAAATCAGCAAGGATATAGTAGACTTGAACAACGTGGTAAGTCAACTTGACTTTGATTAACACAGGACACCCAACAGTAGTAGAATACACATTCTTCTCAAGTGCACACAGAACATTGATCAAGATTCAAAAGGCTTCAAGCCATATTATGTTGTCTGACCACACTATAATTAAATTAGAAATCATTTATCACAAGGATCCTTGGGAAATCTCTAAATATTTGGAAACAAAATAACACACTTCTAAGTAACCCGTAGATCAAAGAAGAAACCAAAAGAGAAATTGGAAAGTAGTCTGTACTGACTTGAAAATGGAAACACAACATATCAGAATTTGTGGGATGTCACTAAAGCAGAACTTAGAGAAGTAATTGATAGCACTACCCACTAAAGAATGTCACTAGACATTCGGCTCCACAAGGATTGAATATAAGCCACTGCAGCCATTGACCTTCCACACACCCTGAAAAGAGTTCAGGACAGAGATTAGGAATGAGGCACTCTGTGCTCTGGGAAAACTGGCAGAACAGGCCATAAGATAGATATTTTCAGGAGAAATTTTTTATGAACCTGGATTCTTGCATCTTCCCTTAGAAAAGCACTAAATCATTAACTAAGATTTCCATTCCTTGTGACTAGCAGCAACCTTCTACTGAGATGTGTGCTTGGTTGCACCTACCCGCTTTGCCAAAATCACATATGTACTGACCTCTCCCCTTACCTCTTCTGAACAGTTTCTTGAGCTATCTGAGAGGCTCTCTCCCAGGCTACAGTCCTCAGTAAGACACTGGATAAACTCCACTCACAGCTTGTACATTGTGCGGTTTTGTTTTTGTTTTTTTAAGTAGCAGTAAACACCTATATTAGGAAAAAGGCAAGGTCTCAGGTCAATGATCTCAGCTATATTAATATCAGACAAGAAGATTTCATGGGACTTCCCTGGCAGCACAGTGGTTAATAATCCGCCTGCCAATGCAGGAGACACGGGTTCGATCCCTGGTCTGGAAAGATCCCACATGCCACGGAGCAACTAAGCCCGTGTGCCACAACTACCGAGCCTGTGCTCTAGAGCCTGCGAGCCACCACTACTGAAGCCCGCGCACCTAGAGCCTGTGCTCCACAACAAGAGAAGCCACTGCAATGAGAAGCCCACGCACCACAACAAAGAGTAGCCCCCACTCGCCACAACTAGAGAAAGCCCGCACACAGCAACGAAGACCCAATGCAGCCAAAAATAGATAAATAAATAAATTTACAAAAAAGAATCTGCCTGCCAGTGCAGTGGATGCGGGTTCCGTCCCTGGTCCGGGAAGATCCCACATGCCGCGGAGCAACTAAGCCTGTACACCACAACTACCGAAGCCTGTGAGCCCTAGAGCCCGTGCGCCACAACTACTGCGCTCGCATGCTGCAATTACTGAAGCCCACGTGCCTAGAGCCCGTGCACCGCAACTCGAGAAGCCACTGCAATGAGAAGCCTGCGTACTGCAACGAAGAGTAGTCCCGGCTCACCGCAATTAGAGAAAGCCCGCGCGCAGCAAGACACAACGCAGCCAAAAAAAAAAAAAATTCTAGAGGGAATTCCCTGATGGTCCAGTGGTTAGGAATCTGTGCTTTCAGTGCCGCGGCCCGGGTTCAATCCATGGTTGGAGAACTAAGATCCCACAAGCTGCCCCCTCCCCAAATAATCTAGAAAAAGAAATTTGAAGTAAGTGGAAGAAAACAAGTAAGGATCTAAGTGGGTATCAATGAAATAGAAAACTATAGAGAATAATCAGTGAAACCAAAAGATGATTCTTTAACAAGATCAATAAAATTGATAAATCTCTAGCCAGAGTGCTCAGGCAATGAGGTCAAAAAAAGAGGAAGACAAAATTACCAATCTCAGGGATGAGAGTGGTGACTGCTACAGATTCCACAGATATTAAAAGAGAATGTTACAGGGAATTCCCTGGCAGTCCGGTGGTTAGGACTCCGTGCTTTCACTGCCAAGGGCCTGGGTTCAATACCTGGTCAAGGAACTAAGATCCTGCAAGCTGTGCGGCACGTCCAAAAAAAAGAGAGAGAGAATGTTATGAACAACTTCATGTCAACAAATTCCACAACTTAGATGAAATGGACAAATTCCTTGAAAGATCCAAAATACAAACACTCTCTCAAGAAGTAATAGCTAACCTGAAAAGCCCTACATTTATTAAAGAAATTGGAATTGTAGTTGAAAACCTTCCCACAAAGAAAACCTTAGGCTTGTGTGCCTTCACTGAGGAATTCTATCAAATATTTAAGGAGGAAATAATATCAATTTTACACAAACCGTTCCCAAAAAATTTAAGAGAAGGGAATACGTCTCACCTCAGCTCATTCTATGAGACCAGCATTACCCTGACACCAAAACCGGGCAAAGATATTACAAGAAGAGAAAAACATACTGAGATATCACTACCCAAGAGAAAAGGAAATATCTGTTCATGCAAAAACTTGTACATGATATTCATAGCAGTTTTATTTGTAATAGCTAAACACTGGAAACAACACAAATGTCCACCAACAGGTGAGTGAATTGTGGTACATCCATCCAGTAGAATGCGACTCGGCAATTAAAAGGGACTATCGATACATGCATCACTGTGGGAGTCTCAATTATGCTAAGTGAGAGAAGCCATATAAAAAGGAGTACACCCTGTATGATTCCATATATCTAAAACTAGAAAATGCACACTAATCTATAGAGACAGAAAGCAGGTCAATTGTTGCTTGGGGAAGGAGGGGAAAGGGACAGTGGGAGGGAGACATTGCCAAGGGGCACAAGGAGACTTTTGGGTGTGACAGATACGTTTACTTCATGGATTTATACACAAGTCAGAATGCGCCATGTAGCACAATTTCAACTTGTAACACTTGGGATGTCCACTTAATTGGGTTTTTTTTTTTTTAATGTTATTTATTTATTTATTTATTTGCTGTACTGCGTGGCATGTGGAACTTCCCCGACCAGGGATCAAACCCGAGTCCCTGCAGTGGAAGCACCGAGTCTTAACCACTGGACCACCAGGGAAGTGTACTTAATTGTATTTTAGTTGTACGACAATGAAGAATTGTTTTTTAAATAAGGTATTGTTATCATTATTGTTGTTGTTATTATTTGGCCGTGCCACATGGCTTGCAGGATCTCAGTTCCTGGACGAGGGATTGAACCTGGGCCCCGGCAGTGGAAGTGCTGAATCCTAACCATAGACCACCAGGGAACTCCTGGTATTATTTTTAAAAAATAAAATTAAAGTATACAGCTGGGAAAGGAAATACTGCTTTCCATTGTTGGTTGGCAACTATCTCTAAGAGGAAGAAGTATGTTTTCCTTTCTCTCCAGGACCTAGAGAAAAACCTCTGTGCTGGGTTAATATCAGCCACTGGGAAGATCAGTCATCTGAGATTCTGGATTCTCAAAAAGACTGTCTGCAGAGGCTGACCTTTGCTGTAGACTCATATCTTAAAGAGCTTTATCTGGACTCAAATGTCCTCCCTTCAGGAACAGAACAGAAGTTCCCAAGTGTTGGTCACCGAGGTCCTGCAGAGAACAGTCATCTTTACATCTTTCCTTTTGATGCTCTCAACATCCTGGCAAGACCTGAGGAGGTGAAGGCACCTCACCTGCAGCTGTCCCAGCCAGGCCACCGGAAGTGGGCGTGGATCCCACACCCCAGAGTGGGGCTCAGTCTGACAAGTACTTCCAAACCCACTCCTCACCAGTCCCTTTCCATCCCAGAAGAGGGCTCCCCTCCCCACCCATTTTGCACATGAGGAAATGGAGGCCAGGGAGGTCCTGCCTGGTCTTGTTCCAAGACAGTGCAGCTGGAGGTCGCTCTCTGCTGCAGGGCACCTGCCAGCGGGGCCACCGTGATGTCTCCTGCCTCGAATGGCCTCTGGCAGGGCTTGGTGGAATTCCCCTGGCAGGAATTTGGGTGAGGCAGGCAGGGGTTAGCATCCCAGACTGAAGCCAGGCCACCTGGCTCACTTCTCGGCATCTCCAGTTCTAGCCCTTTGACCTTGGACAGGTTACTCGACCTCTCCCTGATTCAGCTCACTCACCTGCAAAATGGAGGTGGTAATAGCACTCACCTCCTGCAAGTGCAAAGAGAATTAAAAGGGTGTAAAGCCATCAGAACAGTGCTTGGCCCCGAGAGAGGCTACAGAAGCACTCTTAAATAAATAAACGGCTTCAGCCCTGTCTAGTCCTGAGGTTTGGGCTCCTGCCATTCCCACCCAGAGAGCCCTGGGTGGAGGCCCCACTGATGCTGCAGAGCATCTGCCCTGTGCCCCCCACGCAGCAGGCACTTTCCAATCCTTCTGTCAGCCTCACTCCAGCAGGATAAGGGGAGGCTTCGTGAGCCTCGTTCCCAAGATGAGGGAACAGACCCCGAGGGGACCACACCACCAGCAGGTGACAGGGTGGGACCAGGCCAGGTCTGTCTGCCTCTGAGACTGGGCCTAGGAGAGGACCGGCCCAAGCGACGCCCACCTAGCGCCTCCTTGGTCTGGAACTCGGGCTGAGGCCGGCCTGGAGGGCACGCTCTGCCCACCAGGCTGCGTGACTTCTGGGGTGTCCCTGCCTGCATAGTAGCCTCACTGGTGGTCGTAAGGGCCCCTCGAAGGGGCCCTGGACACCTGCGTGGGAACAAGGACAGCCCACCTCTCTCCAGCTGTTTCATGCTCCAGCCCAGCCAGTGCATCGCGTGCATGCATCTGAGAGGCGGGGAGATTGAGAACAGCTGCCTCCGCCTGGATTCTCCCAGAACTCGCCTGGCAACACCCGGCCAAGGTCCTCACACCATCCTGGTAAGAATCTCTTTGAGTGGTCATGTTCGTCACATTCAAGGTTTGTGGGCAGATGAGGGCCAGGGATGGGCAGGGAGCGAGGGGCAGGAGGGACACAGACAGCTTGGCGTTTCTCCAGCCGGGAGCTGCAGGACACGGGCTTATCAGCTTGCCTGGCCCTGGGCCGGCTTCCTCATCCTTCTCCTCTCTGTGGCCCCTTCTACCCGCACCCGCTTTGCCTTCTCCTGGGGAGCCTGAGCCCCCTGTCCCAGAGCGGGGGACACAGGG
The DNA here is from genome assembly GCF_949987515.2 of Delphinus delphis. Classification (NCBI taxonomy): domain Eukaryota; kingdom Metazoa; phylum Chordata; class Mammalia; order Artiodactyla; family Delphinidae; genus Delphinus; species Delphinus delphis. The sequence continues at coordinate 25,137,612 of NC_082695.1, forward strand.
AGATACTTCTGTGACTCCCAAGCCACTGGGCAGGCTCATGTCTTTAAAGCAAGGAGGCCAGGGAGGGGCCAGGACCCCAGGATGGAGCATTGAGAGCTGGAAGGGATGGTGGACAGAGGAGAGGAGAGACCGGGGGCCGGAGAGGGAGCAGAGCTGGGCTGAACCGGGTGCTCTTCATGCCTTTCTGGCTTTCTCCCGATAGGGGTTCCGCCAAAAGCAGTGAGAGCGGCGGGGCCTGACCTCGGGGCTGGCAGGCAGCGCAGGAGAGGAGCTCCTTTTCCTCACTGCCTCTTGTCGGTCCTGGGACCGACGTCACCCTTCTTGGCCATCTCCCTTCTGTCCCAAGAGGCTGTTGTGCATCTGGCTGCCTGGGGACGTGTGTAATCAGTGCTGACTCATAGTCCCCTGTGGGCCAGAGCTATGGGGGAAGGTCAGCTGGTGGGCCCCGGGATGTGGGCCCGGGGGACCCCCACCTTCTCCTTGGCCTGTGGGGCTCCCTCCGCTGCTGGGTCTCTCCTCATCCTGCAGGATCCAGCTACCCTAGTCCTGACCTCCCAGTGCTGCAGGGGAGCCTTGGGCCATGGCTTCCCTGCTGCAGCCTCAGTCCACCCGACACCTCTAAATTCCTTCCTTGTCCCGGCCCAGCTCCCCACACTGGGCTGGGAGGTGACTGTGGCGTCTGGTCTGGAGCCTGCCCTTATGCTGCTTGCGGAAGACAGGAGATGGCCCCCTGCTGGGGCAGCTCCAGTACTGCTCTCCCCCGGGGCCCCCCACTGCTGTGGGCCGTGCCCACCTCACCCCTGCATGCTCCCTTGGGGTCCCGCATGGGGGGAGGACTCTGCATGTGGGCCCCCAGGGCCTGGAGGGAACACAGAGCTCTTTGTCTCTGGCCTGATGTCTCTCCTCCCCAACCCCATGGAGTTGCCCACTCGCCAAGTACAGGAGGCCTGGGGGGTGGGTACCAGGGCTGGTGGGCAGTGCTGTGCCCTGTGGGAAATGAGCCTTGCCCCCTGTCGGCACAGTCTCGTGCCCAGCCCAGGGGGCCCTGGTGGGGAGGTCAGCAGCCTGCGCTCCTCTCTGGGCTCCCAACCTGCTCCTCCCCAGCTCCTTCCTCAAAGTGCCCAAGCACCGCCCAGACGTGAGTGCCAGGTCTCTGGAGGCTTCCTCTAACTCCCCGACCACAGACGGACCCTCCCCCCTTCTTTGGTTTCCGTGGGAACCCTGCCCAGGGAGCACCCAGGGGAGACCAGTGTGAGCTTGGCCCCTCCCTTTTGGGCAGGCAGGGCCCCTGAGTCCCAGCCACCCCTTCTCCCAAACCCAGCCACAGGGCTGGTGCTCAGTGGCCCTGAGGCCCACAATGCAGAAAGGCTGAGGTGGAGGTGGCATCGGCCTTTATTGTGGGGTCTGCACAGTAGGTGCCGGGCCCCTCCTGCTGAGGGAAGGCTGAGACTCCAGCCTGGACCGACCATCCAGTCTCCAGTGAGCCCATCCTCCTCTGCGCACTGGATCTGGGTCCTGTGGGGTAACTCCGCCTCCATCACCCCCTCCCACGTGCTCGGGTGCGTTGCCAGTCAGGAAGCAGGAGCCAGGGCGGGTGGCGGGTCACCTGGTGCAGCAGGCCTGGGGCTCGGGCCCTGGCCCGGCAGCTGCAGAGCCCCAGGTGGAGGCAAGGGCCGTGGCCCCGGCCATGCCACCCTCAGGCTCTGGGTCCAGGCTCTCGTAGATGGTGGGCAGTGAGGTGCGCTGGCTTAGCCGCCGGCGCAGGCCAACCAGCAGGGGCTGGGGCAGGGAGGCCACATCCACGTTGTTGCCCAGGTCCACCCAGGCCAGCACCGGGAACTTGGTGGTGTCCTTGATGGCCTCAGTGAGCTCACGGGCGGCAGCCCGCGTCAGCCGGTTGCCATTGAGCAGAAGCTGGGTGAGGCAGGGCAGCGTCCAGAGGCTGGGCAGCAGCCGGTGCAGCAGCTCATCACTCAGCCCCGTGAAGCTCAGGTCCAGCACTGCCAGCCTGGCGCCCTGGCTGCCCAGGTAGCGCATGATATGCTGCACGTCCCGCACCGACAGTGGTATACCCGATAGGTTCACGGTCTCCCCCGCCGGCAGAGTCTTCTGGAGGTTGCTCTTGAGGCTGCGGGAGGGTCGCGGGTGGGGAGGGACTGAGCAAGGGCCCCACCTGCCTCAGACAGTGACCCCTCTGTCAGGGCAGCAAGGCCCAGGCCCTGCAGATGGCCACTTCCTAGATGAGTAGCCATGGGCAATGCTCTGAATCGCTCTGAGCCTTAGTCCCCTTTGGTTAAGAGGCGACCTGGCTGTGAGGATTAGATGCACTTGCGTTAAGGCTCCATGAGCCGTTATAAAAACCCTCTGTGCGCTTGCATCACCACACCTGCTACATCTGTTGTCTCTTATTTTTATGCCAACTCAGTGGGGTGGGAATGATTATCCTATTCTGCAGAGGAGCAAATGGGTGCTTGGAGGGGTGACGTGACCCTTCCACGGTCACACACCACTAAGGGGGAGCCAGGTCTCCAAATCGGGGTGTTCTGACCCCTCAGCCCATGCTTTTTTTTCACGTGCCTCCTCTAAGGTTGACCCTTTTGGAATAAGGACAGATGTGGGAACAGGCCCAGGGTAAGCAAGAGGGCCATGTTGGGGGATGTGGGTGGGATCTGCCCTAGGGGAGGGCTCCCTGTGTCCTAAGCTGGAAGGGAGGTTTAGAGACTGAGGAGGGTCCCCCACTGCCCCCAGAACCCCCTCTAGTTCTCTCCTGTCATTTGAACATGGGCCTGCCTGGGGACTGACAGCAGTGGGAACACCTCCAGGGCCCTCACCTGCCAAGGCAGGGAACAACCCCATGGGCTCCAGGCTCAGCATGGGCCACCAGGCCTGAGGGAGGGGGCAGGAGGCTGGGGGGCAAGCAGGGGAGAGCACCAGGGCCCAGGTGCCAGTGGCCTGTTCCCAGGCTGAGTCTGTGGCCACGAGGTTGTGATGGAGTGACTAAGGGGGACCCCGTTGCAGAGTGAGCTGCTGGGCTGGCCTTGGAGGCCTCAGCTTCAGGCAGCCTGGCAAAGAGTCCCCAGAGGGCTTCAGGAAGCAGGGCAGTGTGGCCTTGGGCGAGACACTCTGCCTCCCCTGGCCTCAGTTTCCTTCCCTGGAAAATGGGAATCATGACCCAGACTCCACCTCCCTCCCAGCCTGTCCTGGGGACTCTGCTGACTCCAGCTGAGGCCCCCAGGGGGGCCAGGCCCTGTGATAGGCGGGGCGTTGAGGGACAGGCAGATGGCAGGAGGCAGTCACACGGAGAGGAGCTGGCCTTGGGGAGCATCCGCCTGCATTGCCACCGGCCAGTGACGGGCAGTGATGCAGCCAAGGGTGAGGGCCTGCAGGGTGGGATTTCAGGCCCCAGCTCTTGTTGACAGAGGCCTGGGAAGGGACCCCCCCAGGGGCCAGGCGGCTGGGCTGTGTCTGGGCTCCCTTACCAGCTCTGGGTCTTCCTTCGGGGCAGGCTGGACCCCTGCTGCCGCTTGGAGTGAGGGGTGAGGTGGTAGATGAGCTGCCGGCAGGTCTTGTCCGAGGACTCCCAGAGCTCATAGTCCTGCGGGGGCAGCGCTGTCAGGGGAGGCGGAGCCCTGTGAGCCCCCGGGCCTTGGGGACCCAAGTGTGTGCATGCGCACAGGCATTCATCACGGATCACTGAGCCGCCCACTGGTTTTCCCCTCCACCCCCGCCCCCCTGCCCCGTGGCCTGGCACAGAGCCAGGGGAGGCTGCCCACTGGGAGCTGGACAGGCTGGTCCGAGGCCCGTGGTGCCCGGCGGGAGGAAGCCCAGACAATGGGCCCTTGTTCCCTGTCCTCAGGCCCTGGGCCAGAGTCTCGGGCTATCAGCCACTGGCTCCCTGTCTACCCTCGGTGCCCCCCTGGGACTCACCACAGGGGGAGGCAGGACCAGGCCTCTCCAGGGAGCCCTGCTCCACTGACGCCACCCCCAGGGAATAGGAACAAGCCAGGTCAGCACGCTCTTCTTCCTCTCACTCTCCAAGCGAGACCGCACCCGTGGGGCCTGGGTCTGGGCTGCCAGCAGGGAGGGTTACCATTTTCCAGCACCACCACCTGGCTCTCTCTGGCTCCCAAGTGGACCCTTGCAGAGGCCCAGCTCAGGCAGGATGTGGGGTGGACTGCTTTCCACAGGCTGGCACCAAGCACGCTCCACCACCCAGCACATTCTTTTACCCAGTCCCTCTGTTAACAGCGGGCACCACAGTGGCAGCAAGGCCCAGGGGTCACCGCGATGGCTCTAGGCTAGCCTCACAGACCCCTCAGTGACAAGCGCGCCTGGACGTGGCAGTTCAGAGCTGGCAGAGCCCAGAGTGGGCATTCCTGTTTCACTCGGGGGCTCACTGTGACAAAGGGCCGGGGGCCGGGGGCTGGCCACAGGCTGTGTCAGGAGTGCGGCACCTTCCATGCTTATGGCAGGACGTCCGCAGGTGCCGACATAGCAGGTGGGGACAGGTGTTCTGGGCAGACGCGGTGGCAGGAAGGGAGTTGAGGCTGCAGGTGGCAGGTGCCAGCTCAACACGAGGAGGGATGTGCTTGTGGCTGAGTTGCTGTGGGACGCAGTGGGAACATGTGGACAGGGGTTCCAGCCAAGGGAGCTCTCTTCTGGCTCTGGGACTCAGGGACTGGGAGCCTGGTTCCATCAATGGATTTGTCAGAATGTCCTGTATCCCGAAGGGTCCTCATACGACTACCTGCCTGGGTCCCAGGGCCTGGCACACAGTGCTGAAATTCAGGAAACGGGTCTAGGGAATTCCCTGGCGGTCCAGTGGTTAGGGCTCCGTGCTTCCACTGCAGGGGGCACAGGTTTAATTCCTGGTTGGGGAACTAAAATACTGGATGCCGTGCTGCAGGGCCAAAAAAAGAAAAGAGGAAACGGGTCTACCCAACAGATGACTTTCCAGGGCTGGGAAAGCAGAGTTCCCATGTGCTCCAGCTGCTGGCCAGCCTCATACACTGAAACTGGCATCAGGTCCCAGAGAGGGACAGTGACCCGCCTAAGGCCACGCAGCAGACCAGGTGAGGGCCCAGATCCTAGCTCCCAGCTCTGGGCTCTTCTGGTCTGTCAACCACACTACCCAGCCTGGGGCCCGTGCCTCACCGACTTGGGGCACTGCAGGTCCCGGGCCAGGTTCACAAGCAGGTCGTGGGAGATGGGGTCCACCAGATTGAGGAAGGCCACATTCCTGTAGAGGATGTCTGTGAGGAGGGTCCCCTCGAGGCCTAGGTCCTGCAGGTAGTGAGAGTGGAATGAGCCAGGGGTCGAGGCCTCCCTCCCCTAGCCCCCATCCCAGTCAGCCAGAGGCTCTCACATCTGTTCCCCTCTCTCCATTTCCCCTCTGAGGCTTGCTGGAGCCCTCCACACAATGGCGATGAGCAAACTGTCCGGGGCAGGTGGACCCTTTGGATGAGCAGAGGGTCGGTGCATCAGGGGCCTCAGGGAGGTGGTAAGTGGGTCCAGGAACCCTTAGACTGGTTCCCTGGAGGTGAAACGTTCTGCTGAGACCCCCTGGCTCCTCTGGGATTGGGCTTGTCTGGGGTATTCTCTGGGGGCTCCTTGATGATCCCCAAATGCCCCTGCCCTCCTCATTCCCTTTGGGGCCCCTGCCTCTATCCACCTATCCCCGAGCTCTCCTGAGCTATGGCCGCCACCTCTTTGCTGACGGGTCCAGACCCTTCTTGTCAGGGTGGAACTCTCTCTCTCTCAGCTCATACGACCCAAAGACAACTCAGACTGGGTGTGTCTCGCCTCCTGTGCCCCAGCTCAGTAAAGTGCCGCCATCCCATCTTCCCAGGCACTTGGGCCAGAGCCCAGGAATCACCCCGCACTCTTCCCTCATCCCTCCTCTGCCCAGCTCTCCCCGCCCCAAGCCCACTGCTCAAGGAGCTTCAGGCCTCATCCCCTCACAGCCTCCTCCCGGGGCTCCTAGCCTCCTGATACCCTTCCAGTCCACCCTAATGCTGCCAGAGCCAGCTCTATGAAACACACGCTTGACCCCTAACCCCTTCAGTGGAAACCAAATGCTCTCAAGGTTGTATGATGGCAGAGACTCGCACACAGCCTGCAGTCTCAGAACTCCCTGTGGCCTGGCCTTCACACCCTCTCTCGCCCACCAGCCTTCCTGTCCAGCCTCCAATCCTCCCACCCGTCACACAGATCCCATCATCAGGTCCCTGGCCTGCCCTGGCCTTCCTGCCTTCACCCCTTGGCCTCTTCCTCCTGTTATTCCCATAGGCCTGGTGTGGTGCCTTTTCGGGGTCCGTTTAGAGGATATGCCGACAAGCTGACGAGACAGGCACAGCCAGGAGGGGCCTCGAGACCCCATGTGGACCCTCCCCAAGCCAGAGTGTAACATGTTCTGTGTATAAGCCCAGGGCACAGGAGGCCAGGCCAGGCCAGAATGACCAAGGTCCATAACTGCAGAGTCCCTGAAGGTTATGGGGCAGGACAGGCGGGCCTCAAATTCCAACCTTCGGGACACCAGTGGGCAACCTAGCTCGTTCCCCAGCTAAAATTTCCAGCTGGTGCCTTGGGCTGCAGATGCCATGCCGGACAGAGATCGTGCCTCTGAATAGTCTCTCGCTGATTTATGCTGCTCTGTTGTTTGCATTTTAAACACGGCTCAAGTTGGAGATGACAGCTAGGGAGGATCCAGTAGAAGGGAAGGATGGCTGGTGAGCCTGGGCTGACCCAGTCAGGGTCCCAGACCAAAGCCTGCCTTCTGCTGATGTGGACAGCTCCTCTTAAAGGGCCAGCCCCACCTTTCCAGCCTGCTGAGCCCAGAGAAAGGAAACCCAGTGCAGCAGGAGGAGCAGAGCTGGGAGACTGGAGGGTGAGCTCTGGCCTTGGCTGGCCCCCAATTTGCTCTGTGGCCCTAGGCTCACTGCTTTTCTCCAAGCCTCAGTTTCCCAATCATCCACCTGCAGGTCAAAGACCACCGGCACAGCTGATTTCGGCTTACAGGACGGGGCCGATTGTGGTGGCAGCTGCTGCAGGGTATAGGGATGTGGGCAGAGAGAGGAGTGGCTTGCTCAGTGGTGATGCTGGGATCAGAACCCATGTCTCTTAAGGCAACCCAGGGCTAGGGATATGGGACTCAGGTACCTGGTGTATGTGGAACCAGAGCCCCCACCCGTCGTGATGTGATGTTGTGATGAACAGATGCCAGGTGTGTGTACTCAGTGGGCGAGAGCTGCCCGTTAGGAGGATGGGCATTGTGTGCTGTGGCTTTGTCTGAGCTGACGTGGAGAGGTTGCACCCACTGACCAGCTGGGCTGTCACTTCCCCAGGTCCTTGCTTCGGGGTCCAGTGCAGTGCCTCCCTTCACCCTGGAGGGGGGAACCATCCTCTTCCCATTGCCCCTCAATACAAGATGATTCACCCCCACCTGCCCTCTTCCCAGCCGCCCTCCTTTCTTCTAAGGGCCTGAATGTGGACTCTTAGCTCCAGGCTTGGGAGCACCCTCAAACCCCAGAGACGCGTACAGTCATGGGACCCCCTCCACACTCACAGTCCCCCCGACCCCACAACTCTAGCTGACTGCCTTCCCTCCCTCGCCCTCCGGCCCAGACAAGACCCCCACCGCTGAGGCCAGTCGTCCCCTCCCCTCGGAACCCGCCCGGCCCGCGCGCCCGAGGCCAGCTCCGCATCTCCTGCCGGCCCCTCCTCGGCCTCCAGCCCCGGCCGGCCGGCCGGCTGCTTGGCTGCTTCTCTCACCTGGCGCAGGAGGCGCAGCAGCTGCCGGGCGCGCTCCGGCCGCCGCTCGCGGAGCGTCGACTGGATCTCGCGGAGCCAGCGCACCCGGCGCTCATAGGGCGCCGGCCCGCACCCCGCCGCCGCCCCAGCCTCCGAGCCCGCTTCGGGACCGGGCCGCCGGCCCAGCCGCGCCCCCATGGCCGCCGCGCGGCGGGCGCCGAGCCGGCGGGAGGCAGGGCCGCTTGCGCCCCGCCCCTGGCCCCGCCCGGGATGCTCTGGGCGGGGAGCGCGGGATCCAAGGCTGCGCGCCCCGGCAGGGCCGAGGCGGAGGAAGGGAAGAGGGTTCTTGCTGGGGGCCCCGGAGCTCCCACACCCGGTTTGGGGGTGTCGCTGGAGGAGGCCCTCGCCCGCGCTAGACCTGGCTCGAGCCCTGTCGCCAGGAACTGGAGCTGCCGGGACGAGGTGGCGCTCGGCGCCTTTAAAGGCTCCGAGCCTCCGTGCTGATTGTGGAACAGTCGCTTTGGCGGGGCAAAGAGCACTGGACTTGCAGTCAGGGCGGGATGGGTGGGGGTTCCGCTGCCGTTTGCCAGCTTTAGACAGTGCCAGCGCCTGCTTTCAGAATCTCCCCCGCCCCAGCCGCAGCGAGCAATTGTAGCATCTGACCTGTCCGCCTTGCGTGGACACTTCTGAGTTGACAAATGTTTATCACCCCTCCCTGCTTGGCTGGGGGCAGACTTGGGCAGGCCGGCCTCCTCTGCCAGACACCTGGGAGATAAATGGGATGGGGGATGCTGGTTAACCATCTCAGCCTGGCTCTGGGCAGGCTGGCAGCAGGCCAGCCGCACCTGCCCCTGCTTCAGTCTTCCCTGTGACAGAAGTGGGGAAAGTGTGTGGGGTGGGGGCTGGCTACTCCGGGGACCAAGTTTGAGCCAGGAGCCCCTAGCTGGAGAGGTCTTTATTGGAGGCTTGCTGCCCCTTATAGCACCCCCCACCCAGCTCTCGGCCCCTCACATTCCCAGGGTAGGGGGCATTTGGGGCACTAGGCTCCAGACCCTGACCTCCACAGCAAGGAGGGTGTGTCCAGCCTGGGAGGACAGTGTAGCTGGGCACGGGTGCCGGGGGTTGAGCATGGACAGCGATAGGGGGAGGAGAGGCTGTCCGAGGGCCTGTAGTAAGTGAGGGCAGAGTTAGGCTCCTTCTTCTGAGTTAAGAATTGCCCCCCCCAAGACTGTCCAAGACAGAGTGCTGGGCTCTGTGGTGCCCTGGGGCTGAGCCCCTGAGACAAGGCAGAGGGTCTGACCACCCACTGAACCCCAGCCCTTGTCGTTGCCTGCTTGGGTGCCCCCATTGGGCCTGTTCCTGGGGCCTTCCTATCCCGGAGCCCCTTCTTTCCTGCCATCTGCGACTGGACCCAGACACCTCCCTTCGCTGCTATGTAGCCAGCTTTGTCCTGGGGCCACCTTGGCACCACAGGTTTCCTCCCTGGCAAACCTGCATGACTGCCCGGCCTGCCTTCCTCCAGGGCCAAGGTGCTGCTCTCACTAAACTGGGCCAGAGACTTCAGCAGCAGCCCCATTGCCCCAGGGGCCTCGCAGACCCCTACCCAGAGCTGGCAGGCTGGTAAGACCTCCCCCACCCCAATCTCAGGGCTGGAGCCAGAGCTGGGATGATTCCCAGATCGTGACCATATCCTTCCAGAGGCTGAGCCAGGTCTGGACATTGTCCCCTCAAAAGCGAGAAGGCCGAGGTTGGGGGAGGGGGTGGGGTGGGGGCGGGGGGGAAGGCAAGGGAGGGCTGAGCCTGGATGTCATGAAGGGGGGCCGTCAGGCAGCGGCAGAGGGAGTATGCCCAGAGCTTGGAATCCCATGGAAAGTGGAGAACTGCTCCCCAGCCCCACCCCTCAACCCCGCCCCACCCTCTGTGTCCTTGGCTGAGAGATTCCTGGAGAACATTTTCCAGGAAAGGAGGGAGGGGTGGCATCTGGGCCGAAATCCCTGCCTGGGCCTCCCTCAGCCTCCTGTGAGGGGTGGCGAGGTTGACTCTTTCTGGCCTAACCTGACTGGGACAGGGGACCCCAGAGACAGAGCTGTGCCCTCGGGAATGGTAGCATTGTCCCCCCACTGGCCGGCCTCCATGTATGCTTAACTAAAGCCTGCTGGCCCCTCTGCCTGGAGTTGCCCTGGGCCGCTGAGCTGTGTTTGGGGAGACCCCGTGGGTGGAGGGCTGTGGTGTTGCCCTCTCAGCCCCCAGGGCTGATGTGGAGGTTCAGGGGTTCTCGGGGCAGCCTTACCACCCCTGGGAGCCAGAGAGTCAAGTGGACGGAACCCAGGCCCTGCTGGGGGCATCTTGGGCCCCAAGTGGGAACTTCCAGGAGACAAGTAGCACCGACAGCTGGTGGCCCAGGTGGAATGACAGGGAAGCAGGGTCCTGATGACCCAGCAGGTTGGGTGGAGGGCTGTTGCTGGCGCTGCAGCTGGACCTGTCCCACCTTCGGGCGTCTTCCCTACCCACCCAGTGGGATATTTCAAGCCCAGGAGGAGGCAGGGAAGCCCAGGGCTGATGGTACCTCAGCAAGGAGCCAGGTGTCACTGAGCCTCCTGGCAGCCACTGCAAAGAAGGATGCAGGATGGATTCGGAACTCACTAGGAGGAAGGAAGCAGACAGACAGTCTATGGAGACAGTTTCCCCTGGATCTGGCTCTAAGGAATAGGTTGTGAGCTTCCTGCAGGGCTAGGAGTCACCACGGGGGTCACAGGTGTAGGCTCAGGCCCCAGCTCCTAATCCCCTGGACCTGCCCCCTTTTGGGGTGTATAAACACGGACAAGGTAGTTAGTGGTACTAGTTTTCTGTGGCTGTCATAACAAATTACCACAAACTTGGTAATGGCTTAAAACGACAGAAATGTATTCTCTCCCAGTTCTGGAGGCCAAAAGTCTGAAATCAAGGTGTTGGCAGGGCTGTGCTCTCTGAAGGTGCTCGGGAATCGTCTCTCTTTGCCCGTTGCCAGCTTCTGGCGATGGCCGGCAGTTCTCGGCCTTCCTTGGCTCGTAGCTGCTTCACTGCAATCTCTGCCTCCATGGCCACAAGGCCTCCTTCACTGTGTCTGTGTGTCTCCCTTCTTACAGGAAGCCTACCTTATTGAATTTAGAGCCTACCTTAACCCAGGATGATCTCATCTTAACTAATGACTTCTACAGAGACTCTATTTCCAAATAGGGTCCCATTCAGAGCTCCCAGGCGGATGTGGATTTGGGGGGAAACTATTCGGCCCACTACAGTAGCTTCTGCAAAACTGTTTCCTCCTCTGTAAAATGGGGAAAATAGAATGCCCATCTGGCAAAGGTGTAGGATTAGACGCAGCGAGGAAAGCGTCCAGCACACACGCACGTGGCATGCGTAGGCTCTAATCAATCTTCCGTGGCTTCATGCCGAATCCACCCAGCCACCTGACAGCCATTATATTTACATTTAGTGATGATCACTGGGCCCTGTGGATACTTCAGAGACAAAGACGCAGGAGGTTAAAGGAACAGCAGAGGTGGGGAGCTGTGATGGGGGTCCCAGACACTGCGGGAGCCAAGGAAGAATCAGACCAGGAGACAGAGGAGGGCTTCAATGAGGAGGCGGTGGCGTTGAAGTTGGGGCCTGATGGAAGAGCCCCAGCAGTAGGGCAGTGGGTGAATCACACAGAGGAAGGGGCAGGCCCCAGCTGACAGGAATTTATCTGGAGGGCCACGTGAACCTTTGAAGTGTTTTTCAGTGGGGGAGGGATGTGCTCAGAGCACTGCGGATGCAGTAGTAGAGCGGCTGGGGACTCTGCAAAGTTGCCAGGTGAGAGGGGGCGGTGCGGGGGGCTGGGGGGTCAGGTTTGGCGAGCAGGAGGGGGTGTAGAGGTAGGGGCTGCTGGACAGGGCCGGGGAGGATGCGTGGGCTGCTGTCCAGGGCTAGGCCCTGGCTAACATGGCCGGTGGAGGTCTGGGAGGGTAGCTGCCTAGCTCAGGTTCCGGCTTGTTGGTTAGGCATCTGAAACATCAGCCAACAGGATGTTTCAGTGAGGGGGGGGCCAAAGAGATGCTGAAAAAGGGGGTGGGGGCAGGGCTTCTACAAGCCCAGGCAGGCTGAGCAGGGTGTGCATGGAGAGTGTGGGCAGTTTTGGCATTAGCGGAACCGCGCACCCACTTAGCCCTGTGCAGGGTCACGGGGTGGGGGATGGCAGCCGTGGACAGGTGGGCTTGGGCGTTGCACCCACACACACACGCCTGGAGATAGGAGTATGTCGGCTCTCCGGGAGACCAAGCCATGTGCTGGGCTGGGGTGTGGGCAAGACGCAGCCTTCCTCCCCCACCCCCTGGAGCTCCCAGACACCGCAGATAATTATGAGGTGATGTGATACATGCTACCTATGCAGGGAACCGTAGGCAGGGAGGCTGCGGTGGCCAGGAGTGGGGCACTTATGACCTCTGAGCTCTGAGCTGCTCCTCCAGGAGGGAGAGGCAGCTGCAGGCCCGGGTGCTGGACCATGGAGGTCATGGTGCTCACAGCAGCCTGTGCATGGCCGTCTCAGTGCATCTGCCCAACAACTATTTTAATGATCCCTGCTATCCAGATAGAAAACTGAAGGCAGAAAGAGGAGACCCTGGGCCATCAGGGCTGGGACTGAACTTGAACCTAGGGACTGTAGAGCCCATGCCCTTGGTTGCGCTGCCTCTGAGTTTGGGAATTAGACTTGGTCCACCAGGTGCCAGACTGGCTCTGCTGCCGGAAGTTTCCAGGTGTTAACAAGCTGCTAGCCCTGGAGGCTCATGTACTTGCCGGAGCTCCAGCCTCTGTCCTCACATCAAAGGTGGGTGCTGAGATGGTGAACCGCTACAAGGGCACCAGGGAGTGTCTGGGACACAGGGGGCTCTCTGCCTATGCCTGCAGTTGGCCAGAGCTCACTTCCCACTACCACTGGGCCTCACCATCCCCTTCACCAAACCCGAGTTCTTCCGTCCATTCAGTGTGGTCTGTGTGGCTCTGAGAGGTGGTGGCCAAATAGCCATAGGGTATGGGGAGCCCTGCTCTGTGGCCTCTGACAGTGGGCAGGGTGTTAGGCCAGGTCCCCCTGAAGCCGGTGCAGAAGGCATTCCAAGAAGGGCAATTGGGGCTTGACATTGGGAAGAACCTGCCAAACAACCAGTCTCACTGTCCTTAGAGGTAGTGAGTTCCCTGTCATGGCAGGTGTGCAAGCCGACCCTTCTGGGGTGATGGAGATGGGAGCTCAGAGGCCAAACATTTGAGATTCTGTGGTCCTCAAATTGATGAAGATGAACTTTTGTTCAGCCAACTGACCAGATGTCTCCTTGGTGCAGATACCAGGGGACACAAAGTGTCTTGGATGATATTAGGTTTCCTGACTCCCGGTGGGCCCTGAGATCCTGGCCCAGCAGCTCTGGAGGATGGGTCAGATGCTGCTTGCATCTGGACCTGCCTGCCTGGCTCACTCACTGTGAGGCTCCCAACTGCATTTTGGGATGTTGTGTCTTTTTTTCTGGCCGAGTCACGTGGCTTGTGGGATCCCAGTTCCCCACCAGGTTTTGAACCCAGGCCCCAGCAGTGAAAGCCCAGAATCCTAACCACAAGGCCACCAGGGAACGCCCAGGATGTTGTGTCTCTACCAGCCGGATGTGGCCCACCTGGGGCACAGGCTCAGCTGGCACTTCTGGGGGCTCAGACACAGCCACTCCCAGGACCTGACAGTAGGGTGGGGCACCACTGGTAGGAAGTGGTTTGCAGGTCTTTCCCCATTTCCTGGGTTGCTGTCCTGCCGGGTAGCTTTGGGTAAGTGCTTTTTCTACTTAGGGTGAGGTTTCCTGTGCCAGGAACACCCTGCTTGCCCCACAAGTGCTTTGTTTTTCCAGGCATAGAAGTGGGGCAGACCTGAGCCTGTTAGAGCAGGAAAGTGGCCTCCAAGGCCTCTGTGGACCCACTTCTCAGAGTGGGGGATGGGCCAGGTGCCTGCCTCCCTGACCACTGGTCCAGGGCCTGAGCCTCCTGTCTGGCCAAGGCCCCCAAACTCTCTAGGTCGCTGGTGCCAGCCCCACAGGGGTGATTAGCAGATGAAAGGTTTTGGGATGGTGGGGTGGGGCCCCCAGGCTGCCTTGGCAGCTCCCCTGGCTGGAGGCCGGCCTGACCCAGGGGAGCTCCTCCAGGAGCAGGGACACAGAGACCCAAGCTCAGCCAGCCCCCAGCCAGCGCCCCATCAACACTCCCTTCTTCCCATGGCCCCTGCCCTCTGCCTGACTCCCAGAATGGCTGAGGAGCTAATGGTCTTAATGAGTGAGCTGGGGTTAATGGGTTACCCAGCCCGGTGGCACATTCACCAGCCTCCCCGGGCTCTCTAAGTCCAGATGCACTGGCCTGGCCTTCAGGGTCTGAGCTCAGCCACTTCCTTTTCCAGCTTTGATGCCTCAGGGCTCAGGAAGGGTCAGGGCGGTCAAGAGTCTCCCTTGTACCCTCACTGCTGCGGAGATGCCCCAGGCTCAAATTGTTCCCTCTGCCTGGCTGGCCTCCACAGTCCGATCCCAGTGCTATCTGGATCCCCCCCCGCATAGTTTCTGCCCCTCCCTGGCGGTCCTGGGCTCCTCTTCCTCCTTGGTTGACTATACTATCCCATCTTCAGTCTGGCTGGGGGCTGCTTGAGAGAAGAATCTGAATGGGCCAGGGTCAGATGGGAGAGTGAGTGAATGAATGAATGATGGATGAATACGTGTAAGCAGCAGGCTGTGTGTGGACCTCAGAAGAATGGGCAGGCTTGGGCCTGCCAGCCCTGTGGGGGTACCCACCCCATCCTGTTGGCTGGAGCAGGTGCGGGGTCGTGAGCAGATGGCCCCATCCTCCATCAGCCTGCCTCCTCAACCCCAGGAAGTTGAGGGATGAGGAAAGACTCCCCGGTTCATGTGACTCCTTTCTGTCCTGGTGACGGTGACCAGGGTCCTTGGAGTGACAGCCTGTGGACATCTGCAGCCCCGGGCGTGGGGGCGAGGGCATCCTCTGACCAGGAACTCTAGAGAAAGCGTCAGGCTTCTCAGGCCTGGCGGGGCCTCTGATGCTCACACACCCACCCCTGTTGGTGGAGGCATCTGGCTGTGCCCCAGCACTGTGGGACCTCTCTTTGGATATTGAACGTGGCCGGGAGTTCTCCTCCTCCCAGAGGACCCTTGGCCTAACTGGCCTCTGCCTGAAACCCAGCCTCATGTAGCCCTACCGAGGCCCTCAAAGCTCAGGTCTCTTACGCAGGGTTTGGGACCCCACTGGGCTTGAAGAGGCTACCTGCTGTCCCAGGTCACACAGCCCCAGGGACAGGACCAGGAACCAGTCCTCTTCCCACCTGGAAAGGTTCCTGTGCCTTTAAAGCCTCCCCCCACTCAGGCCAGCAGGGGGAGGGAGGGGAGGAGCTGGGCACTGGGGACTCTGCTCTGTGCTGGAGTACAGAAGGAGGACCAGCATTGCAGCCAGGTGAGCTGGGGCAGGATGGGCGTCTGGCTGTACCCCAGTGCTATGTGACCCTGAAGCTCAGCTCACCATCTCTGAGCTGCTGGACATCGTAGGAGTGGGGAGCTCAGGCTTGGGGCCTCTCGGGGGCATCTGGAGGACTGGGTTCCAGCCCCAGCTCTGTTATGTCCTGGCTGTGCTCTGGAGGAGTCCCCCGTCCTCTCTGAGCCTCAGTTTATACACCTGCGTCATGGGAGTGAGCTGCCCTTCAGGGTGATGGGGGTGGGGATTGTGTGGACGGATCCTGCAGAGGGGTCACACGGATGGGCAGAGCCTTAGGCCCTTGGTCTGACTGGGTCTGGGCTGGGAGCCTCTGTTTCTTTTCCAGTAAGTGGGTTTGAGGCTGCCTGACAAGGCTTCCTGGCTGACTGCTACAGTTGTGGGGTGGGTGGAGGAGGGTGGGGAAGTGGGCTTCTTGGATTGAGAGGGAGGAGGGCAGTGTGGAGAAACTGAGGCCCAGAAGGATGGGGCAGCCTGGGGTGGTGGTGGGGTCACTGGGGTGGCGGGTCTGGAGTAGAGGTGAGTGGTGATGGGGGCTGAGGTGCTGTGTCCTCGGGCCACATCTCTCGGGCTCTGGTTTGCTCTCATGGTGGGGGTGGGGCATGGCCGGTACAAGTACAAGGGGTGATTGCACAACTCCGGGGACGCCCGCCCCCTTGTGGTCATTGCAGGCATGTATAGCTATTTCGACAGGTTTCTGGCAGGTAGTGGTTATCAGGTCTTGGGGAAGGAGCCTCCCAAATCCAGTCTGGGTCATGGTAAGCTTCCTGCCCAGAGCTGTGTTCTCATACCTAGGGGACGTCACTCCTCACTGTGGGCATTGGTGGTAAGGAAGGTGAAGGGGTGCCTACCTGTCCATCCATGTGCCTCCAGGGCCAAGTCGCTTCTACCTAAGCCTCGGCTTCAGGCCTGTGAATGGGTTTGGGGCTGTGCCCAGTTTCGCCCCTGTGACTCTGGGGCTGGAGGATTAACAGAGAAACCCCACGCTGTCTGTTCTGTCTCACTCTTCTTCATGCTCTCTTCTCTGCTGCGTCCTAGAACATGCTCGCTCAGCCTAGATTCAGCATGGGTGTGTGTGTGTGTGTGTGTGTGTGTGTGTGTGTGTGTGTGTGTGTGTGTATGTGTGTGTACTGGGAGGGGGTGGTGCTGATGGCAGGGTCAGTATCTCTGGCTGGGTGAGGCTTGCATATTCCTGGGGGCAGAGAACTCACCACCTTTTGTGCCTAGGACAGGAGCCGTGGGGTCTGGAGGAGACCTCCAGCCCAGACCAACTGCCCCCAGGTCCCCTCTCTGCATGTGGGTGTGGGGGGCTGACTGGGACAGAATGTGACACACTTGATATGTGAGGAAGGGCTTTCTTTGTTCTGTACGTATGTATGCCTCAGTCGACATGGCCTTTGAGACACCTTCACTTTTGTCTCCCCTCCATAGAACCTGCAGCTGCAGCTGGGCTTCCTCCAACTTGCTTCAGCTCAGGGTTTTCCTGTTGAGGTCACCTGGGGGGTCTGGGTCATCCTCTGCCCACTCAGACCTTCTTCTTACCTTCCTGCCACTTCTGCCATGTCTCATGCCATCCCAGGCAGGGAGAAAACCATTGAGCAGGCTCAGGCATTGAGACAGAGCCCTGTGGCTCTCCACTGCAGACCCCTCCCAGCCGACTGATCTGCAATGCAGCCATTCAGGCAGGACCAAATACCCTGATGTTCCTGGCTGATGTCCAGTCCTTGGGGACAGGTCTTGGGCCTTGGTCCCTGGATCCTGCCTTGTCCATCTTCTTAGTTACCCCGGTCTGCAGGGGAGGGGATGGTGTCTAGGGAAAGAGCTGTCATGGCACCCCCATCCCAGGGTCATGCTGGTTGAAGATTTCATGGTAGTGCATTGGTTCGGTTCCATGCCAAGCCCGCCCAAGGGCAGTTGAGTGATAGGACCAGGCCTGTTCTGGCTGTGTGACCCAGGGCAGGCAGCAATGTGTGGTCAGCCTCCACGTCTCCTTCTACCTATCAAATGATGCAGCCTTGCGGGGTTATTGCGGATTAGATGGCACAGATGGGGGCTGTGGGGGCTCCTGGGCAGCTTCGGCACAGCGAGCTGGGGAGAGGGGGAGGGAGGCATGACTCAGGAAGTGGCTGAGCCTTCTCCTTGGCTGACGAAAGCCAAAGGGGGAGGGGGCAGTGTCCAAGTTCCCTGGGGCGGGTCTGCAGCTGCTCCTGACTCTGGACTCCTTGGTGGGCTGGTCAGGGACATGCAGCAACTTGGGGCGGGTACGGGGTAGCCAGGTGTGCACTGGTGGACTGTGTGACCTTGGACCCGCTCTGGCCGTCTCTGGGCCCTGCCTTTCCAGGCTGTTTAGGTGGTTCCTTGGGCCTGGGGCACTAATGTTCCTGGATAGGTGGTGGAACCTTCCGGACTTGAAGCCCTGGGCCGTGCCCCAGGGAGGTACCCTTGCCGTCCAGCTGTGGGGTGTGGTGAGCCTCTCAGGTCTGGGTTCTGCTCTGGTGCTGGTGACACCCCTGCTCCACGGCCTTAGGAACCATCTCTGGGACACCATGTCTGGCCCTGGAGTTCAGATACTCTGAACAAGGACAGGGCAAGCCTGTGGGGGACACCCACCCTTCGGAGGGGCCTGAGTCCAGGAGGAGGGATGCCTTGTCTCTGTCGCCACACCTCGCCTTCCCCATTGGGGCCACAGCCCTTGCCTGCTGCCACCATCCAGGGGACCGCAAGGGTCACTGCTGACAGCACCTCGTACCTCCAGGGCCCTCCCAGGGCTGCGTGAACTCTAGTCACTTGGCAATAGGCCGAGTCCCTGTGCCTCCTTGTTGCCATGACATGACAGCAGCCTCCGGCCACCCTCCGGCCATCCTCCCTGCCAGGCCAGACCTCTCTTTGAGGACCGCCCGCTCTCCACCTATTCTGACACACACAGGGATTCTAGGTGCCCCCCCTGCAGGCCTCTCCCTGTCTCCCCCCGCACCCCTCCCACCCCCTTCCCCCACCCCCTGGACTACGTGAGCATGTGAGTTCCTCTGGCCCCTCCTGCTCCTTTCCTGCCTCTGCTCCTCCTGGGAGGAGCCCACCCCCACCCCAGCTCCCAGCCCAGCTCTGAGGCCCCCAGAGGAGCTCTGCCCAGGCAGGGCTGCAGGCGTGGCTCTGGGCAGCTCCTGGGAGTGGGGGGGCCTGGCCTACACTGTGGCCAAGACCTTCCCAGGCAGACAAATCTGCCTCTTCCTCCCCAGCCAGTGTCCCAGCCCAGAGCTGTCTTCTGAGGAACAGGGGCTGTCCCGGGCCCCCGCTGCCCTCAGGCCTCAGGTAAGCCCACCGGGCTGGGGAGGAGCAGGGTCGCTATTGGAGGTCAAGCACCCGCTCTCTGGCCTCAGTTTCCCTTCCTGACACTGATTTGGGTGAGAGCCAGTCCTCTGGGCTTGGACGTTGTTTTAGTGAGGCTGAGAAAAACGTGTGTGGGGGATGGGAAACAGAAGCACAGTCACCCGGCAGGGTGTCTTCCGCAGGGCTGGGATGGCTGCCTATGGGGGGCTGAGTCAGACCTCCCTACTGCCCTGCCCAGGGAGAAGGGGATGGGTCAGTGCGGCCCACCCCTCCCCCCACTCCCTGGCAGACAGAGCCTCACAGGGTACCCCCTGCCCTTTGGGGAGCCCACTTGGGCCCTTGGGTGGAAGGATGCGCAAACAGATGGTTGGTGGGGGGCTGGAGTGTGGACCTCAGGAGGTCTTGGCTGGCTTGTCTAGGGGCCTGAGGGTGGAGAGGAGGACCCAGAGTTGTGGGGGTGGGGTCTCAGCGGATGGTCCCAAGCCCAGGAGAAATGAGGCCATGCCCTCAAGCTGCCCAGCGTAGCCTGACCCAGTGGACAGGACTGGGGGGCCTCCTTGACGGGTGGGGCTGTGCCTGTGCTGGGGAGGGGGACACCGGCTCCTGTCTTGCCCCGCCCACCCCACCGCATATAATGGGAAAGTTCTAGGTCTGGAACAGATGCCTCAGGTTGCTGGCCCAGCTCCTGAGGTCCCGCAGACCTCCCAGCACAGCTGCCTCTATCAGGAACCCTGACCTGGCCCCCTGCCAGGGCCCGGGGTACGCCCTGAGAGCTGTTAGGCCTGGTAGAGGGCATGGCCTGTCCTCAGGGCAGTGGTGGTGGCAGGACCTGGCTGGCTCTTTGGAGAGAGCCTTGCCTTCTGACCGCTCTTCCAAGGACTGAAGAGCAGGCAGTGCTGGTGGGGGATGGGAGGGTGTCCAGCGAGAAACGGTGGTGCCTAGACTCGGTCAAGGTGGTCAAGACAGAGAGGAGGCTGGCTTGGACCCTGCTGGGGGTGTGGAGTGGTAGTCAGCTGTGTGACCGCCCCCTGAGCTTGGGGAGGAGAAAGCCCTTCTGTGCTGGGGTCTGGGCCCCCACGTTGGGTGGGACTCCATTCCTAGACCAGCTCTAGGAGACCCTGTGAATAGGGACAGGGTAGCCAGAGGGGTCCCAGCCCTGGGCTCTCCAGCAGACATCGCCCTTTGGAGGGAACTGAGTCCGGGAGAGGAGGCACCCTGCCTCTGTCACCACACCTCTCCTCCCCCGTTGGGGTCACACCCCTCGCCTGCTGCCATTGCCACGGGGACCCCAAGGATTACTTCCATCCCTCCCTCACAGCCTGGCAGGAAGTCAACAGGGAAATAAACGGTGAGTGGAGGCTGACCAGCTCCCCTCTGCCATACACAGACCTCCAGGTCCTCCCAACATAGCCAACACTTACCTAACACTTCATGCTTTCCAACCCACTTCATCTTCACAATACTCCCAGCAGGCCCTTCTGTCATTCCACTGGACAGATGGTCAGATGGTCAGTGACTTGCCCAAGGTCCCACACAGGTGAGACGGGGCAGGCTGGCCCCAGAGCCCATGCTCCATCCCCTCGGCTGGCACACTGGCCCTCACCCCTTGGCCACATGACAGCTCCCTGCCCTGCTCTGGGCAACACCCTTGCTGTGCAGGAGAGAAATGCACTGTGGGGACGGAATATTCACCAACATGGGAGTGGCTGACGGAGTTCATCAGAGGCAGAGACACCTCACATTGCTCCCCGGAGGGCCAGGCCCAGCCCGCTTCAGAGACACCTGCTCCATTTTCAGGAGAACAAGCAGACTGCGTGGTGCGGGAGTCTCCCTGGAGCAGATTCTGCGGCCGCAGGCTCCTGCAGAGCGTGAAGGAGACCTCAGTTATTCCTCCGGCCTGTTCAGCCCAAACCGTCTTTTGTGGCCACCTCCTTGGGAGGCTCAGGGCTCCCACCCGCCGAGGAAGGTAGGCTCTGGTCCCACGGTGGCTCATCTGATAATTTCAGGAGACTGTGGGTGCCCCCTTTGAGGACACAACAAAAGCTGAACCCCACGCTCTGTGGCAGGTCACTCTGGGGACCCAAGAACAGTGCCGGGAAGGAATCAGGCCAGGCCTGTGCCTCCCGGAGTGACTGCAGGATCAGGGGCTCCTCTCTGGAAGTGAAATCCGGGGGGCTCCCTGCTGGAGATGGGGTCCTTACTGGGAGGGGGCCCCGAGGATAAGCAGGAGGATTTGGGGGGGCAGAGGTAGGACCAGGAGCTTCTGGCAGAGGGAGTGGCCTGAGCAAAAATCTGGGGACTGGGTGGCCCATGCATTCTGGGGGCCGGAAGGAGACACGAGGACGTATGTCTGAGGCTCGACTTTGTGCTGTGCCCTGTGGGACGATGATGCGCCCAAGGCCAGGTCAGCAGTGGCCCCCTGACCTT
Organism: Delphinus delphis; assembly: GCF_949987515.2. Taxonomy (NCBI): domain Eukaryota; kingdom Metazoa; phylum Chordata; class Mammalia; order Artiodactyla; family Delphinidae; genus Delphinus; species Delphinus delphis. The sequence goes on from NC_082695.1 coordinate 25,158,648, forward strand.
CTACCCTCCCATCCCCCATGCCCGCAGAGCCATGAAGAAGCGGTCCATGCTGCTGGCCCTGGTGGCCGTGGTCCTAATGCTCCTTATCATTGGCCTCTGCGTCTGGCTGCCTGAGACCTTCAAGCCCCACAGCCACGTGTACCCCAGAGCTGCCGTGGCCGCGGATGCCAAGCGCTGTTCAGAGATCGGGAGGTGAGTGGGGCAGGGTGTGGGGACACAGGCCCTGGAAGACAGCCACCGTAAGTGGACCTGGGCAAGACCCTCGCCTCTCTGGGACTCAGTTTCCCCACTGGTAAACGGGCTGCCTGGATGAGGGGCGTTCGGTGTGCGTGGAGCTGCCTATCCTGTCCCTGGACCTTCTCAGCAGCTTCTGGTCAGGGGAGAAGGGGACACTGGCCCTGAGAGCAGGGTGTGGGTCTCCCAGTGTCCAGCTGAGCCCTTTTCTCAGTTCAAGGGTGTCTGTCTCTTCAGAGAAACTCTGCTGTTTTATTTTTAGACCCCTAGCTCACATGTACAAAGATCAGTTCTCACTTAAAAACTTAAACAGAAAAAAGATGTTATTAATAAAAAGTAACAATTTCCCCTTTTTTTCCGATTATAAGTCACGTACATCTGTTTGCTTGAAAAAGAGGAACATTTAAGCCCATTGGTTTTAGAATACAACAGTCTTTTACATTAAAAAATCAAAAACTATGGGCTCCTCTCCATCCTCCTTTGGGCAGTGTGGCCAGGCGGTGGGGAGGTGTGTGGAGGGGTGCGCATCTCGGAGGGTAGAGAGCCCGCCGGCTCTCACTCCCGGCACGTGCCACTGGCAGGGATGCATTGCTGGACGGCGGCTCAGCGGTGGATGCTGCCATCGCGGCCCTGCTGTGCGTGGGGCTCATGAACGCACACAGCATGGGCATCGGGGGTGGCCTGTTTCTCACCATCTACAACAGCACCACACGTGAGTGGCTGGCAGGGTGGGAGGTGAATGGCGGGGCTGCCTGCCTCAGGCTGCAGTTGGGCTGGGCAGGCAGAGCTGGGCAACTCCTAGGTTCACACAAGTGAGGGGCTGGTGTTGGTCCGGACTGCCCACATGCTTCTTCTTCCAGGAAAGGCTGAGGTCATCAATGCTCGAGAGGTGGCCCCTCAGCTGGCCTCTGCCGGCATGTTCAACAGCTCAGAGCAGTCAGAGGAAGGTGAGTGCAGGCTTGGTGTGGGTGCAGGGGCAGGACGAGCTGCTGGAAGGCATGAGCACCCCCTCACACCCTCCATATTCCCCCCATCCCATCTGGGGCTGGGAGTGGCTCTGGCAGTCCCCTCCCATCCCTTCCTGGCCCCACAAAACCCTCCATAATGATTGGTCAAGCCCATCATCACAGAGGGTAAAGAGAGCTTCTGTTATTTCTGCTCAGGTCCCTCCAGGGCCACCTGGAGCTAGAACACGGAGAGAGTGATTACTATTACAACAGCTTGCATGTGCCGGGGTCCTGGGGCCAGCACTCTGCTCAGCCCTTTTCACCGATGAGCCCCTTGAATCCTCCCTGTACGCTTGGCAGGGGTAGCGTGGTGTTGATTTCCATTTTATAGGTGGGGATGCTGAGGCCCAGAGAGGTCATGTAAACTGATTAAGGTCACACAGCTGGATGGTGGTAAAGCTGGGATTGAACCCAGGCTATCTAAACCCTGGGTTTTTAAAGGGCATCCAAGTCATTCATTCGTTCGTTCATTTGTTCATCGGTGGGGATAGCTCTCTAGAGTATGGGAAGGAGTCTCTTTTTTCTAACCTGTCCTTAAGCCAAGAAGGAAATCCCTGCAACTCCCCAGGCAGCCAAGGGAAATCAATGGCCACCAGGGGGCGCCCCTGCAAGGACCCCAGTGGATTGCAGGATGAGGTTGGAGGGAAGGAGGTGTGGGGATTAAAGGCCATAGTGGGTCTGAACCCCTCCTGCAGGCTTTGCAGGACCCCTCCTGCAGGTGGAGCCCTGTGTAGGGTGCTGAGAGCAGTCGTTTTGGAATCCCCTCCAACACAGTCTTTGAATTTTTACCCATTGGGAAACTCAGTGTAGAAATGAAATCATTCAGAGTGTGAGATTGTGGGAATCTTACAGACTTAGCATCTTTGGATGCTTGGAATTCACATATTTAACTAGGGCTTGTTGGGCACCTCCTACAGCATCAGGGGCTGTTCCCTAAGCCAGTAGAAACAAAGGTAACAGGTGAAACGCACATTCCAGGTGGAACAGGGAGAGATAGCACACATGGGTGTGCCATGTGCCACAACACTGCCTGGGAAGCAGAGGTGGGAAGGGTTGGAGGGCTTGTGGGTTCATCACGTGCCCTGGTCAGGGCATGTGAGCAAAGACCCAGAGGCTGGGGCTGGGGGCAGCCGTGGGGGTGTCTGGGGGAAAGAGGAGGACACAGGGTCAGGTAGAACCGCCCAGGTCATGTTGGACCTCATGGGTCATCATGTCTGAGTGAGGTAAAGGTGTTCCCTGAGTCGAAAGGGGGACCTGGGTGGATCTGGCCGCTTTCTGATGGGACCCCCTCAGGCTGCTGTGAAAGAGGAGGAGCAAGTTACCTGCCCGTCAGGTGGCCCATCAGGATGTCACGGTGATAATCAGGGAGAGATGAAGTTGGCGGCTGGTGGCTGGGCTGAGCACACTTGGAGGGCGGAGCTGCAGATTTGCTGATGGGTTGGGTGTGACGCTCACCCAGGAGTCTCGGGTGAGTTGGGGTCTCAGGTCTGCACCTGGAAGGACAGGGTGGCCCTTACAGAGACCAGCGAGGTGTTAAGTTTGAGAAGTCTTTTTCAAGTGGGCAGGTGCATCCTCAGATCTGGCCATCAGGGGAGCAGGCCGAAGAGTCAGTTTGGGAGTTGTCAGCGTGTAATGGACCCTGCAGCCTGACATGGAGGAGGGCACCCAGAGTTGGTGCAGACAGAGGAGAGGGCAGGGAGATGCAGAAGTGACGCAGGAAGAGAGAGTGATGGGCCAGGTAAGATGAGAAAGAGGCCCTGCGATGGCAGCGTGGGGGTCACTGGTGACCTTGGTGAGAGTGTGGCGTGAGAGCCTGATTGACCAAGGTCAGGGCGGCACTTATATAAGGGGGAGGAGTTGTGTGCTGGGTGTCAAACCTTCCGGGATGTGCCAATGTCGTAACAACCCGGCTCTTGGGACCTCGTGCCCCACTTCAGGGTGGGAGAGGCAGCTCGAGAGCTGCAGCCGCCAAGCCTGGGAGTGCCCCCCTACCCTGCATCTCAGGGTTGAGAGCAGGAGGGTGCCTGGGAGCCGAGGCTGTGGCTGAAACTTTCTGGGTCAGTGCTGGCTTTAGGGTGCGGCAGGGGCAGTGAGGCCTAGTGGGGAACCAGGGTCCAGGGCTCTGTTTCCAGGGGAATCATGGCTCCTCAAAGGACAGTGCTGGGAAACAAAACTCTTTATGGTCAGATGGGGAAACCGAGACCCAGAGAGGGGACAGGGCAGGGGTTTGGGCTCAGGTCCCAGTTGGGACAATGGAAGAGAGGAAGAGAGGCCCTTGCTTTGGGACCAGCCCGGCCTTGAGAGTGGCCTGGGCTTGCACTGGGGGCTTTGGCGGGTTTTGGAGAAACACTTGAGTCTTATGGGATGAGGGGCCTCGTGGCCCAGGAGGCTCAAACGGAGAGATGGTGAGGTCTGGCTTCCTTATACTCTCGCTGTGCAACCGTGGGCCTGGCACGGGATTTCAGGCACGGTGGCACCTGCGGAGACAGGCATCCAGGCCTGGGACAGCGGAACCCAGCACACGTGCTACCGCCCCTCCCTCCTGTGCCCTCATCAGACAGCTGAGCTGAGCCACACTCATGCCTGCTGAGTCCAGATGTGACCTCAAAAATCTATGTCCTTCCTGAGCCTCACTGGTCCCACCTGGGGATGTGCCTGGAACATCCCCCGTGTGGAGCCACTAGCTGTGTCCCTCTCCTTCGCAGGTGGGCTGTCGGTGGCGGTTCCAGGCGAGATCCGCGGCTATGAGCTGGCACACCAGCGGCACGGGCGGCTGCCCTGGGCTCGCCTCTTCCAGCCCAGCATCCAGCTGGCCCGCCAGGGCTTCCCTGTGGGGAAGAGCTTGGCGGGAGCCCTGCAGAGAAGCCAGGCTGCTATCCAGCGGCACCCTGAGCTGTGGCACGTCTGTGGTCCCTACTGGTGGGCGAGAGCGGGTGGCACTTTAAGGAACCTGCACTGAACGAGGGACCAAAGCCCTGCCTGTTCTGAGCCTGGGGGTGGTGTCCCGGCCCCACCTGGGCTGGATTCTGTGGACAGGGGCACCCCATCCTTTGTTCTCGTGTGTGTGTGTGAGTGGGGTGGCTGAGTCCGCCCCACCTGCCTGCCTCACGGGAGCCCCCTCTGCCCCAGCGAGGTGTTCTGCCGGGATGGGAAGGTGCTGCGGGAGGGGGACCGAGTGACCATGCCTCGGCTGGCCGACACCTACGAGACGCTGGCCTCGGAGGGTGCTCAGGCTTTCTACAACGGGAGCCTCACGGCCCAGATTGTCAAGGACATCCAGGAGGCCGGTGAGCGGGCGACCTCAGGGGCCTGGGGCCAGGAACTCCACAGCGGGGACACTGAGCCTGGGGTCCTTGGGTCCTACCTGGCCTGGACACTGGGCCCTCAGGGAGTGTCTGGCAGGGGAGGGTCACAGATGTGTCTGCAGTTAATGACAGGCCACACGGATCCACAGCTCCTGGTTAAGTCAAAGCTGAGAGAAACCCTGCAGTCCAGGAGAGAAAACCCTGGTGGGGGGAACGCAGGTGTAGGCAGGAGCCAGGGTTGGGGAAGTGCTAAAGTACAGACCCTGGAGGACTTCCTGGAGGAGGTGGTGCCTGAGCCACAGGTGAGGTTGGACTTTGTAAGCAGAGAGAACAGTTTGAGGCCTGGAGAGAAGGCTTTTATTTCTCCAGGAGGATCACAGGGGATGAGGGTGGGCTTGGTGAGCGAGGCATGGGAGGAGCTGCATGCAGGGCCTGCGGTTGGGAACTTGTGGGCAGGTTCTTATAGGTTCAGGAGCCCCATGCTGCCTCTCCCTCACCGAGCCATGGCCTCTTCATGTTAGTTTTTCCAGTGTGTCAGGGAGGAGGGTGATTAGCATGTTGACCTTTACCACTGACATCGGAAATTAGCCTGTAAATACTTGGTATGTCTGGAGCCATTTCCCTAGAGATTAAGAGCTTCCCTCCACCCACCCAACGGGGGGGGGGGGGGGGGGGCGGAGGTAGGGGACGGGGGGATGGGAGCAGATATCTCCCACTTAGAGAAGATCCTCTGGCCTCCAAGAGGACAGACGACAGACCCAGAGGCCAGTGGGGCAGCAGGTGGAGGGCGCTGGCCTGGACCTGGCCAGGGGAAGGTGGCACCGTCAGGGAGGTCCGGGGATAGACAGGGCTCCCTGCTTGATGGCCCTCCAGAAGTGTGCCCCATCTCCGTGTCACCCCATGCAGGGGGCATCGTGACGGCCGAGGACCTGAACAACTACCGCGCAGAGCTGATCGAGCACCCACTCCGCATCGGCCTCGGGGACGCCCAGCTCTATGTGCCCAGTGCCCCGCTCAGCGGGCCAGTGCTGGCCCTCATCCTCAACATCCTCAAAGGTCAGCTGCCCTCCGCGGCCCTGCAGAGCAGCGTCCTGGGGGTGGGCACTGCCGTGTGAGGTCTCGGGATCACGGGGTGGCTCTCAGTGCCAGAGTTCACGCTGGGCGGCCTGGTCCAAAGGGCACATCTGGCAAACCTGAGCGGTCATCTGTGACCCCGTGGACTGGGTAGCCCTGTGGCTGACATGTGAGGCCCAGACCTGGGGGACCCTTGCTTCCTTCCATCCTCCCCCGCCTCCCAAGCAGCCACTGCTGTTGGTTATTAAACGTCCCCCTTCTCAAGGTGAACCAGGTGGGTCAGGGAGGCGTGGACCACCCCCTTTCCAGGGCACTCAGCTGTCCTGGCCGAGCTGGGATGTCCCGGGGCCACCGGGACCACCAACCTGCCTGGCTCTGCCCAACCAGGGTACAACTTCTCCCGGGAGAGCGTGGAGACACCTGAGCAGAAGGGCCTGACCTACCACCGCATAGTGGAGGCCTTCCGGTTTGCCTACGCCAAGAGGACCCTGCTTGGGGACCCCAAGTTTGTCAATGTGACTGAGGTAAAGGGCAGGGGCTGGCCTTCGATGGGTGGGGGGCCTACCATGGAGATGCCAGGAGGGCTCCCCGGGCCACCCCAGCCTCACTCAGCCTTTATTCATCTATTTCTGCCACTGACTTGCCCTCGGGCCTACTGTGTGCTGGGATGGACTGTTGACCCTGAGTCCTAGCCTCTGCCCCACGGAGCTCACAGGGTGGGAGAGACAGACTTGTCAGTGAGTGGTAGTGCCCTCCTCTGCCACGGTCCAACCTCGGGGACTTTGCATGTGCTGTGTCCTTGGCCTGGAAGGCTCTGGAGTGGTCAGTGCCGAGGTGAGGAATGCACAGGGGCATCACAGCCCTCAGGGTGGAGGAGGGTGGATTCGGGGAGGGGACCAGCGTTCCAGGTGGGCAGAGGCCCCAGCCACATGCTCCCTGGTCACACCCAGGAGCTAACTTCCCAGATCCCCACCCAGGCCCTGCACTGCCCGACCCACCCACTCGCCAGGTGCCCCGGCTCCAGGCTGGACTTCCACCTCCACCCCGATCACATCCCTCATTACCTACTTGGGTCCCCCCCCCCCGCAAGGTGGACCCGCAGACCCCCTCACACTGACCTGTGACCTCCCGCAGCTGCTCAGCAGCCCCTCTTCTCTTACCTGGGGATGATTTTGCACTCACTGCTCCCCACATCAGCACCTGGCATCCCTGAGGTGGTGGAAGCCAGTGCATCATGCCCCTCTTTGCCCTCCCTCCTGGCTGAGACTGGCCTTCTGCTCATCCACTCTCTGACTCTGCACGCCCTTCCTACACTGCTGCTCTCCCTCCTGGGTTCCCAGTCTGCCCTTTCTGATGGGTCATTTCCGAAAGAAGTGTATGGTTGTGGGTCCAGAACCCTCCAGCTGCTTCCCCGTCCCTCTGCTCCCCATTGGGGCAAACTTGGCCACCACCTCCTCTCTGGAGCCCTCTCCCCTGGTGCCCGCCCTTCCTCCCTCCCTCCATACCTGCGCTGCCAGGTCCTGAGACCAGCCTCCGTTTCCCCTTCGGTCCACTCTCTGCAGCATCTCACCACGTTCACCAGCACCTCCCTCCCTTGACTTTTTAATTTGCAAAGTTATGGACATTTCGGCACATTTCCTTCCTCTCTCCCCATCTCCATCCGTTTCCCCCTTGCTCTCCCTGTTTTTTCCTTTTTAGATGTCTGGTCGGCTTTTTCCCAAGGGTCCCATCCGTGTCTTGAGGCCCCCGGCCTGTCAAGCTCACACCTGCTGTTGCTGTCACGTCTGCCATCTCTTAGCCTCAATGGACCCCCTGGGCTGTTTTGTTGATTTTAAGGCCCAGGGCAGTTGTCTTTTAGGATGTCCCAATTCCTGGATTCAACCCTGTTTCCTTGGAAGTAGATTCAGGCTGAACGTTCTCCCCTTGGATTAGTCACTTAATTCATGGGTGTTGCTGGAACCTTCTGGAGGCATTTCCTCTGCTCAGCCTCCTGCGCCCTGCCTTGCCCATGAACTCAACACATCAGGTGTGGCCCATCACCCACCTGAGACAGATTCTTCAGGGTCCGACGAGCTCCTTTCCCAAAGCAGGCTCCCAACCTGCCCCAGTTAGCGGCCACTGTAGACTGAAGACTTGGGGCCTTTCTCCGTTCCTCTTTTCCACCTGGTGAGCCCCCAGCAACTCTCACCTGGTGGATATCATAGCCTCCCGGTTGGGTTTCACCCCCACACAGCTGCCAGAGGGATAACACCCATCACTCCTCTGCCCTAAGCACAGGTGGCTTTGAAGTCCTTTTAGGGCTTGTAAGGACCTATGGGATCAGCCCTTGCTGGCATCTTCAGCCTCTTCTCTCCCTAACCCCATTCACTGTCTGCCTGTCACTCACAGGCCTGCCTCAGGGCCTTTGCATTACCATTCAGGTGGCTTTTTCAGATATTACCTTCTCTGAGAAGCCCTCCCTGACCACTCTGCTCCCACCCCATCACACTCCACCCCCCTCACCTGGCTTGTTCTTTCCAGCACATCCCTGCCTGCCTTTGTCTTCCCTGCTGTGAGGGTGGGGACCTGCGTGTCTGTTCCCTGCTGATCCCCCAGTGCTGGGCATGAAGTTACAAGCTCCCTGAATGAATGAATGATTGGATGCAATGAAAGTGGAGACTCCGAGGACGGACAGACATTCAGAGTTGCTGGACAGCAACAGAGACAGAGGCTGGGGAGAGGGGGTCAGACGGGCCACGTGAGATTTTGGGTGCAAGAGGGTTATGGTCAGAGCCATGGCTGGGGGCTTCCTGAGAGCTGCTCGCACAAGCCCATCCCCCTCCCCACCTCCCTCACCTCCTCAGGCCAGCTCTGGGGTCTCGGCAGGTGGTCCGCAACATGAGCTCCGAGTTCTTCGCTGCCCAGCTCCGGGCCCGGATCTCCGATGACACCACTCACCCAGCCTCTTACTATGAGCCCGAGTTCTACACGCCGGATGACGGGGGCACCGCCCACCTGTCCGTGGTCTCAGAGGATGGCAGTGCTGTGTCGGCCACCAGCACCATCAACCTCTAGTAGGGCTGCTGGGTGGCCGGGTGGGCCGGGGCTGCCTGCGTGTCCTAGAAGGGTGGCTCCACATTGGTAGAGTGCTTGCCCCCAGCTCCCCAGGGAGCGTGTTGGCACTTTGGTGGGCACGTGGGGCTGGTGGGACGGGGCAGGGGTGGGCACAGCTCTCTGACCCAGCTGGTCTGCAGCTTCGGTTCCAAGGTGCTGTCACGGGCCAATGGGATCCTGTTCAACGATGAGATGGATGACTTCAGCTCCCCCAACATCATCAACAAGTTCGGGGTGCCCCCCTCACCGGCCAACTTCATCACGCCAGGTGTGGGCACAGGGCTTGGGTGGGGAGGGGGCTGGTGTCCCAGCAGGCAGCTGACCAGCTCCTCTGTCCCCTCCCTCCCACCGGCCGGCTGCAGGGAAACAGCCGCTCTCGTCCATGTGCCCGGCGATCATCGTGGGTCAGGACGGCCAGGTCCGCATGGTGGTGGGTGCCTCTGGGGGCACGCAGATCACCACGTCCACTGCACTGGTATGTGCCACCTGCCTGTGCCCCCAGCCCCTTGCCCGCTGGGCTACACTGACCCCATCCCCTCATCCGCAGGCCATCATCCACAGCCTGTGGTTCGGCTACGATGTGAAGCAGGCAGTGGAGGAGCCCCGGCTGCACAACCAGCTTTTGCCCAACACCACGACGCTGGAGAAAGACATTGACCAGGTTGGGGGGGTGGTGCTGAGTCACAGTGGGGGCCCCTGGGAATCCTGGAACAGGGCCTGGATCTCCTGTGTCATTGCGGAGTGGACGATGGCTGCTGTCCTCTGCCTGGGGCAGATGACCCTCATGCCCGCTGCCTGGGCCACTTTGCACCCCATGCTCTGAGGGCCAGGCCACCTGCTCCGATGAGACCCAGTCGGCCCAGCTGCCCCCAACTTGCTCTTCGTGGCCACTCAGACAGAAATGGCGCCACCGGTGTCTTTGGAAGCCATGCCCACACAGGCGTGGTTCAGATGGTGTCTTGGGCCCCCGTTGAGGCCTCCCTCTCCCTCCCACCCCCAGGCAGTGGCTGCAGCCCTGAAGACCCGGCACCACCACACCGAGGTCACTTCTACCTTCATTGCTGTGGTACAGGCCATTGTCCGCACAGCTGGTGGCTGGGCGGCTGCCTCAGACTCCAGGAAAGGCGGGGAGCCTGCGGGCTACTGAGTACTCAGGCAGGCAAGGTGGACCAGCAGCCCAGGGATGAGATGTCCGCTGGGGGTGGGGGGCTGGGAGTGGGACTTTGGGGGACATGCTTCCCCTGTGAGCGGCAAAGCAGTGCAATAAATGGGGGCTGCAGTGCCAGGCTCTGGGCGGTCTTGCCGGCCAGCTCCCAATTCCCTGGGCCTCAGCATCCTGTGTGAAGTGGGACCACCTGGCAGGGAAGGATGGAGAGAAGGGATTCAGAGGTCTGGACAGCTCAGGCACTGGAGCCAGCCTCAGCATTTTCACTGGAACGGGGCGGGAGTTGGGGGTGCAGGGCTGGGGTGGGGGCCCAGGGTGGGCCATGCCAAGCACTGCTCTTCCTCACCCTGAGCCCCACGACGAGAGCCAGGCCACTTCTTCCCTGGGCTGGGCAGCAGCACTTCCCAGTGTGAGCCACCAGGGGGCGCATGGCCCCGGCGTTTCCTCCTGGGAGCCCTGGTACCTCTTCAGCCCGGCGGGTGTCCAGCCTCACCATAACCAGCACACACTGAGGTGAAGCTGAGGTCTGGGTGGGGGTGGGATTGGGCAAGAGGCTGGAGCAAAACATGTTGGTCAGGGCCAGGCCCAGGGGGCTTTCCAAGCAGAAACCCAGAGTGAAACCCAAGCTGTGATCCATTCCAGAAGGAGGCCCGGTTCTCAGGGATCCATGAACTGGAAGAGGTCGCCAAATCCCCAGGGGTCAGGGCTTGGGCCAGCACCCCAGGGAGGGTGGCTCTGGGTGGGGGAGAACCACAAGACGCAGCACCCAGCCTCCCCCACCGGGGCCAGCCCCTCCCTCCCTCAGGGCCTCCTAACTCATCCTTCATACACAGTTGTAACGCCCAAGGTGAGGTGCTGGGAAAGACCTGGGGAGGCGGGCAGGGGTGAGGGGGTCCCAGCACGACAGCAAGACGTCCCGCTGCCTAGTGAGCACCAGTGGGGGGGCCCCTGAGGGCAGGGGCACGGGGCTAGGAGAGCCCAGGTTTGGGCTCTCCTTCATGAGGCAGAAAATCCTGATGCTTCCAAAGTGCCCACAGGGAAGCAGGGTGTTGGTCTGCAGAGTGCCCCCACGTCTGAGCCTTGAGCCCTGGAGGGTGGCATCTTTGGGGTCCCTGGGGGATGGGGGGACAAGATGGAGGCTGAGCTGGTGGGGTGGGCGGGTCTCTCCTCAGCCCTCATTTTAGCCCCAGAGGAAAGGGGAGAAGACTGAGGCCTGAGGGGCGGGCCTTGCTCCAGCGGAGGTGGGGGCTGGCCTGGAACTCCCTGGGCCCCAGCACGTGGACGGGGTGCACCCCAGTTCCCCAGCCGTTATGGGGTTCAGCTCCCCCCTGGGGCCTGGAGACTTGGCTTCCCCTCTCTTTCCCGCCCCTCATCTCCTGGACACAGATGTCCAGGGCCCTTTCTGGCTGTGCCTCCCTGATCGCACTTCTGGCCAGCCCAGCACAATGCCTGTTCCTTCCCTGGGCCTTCGCTCTAGCAGTCCCTGCATCCTGGCCTCTGCCTGACCAGGAAGGTTGGGGAGAGGGGGCATTGTTCCACCCTGACCCCGCTGACCTCTCTGTCCCTGCTTCCTCTGCCTCCCGGGCTGGCCCTGGCCCAGGAATGCACTCTGGTTCCTGGTTGAGCAATGTCACTATGGTTTGGGGATCCGGTGGGGGTGGTGGGAGGTGACCGCAGCCCTCCCCACCCCCCAAGGGTGCCCCAGTAGCCCCTCCAGATCAGGCTGGCAGGGGCTTCGGACAGGGGGGCCTGGCAGGCTCTGTGGCAGTGCGGGCACGTGCCTCAGTTCCTCTGCTGTGCCAGAAGGGGTAAAGAGACCTGGGGAGGGCAAAGCTCAGCTGGAAAGGAAGCTGGGAGAATGTGGGGGCTCTGGGGGTGGGAGTCCAGCCCCTGCACCCTGGGCCTTGCTGAGTCTCGTCAAAGGGGGCACCTCGGGGAGCCCCCACTCTCCCAGCCACCTCCCAGCTGGGCACCCTGAGGCTTGGGCAGGGTAGGGTGCAGGCCGGTGCCCCCAGGAGAGGAGGTGCTGTCAGCTCAGGAAGAGGGAAGCAGACATTCCACCAGGGATGGGCAGAGATGCAGGTGGAAGGGAAGCCCGCTCCCTGAGGCCCAGTGGCATTTCTGGGACAGCAGGCCCCGGGGGTGGACAGTCCAGTGGGCACTGTGTGCCAAGGGCTGGACGCAGGCCCTGTCTTCATTCCCCACACAGAAGTCTTGTCGTGGGTATTTGGTGTTCCAGTCGCCTCCCCTGAGCAGGCAGGGAAGCCAAGTCCCCTCTTGGTCACCCCTGGCCACCCCCTTGCCCTGGCTTCAGCTGAGCTGGGACTTGAACTCGGGTCCTGATTGACATTGCCTTGGGTCCCCCTGTGTCTGCCTCTGGTCCCCTTTAGCCCCAGTGTCCTCTGGCTCTGAGGATGCTGCGGTGAGCTGCGGCTGGGCGGGGCCCCATGTAGAGGAGGTGAGTTGGGGTTCTGCCCTGGCCCCCTGCCCCACTGAGCCTGATCCAGGGGAGGGTCCTGGGAGCCCTGCACCCCAGCTTCCCCCGGGAAGCCAAGCAGGCACAAAGTCCTCACGCACACAGGACAGGACAGGGTAGCCCTGGGCGTTGGCAACCGGTGGGAGGGGTGATTGTACCGAGGCTTTCAGGGGACAAGCAGTGGGAACAGCAGTGAGGGAGTTAACGGCAGCCACTGACTCCTCTCTGGCAGGAAAAACTCCCCACAGACGCCCTGCTGCCTGGCGTCTTGCCAGGGCCAAGACGGGCTGAAAACTGGAAGTCCAGGCGGGTGGCCAGCTCCGCCTCTGAGGTGGGCGCTGGAGGAAGGCAGCAGCCCTGCTGCCAGCCGCCCGTCCGCATTACCACCTGTCCGCCTGGCTGCCCGCTGTTCTCCTGGAAACCTGTCTGTCTATCTATCTGTAATCCTGACTCTGTCCACTTGTCCATCTGACCTTCCTTCTCTGTCCAGCCATCTGGCTGTCAATCCATTTTGTTTGTCTCTGGCTCCAGTCTATTTGTCCATCTGTCCCATCATCTGTGAGCCCATCTGCTCATCTTGTCCATTCATCCACCTGTCTCTCTGTATCTCTCCGCCCACTGGTGTGTGTGCCCACTTACCTCCTCTCTCCCCCTGGGCCACAGAGCCATGGCCCAGGGACACGGAGCCACGGTCAGCATGGTCCTGCTGGGGCTGGGGCTGGCGCTGGCCATCATCGTGCCTATCGTGGTCGTCTCTTGGCACCGTGTCCACTGTGGCCCCCAGGCCTTTGCCCATGCTGCGGTTGCTGCGGACTCTAAGATCTGCTCGGACATTGGACGGTGAGTAGGAAGTGGGTGGGAACTGGGTGGCCCTTGGCGCTGACCCCTCCCGGAGACTTTGTGACCAGTGGCGAGAGTGTGGAGAAGGCACACGTGTGTGCATGTTGGCATGTGGGGGTCGTGTGGGTTTGGGCTCCAGTAAGGAAGCAGCCTCAGGGCCCTTGCACAGGCCAGGGAGCAGGTGTGCACAGGGTAACAACAGTGTGGGCAGAGCAGAGGTGGTGTGTGAGGCTGGTCCTAGCTCCGGGGCTTGGGAGGCCCAGCGAGGGCACTGCTACAGTGTTGCTTGTCTGGTCCCGGCCCCTTCAGAGAAGCCCTGGCAGTTTTCCAAGGCTGGGGTCTTTCCCCAGGGACATGGGTAAGGGGGTTCAGGGGCTCCATATGTGAGGACTGCCTGCCGGGACCAGGCTCCCCTCCTGGCCCTGGAAAACTGGCCTCTGATGGCATCATGTCCCCTGCGGCCTCCCCTCTGCGTGTCAAGGCTTGGGGCCAGGCCAGTGGCAGGCAGAGTAACTGATGTTCGGTGGGCCGGGGCAGGGGGGCTGTGGAGAGGGGCCCCAACTGATGTTTCCCAACGCTCTTCCAGGAAGCCCAGCCCATGGGAGGCTTCCGCTGCCTGCCATGACAGGATGCGCAGGACACCCCTCTTGGCCCCTGCCCCACTCTGGGCTTGTGGGAGCCTGGGCTAGCAGCCCCCTCCCTGCCGGCTCAGTCTGCTTCCCGGAATATCTGCCTCAAGGGCCGTTGTCAGAATCAGGAGTGCTTTGTGAACCAAAGAGGACTTGTCCCTCCCTCAGGGCTCCCTCTAGGATGACAGGGACAAGTTGGGGGCAGACTGCTTGGTCTTCCCAGAGGGCTCCCAGGGGCCGGAAGGGGAATGACCCCTCTCAATGCTCTGAGAACTGCAGAGGCGCTGCGCCCCCTGAGCCCATATTTGCAAGGATGCAAACAAGTTGGGGCTTCAGACCCAGAGACCACTGATGGGGACGCGGCCCCCAGGGGTGGGGGGCTGCTGCCACGGATCTGCGAGGGGGTTCCGGGCCTGTTGTGTCTCCCCAAGTCTTTGTTGGGGGTTTTGGAGGGCCAGGGGTTGGGGTCTCTGCTCTGCAACCCTCGCTGGTGAGGTGAGCAGATGTGGTTCCCCCCAAGTGTTTCATGTCCTCGGCGTTCCACTTCCTGTTCTTGTTCTAAGAAACCAGGGGTGGGAGAGAGCCTGGAGCTGCCACAGCTGCTGTGGGACAGAGGCTCACACGATCTGGCAGGGCTGGGGAGATCCTGCAAGGGCCTCCTAGACCCCACCTCCTTCCACCCTGTGAGCACTGGGTTCTCTCAGTGGGGCTGGGACTCCTGCAGCAGCCAGAGCCCCTGGGGGAGGATCCGGCTCCGAGCCTAGTGTACACACGATAGAAGCACGGTGACAACGAGGCCCGTCCCATCCTGCGTGATGCCGGTGTGTTAGGCTCATGTTCAAACTGGGAGTTCCAAGGCTCCACGTGAGTGCTTGCCTTCTAGGGAGACCAGGGTTAGTGGTGATTTTTAGGCTCTGTGATGTCTGTCTGCTGTGATCACTCGGAAACGCCACACAGGATCCTGAGCGGAGGGTTCATAGTTCCACTTGACTTAGAGGAAACTAGGCCTGCACAGAAGGGACCAGCTGGGTGTCACAGCATGAGAGGGCCCAGCTGGGACTGTCCTGCTCTGCTGCCCCTGCAGAGGGGGAATCTCTCCGGGGTTGTTGGAGGGTGGAGTCTTCCCAGGGTCCCCACCCTCCGCCCAGGATTCCAGCCTGCCCAGCCCCTGGGCTCGGATCGTAAAGGCCAGAGCTTCAGTGGCCATGTGGGTAGTTGTAGAGGGAGCCGGCGGGGGGCCCAGGGTGCTTGTCCTGTGGGGCCCTGGAGTCAGGGGTAGGGAGGGGCTGGGCCCTGCAGGTTGGGTCTCGTCAGCTGCTTCAGACCCATTCAGGAGTCGGCCTGTGGGTCATGCCCTGGGTGCAGAGGAGAATGGGGACTCTGGACAAGCCTCGGTTTCCCCACCTGTGAAGTGGGGCTCGTGTTGGCACCTCTGTCACGGAGCGCACGCAGCCCAGAGGAGGTGTCCCTGGCCTGTTGTAACAGTGGCTTGGTCTGGATGTGGTCGGCATCTCAACAGGGGACCCTGCTGTGGGGAAGGCTCATGGGATTATGGTGTGATGTCACCCTTCCTCCCCTCCCAGCCCTTGTGACCCTAGTGGCTCTCTGGACTCCCGGTTGGCTCACCGGGAAATTACTGCACTTCCAACCCTCTGGGGTTCAGGAGGAAACAGCCTGTATACCTGGGCATCATGCATACACACGTGTGAGCGTGCGTGTCCGAGTGTGTATGTGACAGCAGCCTTCCAGCTCCCTGGGGACAGGCAGGTGAGAGAAGTGTGACTGCTCTGCACCGCAGCTCTCTGCTGGCCACAACTGGCCCCTTCACAGCTGAGGAGACCCAGGCTCAAGGAGGGTGAGGCACGTGCCTGGTGAGTAGGAACCCCAACCCAGGTGGCCCCGAGCGCGTACCATCCTGCCTGTTGACATGACTGTGTTCGTGGTACATGTTGGCGGGCATCGTGGATGCGTGAAGGTGTGTGATGCTTGGCTACCTGCAGCACCTGCCACCTGCCAGCCATTGTCCTGGAGTCATAGTGGTAACCAGATGGTCGAGGCTCTTGCCTTCGTAGTGGGGGGAGATAGACAATAACTCCACACCTAATGCTGAGGGATTGGAAGTGATTATTGGTCATTGTGGGTATCCTCGTCTGTGAAATTTCTGTTAAAATCTTTTGCCCATCTTTCTGTCAAATGTATATCAAATGCATTTTCTGCATTATCAAGACAATCAAATGATTTTTCTCCCTTTAAAAAAGTGCAGTGGGACTTCCCTGGCAGTCCAGTGGTTACGGCTCCACACTTGCAATGCAGAGGGCGTGGGTTCGATCCCTGGATGGGGAACTAAGATCTCACATGCCGCAGGTGTCACGGCCAAAAAAAAAAATGCAATAAATGTTAAACTGCCCTTGCATTCCTGGAAGGAGCCCAGCTTGTTCATGATTTAATATCATTTTTATTTATCCCTAAGTTTGATTTGCTAATATTTTGTTTAGGATTTTTTTCTTCATATTCATGAGAGGTACTGGTCTGTAATTTTCCTTTCTTCTCATGTCCTTGTCAGGTGTTGGTGTCAAGGTTACACTGGTCTCATAAAAAGAGCTAGGAAATGTCCTCTCCTTTTCCATAGTCTGCAAGAATAGGTTTTGTGTTGTTGTTGTTTCTTGTTCTTAAGATTGGTGTTATTTCCTCCTTAAACGTTTGGAAGAATTTACAGGTTAATCTTCTGAGCCTGAGTTCTTTGTGTGCATGTGAAGGTTTTAAATAACAGATTCTGTTTCTTTAACAAGTATAAGACTTTCAAGTTTTAATTTTTTCTTGAGTCAGTTTTGGTAAGTTCTTGCCAAGGAATTTGTCCAGTTTGTGCAAGTTGTCATGTGTTGACATGTAATTGTTTATAACGTCCTCTCATTATTATCCTCTTAATGTCCAGAGTCTGTAATGAGGCCCCTTTTTCTTTTTTTTTTTTTTAGAAGATGTTGGGGGTAGTTTATTAATTAATTTATTTATTTTTGCTGTGTTGGGTCTTAGTTTCTGTGCGAGGGCTTTCTCTAGTTGTGGCAAGCGGGGGCCACTCTTCATCGTGGTGCGCGGGCTTCTCACTATCGCGGCCTCTCGTTGCGGAGCACAGGCTCCAGACGCGCAGGCTCAGTAGTTGTGGCTCACGGGCCTAGTTGCTACGCAGCATGTGGGATCCTCCCAGACCAGGGCTCAAACCCGTGTCCCCTGCATTAGCAGGCAGATTCTCAACTACTGCGCCACCAGGGAAGCCCCCATTTTTCATTCTTGATATTGGTAACTAGCGTTTTCTCTTATCATTCTTGATCAGTCTTGAAAAGGGTTTTATCAATTTTATTGTATTTTGGAAGAATCAACTTTTGGCTTTGTTGATTTTCTTTATGATTCATTTATTTCCTCTTTCATTAGTTTCTACTTTTATCTTGGCTCTTTTCTCCTCCTTCCATTGAGTTTAAGTTGCTTTTTAAAAAATATTCATCTTGAGATACATTTTGGGAAAAACAAATTATAAGGTGGATACATAGATGATTGATCTTTAAAGTCTTTTCTAGTACATGCACTTAAAGCTATAATTTTCCCTCAAAGTTTGGCTTAGCTGCATTCCACGAGTTTTTTGTTGTTCTTCCCTTAAATGTTCATATTTTTATTTTGAAAAAGTTTTACACCCACAGAAAAATGGAAAGAATACCCATATACACTTCACTTAGATTCACCAGTTGTTCATACTTTGCCACATTGTCTCTCTGTCTCTTTCTCGTGCTCTCTCACTCTCTCTCCATATATCTATCTTTCCACATATTTGGAAAATAAGTTGCATTTATCATGACACTTTATCCCTAAATATTTCAAACATGTATCTATTAAGAATAAGACTATTCTCCTATATAACCTTAATACCATTATCACACTCAAGAAATTTAACCTTGGTAAAATTATAGTACCTAATACCTAGTCCAATTCAAAAATTTTCCAATTGACCCAATCTTTCTTTCTTTCTTTCCCTTTCTTTCTTTCTTTCTTTCTTTTTCTTTCTTTCTTTCTTTCTTTCTTTCTTTCTTTCTTTCTTTCTTTCTTTCTTTCTTTTTCTTTTTCTTTCTTTCTTCCTTTCTTTTTCTTTCTTTCTTTCTTTTCTTTTTCTTTCATCTTTTAATTTGAATTTTATTTCATTTTTTTATACAGCATGTTCTTATTAGTTATCTATTTCATACATATTAGTGTTTATATGTCAATCCCAATCTCCCAATTCATCCCACCCCCACCCCCAACCCATCTTTCTTTTTAGATCCAGTATCCAGTGATTGTCATGTTTCTCTAGTCTTCTTTAATCTAGAATAATCCCCTGCTTTAAAAAAAAAAAAAGTTGATATTCTGTGACATTAAAGAAGTCGGTTCAGTTGTATCAGTCTTTCTTTACAATCTTGGTTTGTTTTTATAATTTATTTACGATCAGATTCAGGTTAAACACAATATAAGATAGGTATTTTGCCTTCCCGTTGTATCACACAAGAGGGAACACAATGTCAGACCCTCTCATCATTGTGATGCCAAGTTGGATCACTTCATAAAGGTGGTGTCTTCCAGATCTCTCCATTGTATGGGGTACCATTTCCCTATTAAATTAGTAACATACGGTTTGATACTTTGAGACCAGGCGAATATCCTTTTCTCAAACAACATTTATCCCATGTTTTAGCATCAATTTTTATCATCGTCTCAACAGATACATTTGTGTTTGCAAAAAGGCGATTTCTAAACTAGTCATTTCTTCACCACTCATTGGCTGGCATTCTTCTGTAAAAAAGATCCCCCTTCCCCAACCCAGATATTCTTGAGTATTACTATTGACTCGTGGATTATTTTAGTTCACTATGTTATAATCCATCACTTTACTCTTTCTGATGCTCAAATTGTCACAAATTTGACCAGTGAGAGCCCCTTTAAGCCAGCATCTATGTTCTTTTACAAGAATCCATCAGTCTTAGAGAATTTACTTGACTTGTACACAAAATGTTCCAGGATCTATTCGTATATTCCCTCAGACCTGAAATCAGGAATTGGTAGAGAATGGTATTTTAGAAATGAAAATCTGGATGCTAAGAGGGTTCATTACTATTGGGATGCCATTGCTTCTAGGTAGTATCAGTGCACAGAACAAGAAAAAATGTAAAATCTCTGACACCTCCAGTTCAAATCCACTATGATGGGGTCTTCTGCATCTTTCTCCATCCCATCTTGTCTCTGCAACTATGAGAAGTTCCCAGCAATGTCCGTATATTTACTTACTTGCTGTATCCCCAGGTACTCACAAAAAAGTTTCAGAATTACTTCAACAATACACTATGAACAATGAATCTACTAGAGAAAATTCAAGATGTCTTTGCAGAGGTTTTTTTGGTCCTTAAGATATATCCCATGAAAGATGTGCAGTTAATTAAGTTCTTTTTCCTGTGTGATTATGTTAACAGTTCAATATACTATTAGCTTAGTTTTTTTCAATTAAAATTCAATTTTAGGGTTTTCTTTTTCATCCTTTCTGTTTAATTTTCTTTCTGAATACAAGTCAGAACTGTATAAAAAGGTATTCTCAGAAGTCTCACTCTCATCCATATGACCTTTATTCTGTTCCTATTCTCTCTTTTAGAGGAAATCATTTTCATTTGTTTTGGATTTATTTTTCCTGTTTCTTTTCTCTTTTTTCAAATGCATATGTGTATGTGTGTATATATATATTTTTTTTCTTTTCTTTTTTCTCTTTATTTCTTTTAAAATTATTTGTTTTTTGCAAAATATCTCTCTTATTTTCTCTTTCTGATATACTTTTTGATACTGAGAAAGGTTTATATGTTTGTTATAATGGTTATATTAATCTTTTTTTTTTTTTTTTTTTTTTTTTTTTGCGGTACGCGCAGGCCTCTCACTGTTGTGGCCTCTCCCATTGCGGAGCACAGGCTTCCGGACGCGCAGGCTCAGCAGCCATGGCTCACAGGCCTAGCCGCTCCACGGCATGTGGGATCCTCCTGGACCAGGGCACAAACCCGCGTCCCCTGCATTGGCAGGCGGACTCTTAACCACTGCGCCACCAGGGAAGCCCAAGCTTAGTCCTTTTTAATTGAGCACTAAGGAGCGTGTATAAAGATTGTTAAAACTGTTTAGAAATAATTTGAGGCCTATATGCATAGAAATCTCTGGTGTTCCTATACACCAATAATGAAAAATTAGGAAGAGAAATTAAGGAAACACTCCCATTTACCATTGCAAAAACATATAATACCCAGGAATAAACCTGCCTAAGGCGAAAGACTTGTACTCACAAAACTATAAAACACTGATGAAAGAAATCAAAAAACAGATGGAGAAATATACCATGTTCTTGGATTGGAAGAATCAATATTGTGAAAATGACTATACTACCCAAAGCAATCTACAGATTCAATGCAATCCCTAACAACTACCAATGGCATTCTTCACAGAATTAGAACAAAAAATCTTACAATTCGTACGGAAACACAAAAGACCCCGAATAGCCAAAGCAATCTTGAGAAAGAAAAACGGATTTGGAGGAATCAGGCGTCCCGACTTCAAACCATACCACAAAGCTACAGTAATCAAGACAGTATGGTACTGACACAAAAACAGAAATATAGATCAGTGGTACAGTATAGAATGCCCAGAGATAAACCCACACACATATGGACACCTAATTTATGACAAAGGAGGCAAGAACATACAATGGAGAAAAGACAGCCGCTTCAATAAGTGGTGCTGGGAAAACTGGACAACTACATGTAAAAGAATGAAATTAGAATACTACCTAACACCATACACAAAAATAAACTCCAAATGGATTAAAGACTTAAATGTAAGACCAGACACTATAAAACTCTTAGAGGAACGGGCTTCCCTGGTGGCACAGTGGTTGAGAGTCCGCCTGCCGATGCAGGGGACACGGGTTCGTGCACCGGTCCGGGAAAATCCCACATGCCGCGGAGCGGCTGCGCCCGTGAGCCATGGCTGCTGAGCCTGCGCGTCCGGAGCCTGTGCTCCGCAACGGGGGGCGGGGTGGGGGCCACAACAGTGAGAGGCCCGCGTACCACAAAAAAAAAAAAAAAAAAAAAAAAAAAAAACTTAGAAGAAAACACAGGAAAAACACTCTTTGACATAAACCACAGCAAGATCCTCTTCTGAGGATGTCAGAAGCCCTGCTTGGCCGATCAGCCTCCTGTTCCAGGACTGGCAGTCGTCTGGAGGGGAAAAGCGGCTCCAAAAGCCAGGCTCCTCTCACTCGGAGGCCTGTATTTCTCTCCTGCTTCTGACACCTTTGAGCAGATGTTTTCTATTTGTCTGGCTTTTCTAGTTGTCTGTGGAAGTTTGGTCTGAATTGTTTAGTCTTTCATTACTAGGATGTCTGCTTTACATGTTAACAGATTATTTTTTTAAAAACCTATGGGAGCAAGGCAGATGCAGGGGACCAGATAGGAGACTGTTACAGTAACCCAAGTGAGAGATGCTGGTGGCTTAGACCAGGGTGGTGGTGTGGTGGAGGAGGTGATGAGAAAGGATTGGAATCTAGGTGTATTTTGGAGGTATAACTAACAGGCAGGATTGGCCATTGGATATGGGGATGAAAGAAAGTCACCAATCAAGGACGACTCTGAGGTTTATAGCCTGAGGGTGAATGGTTGTATCCTTTTCTAGGATCGTGATGACTAACAAAGGAGCAGTTTGGGGGGGCAGAGGTGGGAGGGAAGGAAAAAGTGCAGTTTAGGTCATGTCAAGAGTGAAATACCTCTTAGATGCCTAGGGGAGGTAGCCTGTGGATGGCTGGGGATAAGTGCCTGGAGTTTAGGGGAGATCAAATTTGGGGGTCATCAGCACAGAGGTTGCATTTTAAGCCCTGAGCCTGGATCAGCTCATCTGGGGGAGGACATAGATGTACCAGGACCGAGGACTGAGCCTGGGGCTTCTAACATATTGAGGTTGGGGTGGTGGGAAGAAAACCGGAGTGTGGTAGGTGGGGGTCCTGGAAGCCTAGTGCGGAGAGCACTTCTGAGGTCAAGTGAGATGCGGCCTTTGTGATGGGAATTTAAATTAGTTTTTTCCAGTTTGTCTTTTTTCTTTGTTTATGGTGTTTTATTCTAATTAAAATGTGTGTTTCTCTGTGCCTGGATGTAGAATCTTAGTTCTTTCGTACTTCTGTCTTTGTGCCCTCTTTCCCATTCCAAGATTACCTGTGTCCATGTGGCCCCCATGCGTGCCCACGTGTGGGCCCAGAGCAGGGATACGTGGCTCCGGGGAGGGGTGAGCCCAGCATGGAGTCGTCGGATCAGTGTGCCTGAGCTGAGAAGGTGCTGGGGTCAGTGGTGGGGGAAGGGGACCCAGGCCCAGCCCCTCTTCGGGCCTTGGTTTCGCATCTGTGACCTTGAGGTGCTGGGGAGGAATCCTGGCTGTGAGGGAAGAGGCAGCCCCCAGTGAGCTGTGCAAGGCTGTGCCCCAGGGAGACGGGCATTTCCTCGGCACAGGCCAGTCTGACCAGCACCTAGGAGCTGAAGGGTTCACCCCTCGCTGCCCATGGACAGGTGGGGAGACTGAGGCCTGAGAACATTCCCACAGACCGTGGGGCCCTGGGAGGGGCTGTGGAACCCATCAGCCCAAGCCCTAAGCCCTGATGGCAGGGCAGGATCCCGGGGTGACTTGAAAAAATCCAGTCTTGAAGGGGTTGGGCCAGTGTGTCCCCAGTGAGATGAGGAGTGGCATCTGCCAGGCGAGGCTCCCAGCGCTGCCGGGAGGAACGGAGGGGCTGGCCCGGGCCTGGTTCTGCCTGTTGTGAATGAGCCGCTGCTGCTGGGAGGACCTAGGGAATAATGGCAGCTGGAGCACTTTGTAAACTGAGAAGAACCTTATATACAGCCAGGGGCAGTGTAAATGGTGTCACAATTTGCAATCTGTAGAGTGCTGTACACCTGTGAGTGGCTGGGCTTGAGGGGGCAGCCCAGTGTGGTCTCAAAACTAACCTGCGGTTTGGTGGCAGCAAGCAGGCCACCCAGCTGTCCCCACTCCCCAGTGAATGCTGGCAGAGCAGCCCAGGAGGCCAGGGCAGGGCAGCCAGGCCACTTACTCTGTGCCGTGTTCCCTAGAGCCATCCTCCAGCAGCACGGCTCACCCGTGGATGCCACCATTGCGGCTCTGGTCTGCACCGGGGTTGTCAACCCCCAGAGCATGGGCCTGGGTGGAGGGGTCATCTTCACTATCTACAATGCGTCCACAGGTGAGTCCATACGGGACCCCCGTGGGGAGGATGGGCTCGTCCACAGGCGCTAACAGTGAGGTCCTTTTAGACCACCTGAGAGTGTGGCCGACCTGCCCTGTCTACCCACGCCCCTCCCTGAGTCTCTTGGTGCCCCCCAACCTCTGCAAAGCCTAAACCAGCGCAGAGGCCAGTTCATGGTAGAGAAACTGAGGTCGAGAGCAGGGCCAGGGCTGTCTGAGGGGGACTGCTGGTGTGCAGTGAGGCCTGGCAGCCACCGGGGTGCCCCTGACACCCCACACGCCCTGCCCAACTCCAGGGAAGGTGGAGGTCATCAACGCCAGGGAGACGGTACCCGCCAGCCACGTCCCAGGTCTGCTGGACCAGTGCAAGCAGGCCCAGCCTCTGGGCACAGGTGAGGCCCTAGAGGGGCCACCCGCTCCCACCCCACCAGACCACTGGGGCTGAGCAGAACCCCCCACCCTGAAGGGGCAGCGCCCCTGATGGACAGCTGAACCACCCTGGCACTGAGGGGTGGCAGCTGGGGATGGGGAGCCCCTGCGGAGGTCCTGACTCCCCGGGTTTTCCCGGGGGAGGGCTCTCTGAGTTGGGAGGGACGATCCAAGCAGAGGGACCACCTCAGCCGAAGGCCCGGAGGGTTCAGTGGAGACAGGTTGGGGGGCTGGGGGGTGGGGATGGGGCCAGTTTTTCTGGGCCCCACAGGCCTGGCCATGGACTTTGTGCAGAGGGAAATGGGGAGGCACAGGAGTGTGAGGGGGGAGGGCCGTGGTCCCAGGTGGGCTCCAGAAGGCTCGCTCTGGCTGCCACGGCTGGGGGGCCAGGCAGCCAAGAGTGGAGTGACAGCCCCCGGGGGCCAAGGGGGGCGGCCCAGGGGCAGGGGCATGACACCCGTGCCGTGCAGGTGCCCAGTGGATCGGGGTGCCTGGGGAGCTCCGTGGCTACGCTGAGGCCCACCACCGCCACGGCCACCTGCCCTGGGCACAGCTCTTCAGGCCCACCATCGCGCTGCTCCGGGGGGGCCTCCGCGTGCCCCGCATCCTCAGCCGCTTCCTGCATAGCAGCTACCTGCGGCCTTCCCTGCACGCATCGTCCCTGAGGTGAGCTCCGATGGGGGCCCAGGGCCCCTCCTCAGCCCAGCCCCTCCTCAGCTCCTCCTCCAGCCAGCGGATCAACCTTCTGGGGGCCGGGGCCCTGGCTGGCCAATATGTCACTGAGCTATGTCGCAGCTCAGAGACCTCCGGTTCCACGTGGCAGAACCTCATCAGAGGGCTCAGGCCAGAGACAGTTTATGCCAAAGTGATGGGGCTCCCAGGGTGCAGATTTGGGCCCTGCCCTCCCCCCCCCCCACTCTCTCTGGGCTGGCAGGAGGGCTTTGGCCATCCCACTCGCCCACCCGGGCAGCCCACTGACCAGGAGGAATGCCGGGTGTCAGGCCCTGGGTGGACGCTGGCTTGGTGGTGGTGGTGGGGGGGGCGTGTCCTCCCTGGGCCTGGGTGATGAAAGACATGAGGGGTGTCAGCCCCACCCAATCCTGGAGAATCTGCCCCCATGTCCACCACAGCCCCTCAGGACTCCAGACCAGGACTCCCTCCCTGTAGGGTCCCTGCAGAAGTGTGGCTGCCCTCCAGGACCTGGCCTCACCCTGAGGCTGCCCCCCACCCCCCAGGCAGCTCTTCTTCAATGGGACAGAACCCCTGAGTCCTCATGACCCACTCCCGTGGCCCGCGCTGGCCGCCACCCTGGAGACCGTGGCTGCGGAAGGCGCAGAGGCCCTCTACACAGGGAGGCTGGGCCAGATGTTGCTGGAGGACGTTGCCAAGGAAGGTCAGCACGTGAGGCCCCACAGCCCCGTTCCGCCAGAGAAAGAGGGGTTGGGCGCCAGGGCTGAGGGTGGGTCCGGCCCTCCCCTCCCCTCGCCCTGAGAGGGGGCCAGCTGCTCCCAGGGCTTGGAGAGGTCGTTGCCCAAGTCATGCCCACTGCTGGTCTCAGGGACCTTGCAGTCAAAGCCCCCGAGGAGCAGGACCCTGAGGGTTAGGGCCACGAGACAGGAGCTATCGGTGGCTGCAGGGGTGCTCCTGGGCCTGGAGTTGGCCACCCTCGGTCTCTCAGAGGCCAGCTTGCCTCCCCCACCTTCTCCCACTCTCCCCTCCAACCTGCCCGTCCCTGGCCTCTGTCCACCCATCCCCCAGCCCTGAGGCCACTGCCCACAGGCCCAGCACCACCCCTCTGAGCCTAGAAGGCTAGGGAACGAGGGGGGCCCCCACTGTGTAAACCAAGGTCCCTGGCTGACACTCTGCACCTCGTTTCCCCGTCTGTACATGGAGTCCTCTGTCTCACCCCAGGGAGCCTGCTGACCCCGCAGGACCTGGCATCATTCCGGCCTGAGGTGGTGGATGCCCTGGAGATGCCCCTGGGGGACTACACCCTGTACTCACCGCCACCGCCTGCAGGGGGCGCGATTCTCAGCTTTGTCCTCAATGTGCTCAAAGGTGAGGCCCCCAGGAGCCAGGGGGTCTGGCGCCCGTGAACTGAATTCCAGGCCCAGCCAGGCTCTGGGTAGCCACTGCCTCCTCCAGCTCAGCCCCCTCCTCAGATGCTGAAGACTGGGCTGAGGAGTGGGCCAGGACGGTGTGTTCTAGAGCTGGCCTCCAGTGTGGCCCACGCCTGGGCTCTGCTGAAGAGTCTGCAGACATCTACCCACTAAGTGCCCCCAGGTGACCCCGGCGCAGGGCACAGGTGCAGTGGCTCTGCAGGTGGTGAGCTGCCGGTCCAGTGTGTGCAGCTAGGGCTGAGGCCCAGCCTATTGCAGCCTGCAAGGGGGTTGTGGGGTGCGGGAGGCATCCTGGCAGCGTCCAGAGATGGGGCTGCCTGATGCAGCCTGTGGCTGCCGTAACAAAGTATCACAAATTACCAAAACCTGGTGGCTCAGACAACAGAAATTTATTCTCTCATAGTTCTGGAGCCCAGAAATTCAAAATCAGGGTGCCTGCAGGGCCACATTCCTTCCGGGGGGCCTGGGGGAGAATCTGTTCTTTGCCTCTTCCAGCTTCCGGCGTCTGCCAGCATTCCTAGGCTTGTGGCTGCATCCCTGCAGTTTCAGCCTCCCTCTTCTCTGTGTCTGTTTTATAAGGATATATGTGATTACATTTAGCGCCCACCCGGATAATCCAGGATAATCCACTCCTCTCAAGATCCTTAATTTAATCACACATTTGCCATACAAGGTAATATTCACTCTTTTTCCATATAAGGTTTTCACAGGTTCTGAGAATTAGGACATGGACAAATCTTTCTCAACCCACTACACAGGATGACCCCCACCTGCGCCCACCCCCTCCCCAGGGTTCAACTTTTCCGCGGAGTCAGTGGCCAGGCCCGAGGGGAGGGTGAACTTGTACCATCACCTCGTGGAGACGCTCAAGTTTGCTAGGGGGCAGAGGTGGCGGCTGTGGGATCCTCGAAGCCACCCGGAGGTCCAGGTGAGGTGCCCTGAGCTGGTGGAGAGCCCCCTTCCCTGCCCCAGGGCTCGGCATGAAGGGAGGGTCAGGCCGACGGGTGCTCCATCCACAGACCCTGAGAGCCCGGCGGGTGAGGCTGGAGGGGTGTGTACATGGTTGGTTCTAGAACCGGATGGCCTGGCAGTGGGCCAGAGCAGGGAGGCTACAGCAGTCTGAAGGGAGCCCTGGAGGGGCAGGTACGGGAAGGCAGTGGTGGCGCTGCATCTCTGACACCCTTAGGGGACCACCTGGCCTCTCACTGACCCTGTCACCTGTCTGCCCACCCCAGAACGCCTCCCAGGACCTGCTGGGGGAGGCTCTGGCCCAGCACATCCACCAGCAGATCGACACCCGGGGTGACCACCAGCTCAGCCACTACAGCCTGGCCGAGACCTGGAGCCACAGGATGGGCACGGCCCACGTGTCCGTGCTGGGCGAGGATGGCAGCGCTGTGTCTGCCACCAGCACCATCAATACGCCGTACGTGGGGCCGGGGGCAGGCGGGCAGGCCCCACTCCACCCCCTAGACCTCAGCCCTCCACCCCCAGCCTGGCCTCCCAGCACCTCCCTGGCTGTGTCCATCGAGTGGTACCTTGTTTTCCCCTCTCCTGTGTCAAAAGGGTCCTACACCCTGACACCTCTGGCCGAAAAGGCTGCTGATGGGGTGGCCCTGAGCCGGGATGAGGACGGGCCTTACAACCAGGAGGATGCCGTGGTGGGGGACAAGGTGGATCTTTGGGGGCAGGGCCAGGGAGGGAAGAGCAGCTCCAGGATGCTGGAGGACAGCTGCTAAAACGAGGAGCTTCTGGAGCGCTGGGGTGCAGCCCACGTGTGTCGGGAGCCCACGGCCTGTGCCCAGCTCTGCCTCTGTCCACAGCTTTGGAGCCATGGTGTACTCACCGCGCACGGGCATCCTCCTCAACAACGAGCTCCTGGACCTGTGCTGGAGGTACCGGCGGGGCTCCGGAGTCACCCCGCCTCCCGGTGAGCACAATGCCCCCGGGCGAGAGGAGGGAAGGCAGGAAGGCCGGGCAGGCCCAGCACAGAGACAGGGATGGAGGGGGTGGCCCCGGGGGGCGCTGGCTCAGAAGCGAGGCTGCACTGATACCTGTCCGGCCTCCAGTTCCAGGTGAGCGGCCCCCTTCATCCATGGTCCCCTCCATCTTGGTCAACGCAGCCCAGGGGTCGAAGCTGGTGATCGGCGGGGCTGGCGGGGAGCTCATCATCTCTGCTGTGGCCCAGGTGAGTCTGGGGGCTCCTGGATGGAACGTGCCCTTGCTGGGCGGCCCTGTTGTCCTCATGTCCTGGGAGGGGTTGGGGAGGGTGGCTGGTGCCCCTCCCTCCCTCCCTGCCTGCATCCTTCTCTCCCCAAACAGGCCATCATGAACAAGCTGTGGCTGGGCCTTGACCTGCAAGCTGCCATTGCAGCCCCCATCCTGCACGTGGACAGCAAGGGCCGGGTAGAGTACGAGCCCAGCTTCAGCCAGGTGAGGCCGTGGGCCGAGAGACCGCTAGACAGACGCCTCAGCGCTTGCCTTCAGAGCCCCTGGTGGGCCTCAGCTTTTGAGTGTGCCCGGTGCACTTTGGCTCTGGGGGCCACCAGGAGTTGAGAAGCTCCATGGGGGAGGCAACAGGCAGCTGGTCTCCCCGGCAGGGGACAGGGTGTTGTTCACACGACTCCCAGAACGAGCTCCCCTGCACCCTGGTCCCTGCTCTTTCTGGGCCATTCTCTCCGGAAGCTACTTTCCCCGGCTGAGGCCTCTCGGACCCTCCCTCATGGTGATCTGCTTCCTTGTGCGATCTGCAGCTTTTATCTGCGGGTTTATTTCTCAAGGAGTCTATTATTCCTGGGAGTCTGCAGAGGGATCTCCCTCCATGGCATTGGGTTCTTGGTTCCCCACACAAGCAGGCCCAGGAGCTGAATTCTCTTGTGGGACTCCCAGCCCCTCCCCTCCTCCTGGGCAGATGGCTGGCCTCCTTGGAAGGTCTCTGGGCTGGCAGATGCCCTCACTAGGACCCACTTTAAAGGACTAGCAGCTTTTCAAGACTCCAAACTTCATGCCCAGGGTCCATTCAAGCAGCTGGGGTTCAAGGTCATCAAAGCTGCCTTTCCTGTTATGAGCTTCTCTGGTCTCAAGGCCGCCTCCCAGGGCCCTTGGAATTTTGAGGACCACAGAGTGAGGGGCCTTGAGTCCAAGGGGGTGTGTAGTCCTGAGAACCTTGGTCTTTGGGCCTGGAGACTAAGGACCTCAGCCCGTCAGGCCCAAACTCTCAGAGTCCGAGGCCCTCCCTCCCAGCCTCCCTCCCTCCCTGTGCAGGGTCCTCCCCGTGGCAGGAGGGCTTGGTGCTCTCCCAGGACTCATCCTCTTAGGCCCTTCTCCTTGACCTTGACTGAAGGTCTTTACTCTGTGAACACCATTCTCCAAGGACCTCAACTCTGAGAATTTGGACCTGACAGCCTGGAATCCAGAGAACCCCGAGCCCACGGCCCTCAGCTCCCTGGAAGGTTAGCGTGTTGGCCACACAGGTCAGGACCTCCCATGGAGAACATCTGAGGCACTGGGTGGAGACCTGGAGTCTCCAAGGGCCCTCAGAGCCAAGGCCCAGGCCTGAGGCCAGGAGGGTCCTTGTTCCTCAGGGCCTTGGAGTTTGGCCACTACGACGCTAAAGAATGGTCTCTGAGGACCACAGGTCCTGCTGTGGCTGTGAGGAGCTGGGCCTTCCAACCTAAGGACACTAGGTAATTAGCACGTCAGGCAGAGACACACCCAAGGCCATAGCGCCTGGAGACCTCGCCGTACCCATGGCTCAGGTCCTGGAGGCCCTGGTCCTGGGGACTGCAGGGTACCTGGAACTGAGGGCCCTGGTGGGCGGGGGTCCTTGGCCATAAGTGGGAATGCGGGGCCCGAGTAACACAGGTCTCCACGTGCCAGGATCTGTGTGAAGAGTCACAGACTGGCAAGTGTGGGGACCAGGCCCCGAGGCAAGTTACTCGGGTGCTCAGACACCAACACCTGGGCCCTGACGCCCTCCAATTCCACACACTCACCGTCTCAGACCTGAGCCTTTACAGCCCGTGCTCGTAGTGCCTCACCCTTGGGGACCGCTGGTGCCTGTGGCCTGGGGTCCATGTCCTTGGACTCATGGGTGTTCAGCAGCCTCTAGCTGACTCCTCCACCAGCGGGGCGGGGCCCTGGAGAGTCTGGAACACCCGTCTTCTCATGCTGGTGTTGAGACGGCAGGTCCTGAGCTGCCAACAACGCTGGCACCAGGGCCATCCCTCCTGTCCAGGGCAGGAGCCAGATGTTGAGCTGGGCCTTTCTTATGTATGGGTGACCTGGGACTCCAAAGGGCCCAAGCTCTGCCTTCTAGAAGACTTTGCTTTCAAGGTCCTCAAAACGTTGAAAGCTATCTTCTCCACAGAAGCCCTTGGACTCCTTGGTTGTCACGTTGAGGCCCCTGGTGTCCTTGATCCAGGACAGAAGTGAACCTGCATCTCAGCTTCCTTCTAGTCCAGGCGATGTCCTCCTATCATATCCCCTGGAGCCCAGGCTTCTCTCTGGGGCCTTTGGAGTGGGAGGCCGTAGACTCCATGCCTGCAGACAAGGCTGCGTCCAGCGCCCCTCTGTCCTCTCCCAGACCGCCCCTGCCAGTCCTGCCTCCTCGGCCAGGGTCCTCAGCTCCCTGCCCGGGTCCCAGCCCCTCCATGACCAGCCTTCTCTCCTCTCCAGGAGGTGAAGAAGGGGCTCCAGTACCGGGGCCAGAGCCAGACCGAGAGGCCCGTTTTCCTGAACGTGGTCCAGGCCGTGTCCCAGGACGGGGCCTGTGTGTACGCCGCAGCGGACCCCAGGAAGGGTGGGGAGCCCTCAGGCTACTAAAGAGGCTGCTCCCTCCCCAGAGCTGGGATCCCACCCAGCACATGTCCAGGCTAGCCTGGTCCGGCAGAATCTGGACCCCTTGGCTGGACGGTCAGCCTGGGGCTTCAAGAGGTGGGGACAGCCCAGCAGATGGACGGCTGTGGGGGCCGAGCCCTGCCCTCCCAGAGCCCCTGTGGCCCTGCCCTGACCCCTCCAACCTCCCCAGGCCTCTCACCCAGGACTGGGCCCCCACTCCCCGAAACCCCATTCCCCACCTGTGTATCTTCCAGTCCAAGATTAAAGAAAAGGCTGCACCACGCCTGATTCAGGGTCGAGGTGGGGAGGGGACCTTCAGAAAGCACGTGCAGTGAGCTGCAGCCCTCCACACACACCACCACGGAGCCAGGGAAACCAGACACGGGCTGGGCCTTCTCCAGGCCACCCCTGGACACTTGCTGGGGCTCCGCACACGCCGTTGGGAGGAAGGCAGGGGTGTGGCCTGGGGGCACCTGTCCCTGGCTCCTGTGGGCCCTTGGCCCAGGCCCGTCCTGGAGCTTGTCTTCCGTGCCAGGAAAAGGCTGGATGAAGCGAGACCTAAGCCCTCCCCAGCCCCCAACTCCAACATGTTCTCACCCTCAGCACTGTTGATGTTTTGCGTGAGTCATTCTTCGCGGGGGTGCTGTCCACGCACTGTAGGCGGTGCAGCAGCATCCCTGGCCTCCCCTTGCTAGGTGCAGGGTCACCCCACCCCCACAGCCAGTCACCAAACCACCCCCGATTGAGACCCGCGAGCCCCCAGCCACCGTGGATGGCTCTGCCAGCTCCCGAGTGTGCCACCCTCCCTGGGGGGGGTCCTGCCCCATGCCGAGTCCTGGGAGCATTGGGAGTTCCTGTTTCACCCCAAACATCCCACAGGGGTGTACCTCCGCCTGGAAGGGCGCCACTACAGATCCGTCACCTCCCATTCTGCCTGGAGTTCAGCCGCACAGGACGGGCTGGGTGTTGCTCCTGTGCCTGCTGGGACAGAGCACTACACACCGAGGGCCTTCAGACAACAGACACCCTCGCCGCAGTGCCTCCCAGCTGCATCCCCAGAGCATGAGAACGGTGTCCCTGCACTCCTGACTCACCCTCTGCCATCCCTGGGACCCTCACCGTCCCCTGGAGCCTCAGTTACCACTTGTGAACTGATGGGTACCCGCCCAGGCTCTAGCCCAGGTTTCTGGACCATCAGACTCACATACCCACTCACCCGCCCACCTCCCACCTCCCACCTCCAGAGCACCTGGGATCCACAGGCACCTCGGACTCAATACACCCAACCAGAAGCCAGCTCTGAGGCAGCCGGAAGTTCTCTGGTGCCCCCCTCTCCCCCCTCCATGATAGTCACCCAGTCCTCTCCCTCCATATGCGTGGCTTGGCCTTGGTTCCATCCCTTCGTCCCTTTCTGCCTCCTTGCCGCTGCCACAGCCTCGATCCACTCCCTACTCGTGACAGTGATGAGCCTTGGAAAATGCATACCTGATCCTGCCATGAGGCCACACAGAGCCCTCCTTGGCTTCTGGGGGCCCCCGGAGGAAGCCCATTCCTCTTGCTCCCTGCTCATCCCACCCTAGGTTACTTGCCTGGCCCCTGCCCACATCCCTCTTGGACCACAAGTAATGCCAACCAAGATGCATTCCCAGCCCAGTTAGCGACTCTTACAGCCTCTTTAAACATCTTGTTACACAGAGGAAATCAAAGCGGTATCTTCAAAATAACATTCACATCAATACAGATCAGCCCCCACAGAATATAGCTAAAGCAGGGCTCAGAGGAATATATATTGCCTTAAATAGTTACATTAATAATAATCAAAACAAAATATCTAACATACCAAGTTAGTAAAAGAACAACCAGAACAGTAAGGAAGGCAAGAGGAAGAATTTAGTAACAACTGAAGCAGAAATTGATAAGCTTGAAGTCAGAAGAACAGATCTTTGAAAAAGATATATAAGCTATTAGCTAGCCAATTAGTAAAAATGAAGGACGTGTAAATACACACAAAAAAGAAATGAGAACGGGGAAATAAGCTATAGAGGAAGTTAGAAGTACTAGAAAAGATTACTCATTTTAATAAAAATAACTTTGGAAACTTGACAAAATAAATTACTTTCTAGGATGATGTAAGTAGAATTGCGATACTTAACACATACTAAAAACATTGGCACTTATCTGAAATTCAGGTTTAATTGGGCAGGCTTTCTTTTTACTTGCTAAATCTGGCAAGCTTAAGTATAAATGACAAACGGGTCCAAGAAAGAGCAAAGGTCTAGACATGTCAGTGATCACAAAAAAAAACTGAGAACGTGGCAGGAACACTGGTCTATCTCAAATGCCCTTCTGGAAAGTTTCCCAGGCGAAGTGTGTCCTGCCGTTAGGATCAGAGGCCTGTCTTGCCAGTTAAGCCGCCACAGTGTAGAGCCCGGAGGAACATTTCCACATTCACTTTATGAAGTCAGCATAGGACTAGCCCCAAACTTGGCAAAGCACACCAAAGGCCAGTTGTGTTTGGGAAACAACACAAAACTCCTCAAACAAATACAAGCAAGGAGACTCCAAGCAACACATTCAAAAGGACAGGGTGTCCGGGTGGGGCCAACACCACTACTGATGGGAATGTCCATGAGAGGGACTTGTGCTCCTTTCACCAGAGGAGAAAAATCACGGAGTCCTCTCCATGGAGAGGCATTTGACAAAATTCAGCACTCATTCTTTTTTTTTTTTTTTTTTTTGCTGTACACGGGCCTCTCACTGTTGTGGCCTCTCCCGTTGAGGAGCACAGGCTCCGGACGTGCAGGTTCAGTGGCCGTGGCTCACGGGCCCAGCCGCTCTGCGGCATGTGGGATCCTCCCGGACCGGGGCACGAACCCGTGTCCCCTGCATCGGCAGGCGGACTCTCAACCACTGCGCCACCAGGGAAGCCCTCAACACTCATTCTTGATTTAAAAAAACAAAACAAAACAAAAAACCCACAGACAAAACAACAACAGAACACTGAATAAAATGGAAATAAATGGATATTCCCTTAACATGAATAAATATCTCAAAACAACAGTAACATCTGTTGGACACTGACCACGGCTAGGTGCTACTCTATTGCTTTACATGTATTAATTCACGTAATTCTCCCTAATGAAAGGGAGCTATGATGAGGCCCATCTTACAATGAGAGTACTGATGTACTGAAGCTCCCAGGGCCCTGTGGAGTAAGTGCCAGAGGTGGAAACTGGGGAGACAGATGGAGAAAATGAGTCTTGACCCCTACCTCATACCATATACAGAAATTAATTTGAGATGAATCTTAGGCCTAAATGGGAAAACTAAAATAAATGCTTGGGCAGCCAGTCCAGAATCATTTATTACAAAGACATTCATTTTCCTCATTGAATCGCATCAGTGCTTTTGTGAAACAAACAAAAAAACTCAAGTAAACCAAGCCATCAGATTTAAAAACACACTGTAAACATACAGTAGGTTAAAACAGCATATGAATAAACCTCAGAAATCAATCAACCACAACACAAAGTTCACAAAGAAATGCAAATATATGGGGATTTTGTCTGCTAAAAGAGCATTTCAAAGCAGTAGGAAAAAGATGAATTGCTGACAATCAGTATTAGAACAAGTGGGTAGCCACCTGGAAAACAGTAAAGTGGGACCCTGGCCTTTTATTTATACCAAATTAAATGCCAGTTGGACCAAAGATTTAAGAGTTAAAAATGAAACCATACAAATATTGTAAAAAAAATGGGAGAAAAAAATTTTATTTATGTTCTTAGAGTAGGGAAGTCCTTTCTTAGGCATGACCTAAAATCAAGAAGCCACATTAAAGGGACTTTCCTGGTGGTCCAGTGGGTAAGACTCCACACTCCCAATGCAGGGGGCCTGGGTTCGATCCCTGGTCAGGGAACTAGATCCTGCTTGCTGCAACTAATAGTTCGCGTGAGGCAACTAAAGATCCCACGTGCCACAACTAAGACCTGGCGCAGCCTAAATTAATTAATTAAAAAAAAAAAGAAGCCATACTAAGGAAAGGATAAATTGGGACTTCCCTGGCAGTTCAGTGGTTAAGACTCTGTCCTTCCAATGCAGGGGGCAGGTTTGATCCTTGGTCGGAGAACTGAGATCCCACATGCCATGCAGCGTGGCCAAAATATTTAAAAAAAAAAAAAAAGAAAAGAAATTTGAACACATAAAAATTTTAAATTTTGATGTGAAAAATATTTCAAAAGACCAATGAAAACCGTGTGGAAAGACAGTTTCAGTGCGTGATCTGGGGCTGGTTACTTTAATATTTAATATCAAAGACCAAGTATCCATTAGAAAGATGCACGGGGATATGACTCATTAGACCACAGAAAGAGAACTACAAATCGCCATTTCAACATATAAAGAATTGCTCAACCTCACTGATAAATGCGCCAATGAAAAAAACAATGAGATCCACAGGGACAAAGCAAACGGCTCCAGCCCAAAGGCTTCCTCTCTGAACGCTTCCAAACACTGATGCAACAAAAAACACCAGTCTTACACTAACTCTTCCTGAGAACAGAACAGAGAAAACACTGCCCAACTTTTAATAAGGCCAGCATAATCCTGAGAACAAAACCTGACAAAGAAACTTCATGAAAGAAAAGTAGAGGGTGATTTCATTCATGCACAGATGCAAGATTCCTAAATGAAATCTGAGCAAGCCAAATTCATATATAGAAATTCATCACTACCAATCTGGGTTTATTCCGGGAATGCGTGATTGGTTGAACATTACAAAATCAAGCAATGCAATTCACTGTATTAACATGCTAATAGAATAAAGAAGAAAAATCATTCACCATCTCAATAAATGCAGAAAAGCATTTGATAAAATCTGCCAACTTTCACAATAAAAATTCTCAGTAACTAGAAATAGAAGAAAACTTCCTTCATTTTATAAGTTGCGGCTACAAAACCCTACAGTAAACATCATACTTCATGGTAAAACATACAAGCCTTCCTTTTGAGATTGAGACCAATTCCTTTTGAGATGGAAACATGCATTGCTAGCTTTCATCATTTCCTTTCCGTACTGAAAGAGAAGTCCTTGCCAGGGCAATAAGGTGAGAAAAAAGAACAAAAGGTATAATTGGAAAGGAGGACATAAAACTGTCAATATTTGTAGATACTTAACAGGTAAACTGTTAGAATTAAGTCAACTGAACAAGATCACTGGAATCAAGGAAAATATACAAAAATCAATGATATTTCTACATCATTCACAAATAGAATACACTTTTTTGAACTGAAATCAGTTACAATAGCATTAAAAAAAAATCCATGCCTAGAAGTAAAACTAACAAGTATGCAAGACCTCTACACTGAACACTGCAAAATATAACCGAAGAATTTGAAGAAAATGAATAAATAAATGGAGGATTATACTACATTCATGGACTAGAAGGCTTAGTGCTGTGAAGATGCCAATTCTCCCCACATTCACCTATAAATCCAATGCAATCCTAATAAAAATCCTCACAGGTTTGTGTGTGTGTATGTGTGTGTGTGTGGAAATTGGCAAGCTGATTCTAAAATTCATATGGAAACACCAAGGACCAGGACTAGCCCAGGCAATCTTGAGGAAGAACATGAAGGAGAGGGACCTCCCTGGTGGTCCAGTGGTTAAGACTCCAAGCTTCCAATGCAAGAGGCCTGGGTTTGATCCCTGCAGGGAACTAGATCCCGCATGCCACAACTAAAGATCCCATGTGCTGCAGCTAAAGAAAAAGATCCTGCATGCCACAACAAAGATCCCGCATGCTGCAACTAAGACCCAGTGCAGCCAAATAAATAAATAAAAATAAAATATTAAAAAAAAAGGAAAGATATGGCCAATTTAAAAAAAAAAAGAACATAAAGGAGGACTCACATTACCAGATGTCATGAACAAGCTATGGTAATTAAGGCAATTTGGTATTGGTGCAAAAATAAACTGGGCAGGGCTTCCCTGGTGGTGCAGTGTTTAAGAATCCACCTGCCAATGCAGGGGACACAGGTTCGATCCCTGGTCCAGGAGGATCCCACATGCCATGGAGCAACTAAGCCCGTGCGTCACAACTACTGAGCCTGTGCTCTAGAGCCCGCGAGCCACAACTATTGAGCCCATGTGCCACAAGTACTGAGCCCATGCGCCACAACTACTTAAGCCCGTGTGCCTAGAGCCCATGTTCCGCAACAAGAGAAGCCACCACAATGAGATGCCCGCTTACTGCAAAGAAGAGTAGCCCCTGCTCACCGTAACTAGAGAAAGCCCACGCAGCAACGAAGACCCAATGCAGCCAAAAATAAATAAATAAATTTAAAAAAATAAACTGGGCAATGGGACAGAACAGAAAGTCACCTGACCTTTGACGGAGGAGACACGGCAGTGCAATGGGAAAAGAATGCTGTTTCAATAAACAGTGCTAAGTCAATCAGACAGCCAGATGAAAAATGTGTATCCTGACTCCTACCTCACACCGTGCACAAAAATCATTCCAGATGGTTGGCAGATCTAATTATGAAATATCACACAATAATACTTTTATAGGAAAATACAGAACAGCTTTGTGACTTGGGAGAAGGCACGTGTTTCTTAAACAGGACACAAAAAGTACTAACTGTAAAAGAAAAAAATGGATAAACTGACCTATAGAAAAATTAAGAACTTCTGTTCAACAGAAGACATTAAAATAGTGAAAAGGCAACCCATGGAATACGAGAGCATCTGCAGTGCTTATATCTGACAATAAACTCTTACCCAGAATAAAGAACTCCTAAAAGTCAATTAGAGAGCTCTAGATAGATAACCTGACGGAAAATGGGCAAAAGACGTGAACACATCTCATAAAAGAGGAGCTCTGGATGGCCAATGAACATACAAAGAAATGCACAGCTTCACTAGTTGTCAAAAAAAAAAAAGCAAAATAAATCCACAATATGCTACCACCATATACCCATCAGAACAGCCAAAATCCAACAGACCAACAATGCCAAGTGTTGGCAAAAATACGGCAAAATGGGGACTTCCCTTGCAGTCCAGTGGTTAAGACTCCACACTTCCACTGCAGGGGGTATGGATTTGACCCCTGGTTGGGGAACTAAGATCCCACACTAACATTCCACTTCTATAAACAAAGTACAAATACAGCGGTTGTTTTTTTAAAAAATAAAAATATATGGCAAAATGGAATTGCCATTCGCTGCAGGTAGGAACATCAACTGGTAAAACTACTTTGGAAAACCAATATTACCTACTAAAACTACCACACTCCTACCTCATGCCCAGCAATGCTACTCCTAGGAACTTACCCAATATAAATGCATATGTCTGTAACTGACCAGGACCCTATGGGGCCTTCCTGGAATAGACCCTGCTCCTTCCAATGTCCTCCGCCTGCCTCTCTGTCTATAGAAAAACTTTAGTCTCCAAGGCCTTCCCTGAGTTTCTGAGAATACATTTAATCAGAGAAGTGACAAATACAGAAAGAAAGGAGAATAGCCAAGCAAGACAAAATAATAATAGTTTAGCCATTAAACAAAGTCAAGGACCTTCAGTTACTCCTCAAGGGCTACAAATAATATTCTGAGCTATGTCCTTTGAGCCATTTCGCAGATACTAAAACCCCCACAGGTGGAAGAAGTTAACTGCATGCTGCCCACTAGCACATAGACCCCAGACCAGTTGGAACCAGAAGGATGACGATGTTGACTCCCAATTACCTCACCACCAACCCATCAGAAAAATGTCCACGACCTGACCACGCACCCTGAAACCTCCCTCCCTCACCCTGTCTTTAAAACCTTTCCCTGAGGGACTTCCCTGGTGGCGCAGTGGATAAGACTCCACACTCCCAATGCAGGGGACCCAGGTTCAATCCCTGGTCAGGGAACTAGATCCCACATGCATGCTGCAACTAAGAGTCTGCATGCCACAATTATGGAGTCCACGTGCTGCAACTAAGGAGCTGGCAAACTGCAACTAAAACCTGGTGCAACCAAATAAATAAATGAATTAATAATAAAATAAAACCTTTCCCTGAAAGCCGTCAGGGAGTTCAGGCCTTCTGAGCATTAGCTACCTAGACTCCTTGCTTGGTCTTGCAATAAACGCTGCACTTTCCTTCAGCACAACTTGGTGTCAGTAGATTGGCTTTACTGCATGAAGGCGAGCAGACCCACGTTTGGTTCGGTAACACATCTGTGCATCAAAAGACACATACGGGCTTCCCTGGTGGCGCGGTGGTTGAGAGTCCGCCTGCCGATGCAGGGGACACGGGTTCGTGCCCCGGTCCGGGAAGATCCCACATGCCGCGGAGCGGTTGGGCCCGTGAGCCATGGCCGGTGAGCCTGCGCGTCCGGAGCCTGTGCTCCGCAACGGGAGAGGCCACAGCAGTGAGAGGCCCGCGTACCGCAAAAAAAAAAAAAAAAAAAAAGATACATACAAGAATGTTTACAGCACTAGCCATTATAGCTCCAAACTGAAAACCACCCCAAAGCGCCTCAACAGGGAAATGGATAAACAAATTCATTAGCTGAAATAATACTCAGAAAAACTCTAGGATTCCACCTGTGTGAAGGACAAACCAGGCAGAACTCGCCTATGGGGTGAGAAATTGGTGGTTGACCTGAGGAGGAGGGAGAGGACAGTGTCTGATAGAGAAAATGTTAGGGGTGACCAGAGTGGTGGTTCACTGGGCATGCTCACAAGCTGTACCCTGAGCAGTGCACTCTCTTGCTTACACTTATACTTTATTTAGCAGAGTTCCATCAAAGAAGCAGGGCCCACACCATGGGAACTGGGCAAGGGGTCCCTGTAAGGCTACTGTCTCCCATGGGATGCTGCAGCCTGAGGTCCATGAGGCAGAGTCAGGAGGGAAGATGCATGGAAAGTGGAGGGAGGATCCAGAGCTGACTGGAGCCCACGAGGATGGCCTGAAGCCCACATCCCTTCTTGTTGCCAAGGGCGACGAAGGTTTCTTGTAGCAGCTGGACTGCTTTGTCACACACCTGACCCAGGAGAATGGACTGAGGGTGGACTGGGAGGAGGTGGAGTAGTTGCCTGGATTCCGCTGGTGCTTGATGAGCTGGGTCAGCAGGCGCGCCACAAGGAGTGTGACTTACAAAAGAGGTTGCCAATTCCCTTCCGCCCTCCCAATCCTGCACAGGAATGTCTCTTGTGGTCCTAACCCAAAACACATTGGGAAGGGAATTCTGGGAATGCCGGTCAGCCTGACGGAGGCCCCACAGTGTGTTTCACTAACTGACAAAGAGCAAAAAATCTGAAGGCTCCTTACGCTGATGAGGGTGTAGGGGGCCTGGCAATCGCGTAGGTTGGTGGTGAGTGTCAGCGGGTACAACTCTAGGAGGAAAACAAATGTGTCGTTTAACCAGCCCATCAGACTTCCCCGGTGGCGCAGTGGTTAGGAATCTGCCAGCCAATGCAGGGGACACGGGTTCAAGCCCTGGTCTGGGAAGATCCCACATGCCGTGGAGCAACTAGGCCCATGCGCCACAACCACTGAGCCTGCGCTCTAGAGTCCGTGAGCCACAACTACTGAGCCCGCGTGTCTAGAGCCCATGCTCCACAACCAGAGAAGCCACCGCAATGAGAAGCCCTGGCTCGCCACAACTAGAGAAAGCCAGGGTGCAGCAACAAAGACTCAACACAGCCAAAAATAAATAATATAAATAAATTAAAAAAACAAAAACAAAAACCCCAGCCCATCATCTTGTGTGAATTTCCCCTACAGGTGAACCTGAACTTACTTACCAAGCACAACAGCGTTTGAAGAAGCAAGACTGTCCACCACCTGGGGAATGACTAAGTAAATTCCTCTGTTTGAGTTTTAAAATTTTCTAATTGTAGTAAAATACAAATAACACAGGACTCCCCTGGTGGGTCAGTGGTTAAGAATCTGCCTGCCAATGCAGGGGACACGGGTTCGAGCCCTGGTCTGGGAAGGTCCCACATGCTGTGGAGCAACTAAGCCCATGCGCCACAACTACTGAGCCTGTGCTCTACAGCCTGCGTGCCACAACTACTAAGCCCATGTGCCACAACTACTG
This sequence comes from Delphinus delphis, assembly GCF_949987515.2. Classification (NCBI taxonomy): domain Eukaryota; kingdom Metazoa; phylum Chordata; class Mammalia; order Artiodactyla; family Delphinidae; genus Delphinus; species Delphinus delphis. Next base: position 25,199,230 of record NC_082695.1, read on the forward strand.
AAGCCCACGTGCCTAGAGCCCGTGCTCCATAACAAGAGAAGCCACCGCAATGAGAGGCCCGCGCACCACAATGAAGAGTAGCTCCCGCTCGCCGCAACTACAGAAAGCCCGTGCGCAGCAATGAACACCCAACGCAGGCAAAAACATATAAATAAATTAAAAAAATAAAACAAATAACAAAAACTCTACCGTCTTAACCATTTCTAAGGGTCCAGCACAGTGGCATTAAGTACATTCACATGGTTGCACAACCATCACCACCACCCCTCTCGACCTTTTCATGTTCCCAAACTGAAACTGTCCCCATTAATTGACAGCTCCCAGGAGTTCCCTGGTGGTCTGGTAGTTAGAATTTGGTGCTTTCACTGCCACGGCCCGGGTTCAATCCCTGGTCAGGGAACTTGCCAAAAACAACAGCTCCCCATTTCCCCTCCACAGCCCCTGGCAACCTCTATTCTACCCTCTGTCTCTATGAATTTGCTCTAGGGACCTCATGTAAATGGAATCATGCTGTATTTGTCCTTTTGTGTCTGGCTTATTTCACTCAGTATAATGTCCTCAAGGTTCATCCATGTTGTAGCAGTGGTCAGAATATCCTTCCTTTTTATGACCCGATACTATTCCATTGTACAGACAGACCACATGTGATTATCCATTCACCTGTTGATGGACACTTAAGTTGCCTCCACCTTTTGGCTATCGTGAATAACGCTGCTATGAACATTGGAAGATCCACTGAATTTTTTAAAACCTTTTGCACATAGTATTTATCTTCAACACTGATGAAAAACATAAGGCCATCTTTTCACATCTCTGCCTGTTGTGTATAGCTCAGGGGACCAATTGCTGCAACACATAGACCCCAAAATGTACTATGGCTTACTCACAAGGGAAGTTTATTTTTTGTTCCCAAAGCAGTACTGGATGGGTGAACAGGTGGGGATGGGGAGATCCTTCCACATGCTAGGGACCTAGGTTGGCATGGCTTCCAGTCACCTGTGCAACATCGGGAGCAGGGGGAAGGGCCTGCAGGGGGTTGCCTGTGGAGGTGTTAAGGACCAGCCCTGGAACTGCCCCACCCCCTCCTGCTAGAAACCAGGCACATGACTGCACCGACTGCAAAGGGTGCTGGGGAATGTAGTCCAGTGCTTTCGGAAGGGCACCCGGCCTGTGTGGCTGCAGAGTACCTACTGGACCTCACTTCTCTAATGGCTTCTGTCCTCTGAAATTCAGCTGGAACCAGACTCCTCCAAGAAGCACCCACCTGGCCTCCTGCTCCCACAATGCACTACACCGATCACACCCTCCTCCAGAGCAGCATGGACCATGGGGACAGGGGTCTCCCAGCAGAGGCCTGGCCCGGGGCAGGGACTCGGTCACCTGGGGCTTTGTGGGAGGAAGCAGCCTGGCAGAGGGGTCCCTACTCCCCACATTGGTCCCTTCCCCCCACATCAGCCCCTTCCCACTGTTCAGCCAACAGGAGGCCCAAGTGGGAGGCTGGAGGGGAAGTGGTGCTTCCCCTCCTCGGGAGGCTAGAGGCCTCTGTTGGTGGGGCAACTGCCTCTGTGGTGAGGGCCCCACACAACCGCATGTTCTCTTTCTTGGGGACCTGGCCTGGCTCCTTGGCCTCCCCCACCCTTTGTCCCTCGCTGGCTCCTATTTCACTTCCCAGCTCTCTCATTACCTGCATTTCCAAGTCCCTGGATTACTGTCCTCAAAATCCCAACTAGTACAAGGGACAGGGGACTGGCCGCTGGGTTCTGGTGCCGTCACTCCCTGGGGCTGTGGTTTGGGGAGACCACCTCTCTGAGGCCAGGGTGCCTACCGTTGATGTTTCTAGGGAGTCTCTGCCCAGCTCTGGGATCTTGTGCCCTCACACAGGCCCTGCAGCACCCCAGACTCCCGACGGGTCCCTGGGAAAACCCCTGCCAGGTGTTGGGGCTTCCCAGCCTGGCCGGCCCCTGGCACTGGGAAGGCCTGACGTCTGGGGCCAGGGCCACGATGTAGCCCTTCTCCTGCCAGGGCAGCTCCAGGGCCTACCTTAGAGGAACAAGAGTAGGGTAGGGGGCCTGAGGGAGGCCATGCTTTACTTTCAGGATGAAGCCTGGCAGGGGAGGCACCTCTACTGCTGCCCTCCACGTTACTCCTCAGACCTGAGTGCACTGCCCATCCTCTGAGCCTTTGCCCAGGCTGTTCCTCTACCTGGAAAGCTCTCTGACCAATCAAACCTCTGAGGCCAGTCTGGGAGCAGTGATGCTGCCCCTGCCCTCCTGCTCTGACCAGGAACCTGACCCTCATCCACCGTCAAGGGCCTGGCCCAGCCTGGCTCGGCAAGGAGGCACTGGGGCTCAGGTTGGTGGGAGGCCAGCCCTGCCTTACCTCATCTGCAGAGAGGAAAGTACCTGCCCAGGGGCCAAAGGGTGGGCCCTCAGCCCCCCTGTCCTGAGCTGGAAGCCCAGAGGTTGGGGGGAGGTGGGTGGGGTCTGGAAGGACAAGAAGTACTGACCCCATCCGCCTCCACCAGAGTCTCCTCAGCACCACCCCCAGGACTCCCAGCCCCCCAATCTCGTCTTAGCTCTGTTCAAATGTGCCCCACTGTGCACACTCCAGGAATCCCTGCAGACGGGATCTGCCGCTGCCCCTGCTCACCCCTCTGCCAAAGGTGAGGCTGAGGAGATAGGGAGGCCTGGCCTCCGATCCAAGTGGTCAGTGCCAGCTGGACGACCTTGAGTAACCCATGCAACCTCTGAGACTGGGGGACGACTCGAGGTCACCCCCCCAGATGAGGGAGACGAAGAGGTGGGTCTGCATGAACCTTGGCCGGGGTTGTGACCACAAGCCTGCTGGCCCAACTGCACTGCTCTCCCTGATGGCCTGGGTCACTGTGTAGCCTCCGCCTCCACTGTTCTTACCCTCTGCTGCCCCCACGTGGCCACTCTTGGTGCTGCGGTGAAGGGGCTTCACTCAGCCTCCCAACCAGGGCTCCAGATCTCGTGGGCAACCCCCTGCCCCTCACTCCTCTCAGGCAGAGCTGCCCGCCCTGGCCAGGGGGCACCAACCTCCAACCCCACACTCCCAGGTGCTTTCTCCTTCTAACACCTATGATGCAAATCTGACCCCATCCTACCCTGCCCAGGCCTGCCCACAGCCCCCATTCAGCACCCTTGCTACAAACGGGGCAGTGATGGCATGACGCCTGGGCCCTGTACTAGCTTCTGGACACTCCTGGGCAAAGGGCTCAGGGACCGGGACCAGTTGGGCATCGCATTACCAGACTGCCCCTGGGGCTGTGACAGGGCAGGGTGGGGGGCCCAGGGCCAGGCTGCCAGCTTGCTTGCTCCCTACATTGGGGGAGGGTGGGCCGCCCAGCCCTGTCCCTTCTCTTGAGTGCCCAGCGTAGCACCCCATGGAGAACGCTTCCCCTCCCCGCCACAACGTGGTCATTGTTCTAGATCCCACTTTACAGATGGAGAGACAGAGGCTGGGGAGAGACCGGTCCCAGGTGACCTGCCGGTGGACGAAGGCCTCAGACCCAGGTTGCTCTGGGTGCTGTGGACCGCACAGGGCAACCGTGGGACTCCCCGGAACCGAGGTGCAGCACGAGCATGAGGACACCAGGGAAGGAGCACCAAAGGCTTGTTTTCTCCCCCAACAGGCAGGGAGGGGTGTTTCAGGAGATGTTCCAGAGACTTAGAATTACAAGCCTGGAGCTTAGAGGGTGACTCTCCACACCCAAGTCTGGACCCACCTACAGTCTCAGGCCAGGCCCAGGGTCTGGGAATCAAGGCAGCTCGGCCCTGGGGCCCCCTGTTGGGGCACCACGACTCAGTATACTGGGAATCAGCATCATGGGCAAGGGATCTGAGGTACTGGTACTGGCCTTTGAATATCAGGTGCTGGAGTATTAGGGCTCGGGAGACAGGCCTCAGAATTCAAGGGTACGGAGTCTCGGGCCTGGGGAATTAAGAGGGGTATGTGGGGAACAGAGCCTCGGGAACTCCACAGTGACCGCTCAAGGTCCGGGTCTTTGGTGACAGAGCAGGGCACCGGGCTTTAAAAGCTCAGGTTCAGGTGTCCGTGTCCCAGGTGTATGGTGGTAGGGATTTGTGGATCCAAGTACTGGGGTGCACGTTCTTGGGAGTTTGGGAGGCTGGTCTTTGGCCCCGGGGAGGTCCTGTGTGCCCTTGGCCGCCGGACAAGCGTGCTTCCCTCAGGGTTGCGAACCCCAGACGGCCCTGCAACAGAGGCTGGGTCTAGAGCAGGCCCGGTGGTCCCACCCGCGCCCCGGGACGCCAGGAGAGCCTAGGAGGGGCACAGAGCCTAGGAGGGGCAGACGGGGGTCTGGGAGGGCGGGGGTCTCACGTGTTGCTCTTCCTGCGGCATAGGAGCACGTAGACGAGCGCGACGAGGGCCACCACCGCCAGGCCTCCAAAGATGACGCCCAGCAGCACCGCGTAGCTCCGTCCTAGAGAGGCGGCAGGGCGTAAGGCGTGGGTGGGCGCACACGTGCAGGGCACGTAAGCGGGGCGGGCGCGTGGGCGGGGCAATGCTGGGGGCAGGCCGAGAGCTGGTGGGAGGGGCCGGTAGGTGGACGGGGCATCCTCACCTCGCTGGCAAGTCGGGGTGGGCTGGGACCAGGTGCCATCAGTCTGGCAGGTGCTGGCCTCGGCCCCGGCCAGGCTGTAGCCGCTGTCGCAGTGGAAGTGGACAGTGGAGCCCACCAGGTACCTCATGCCCTCCTTGTGCCCGTTGGAGGGCGGAGGCAGCCAGCCACAGGACACCACTGGGGCAGGGGTGGGGCACAGACGACAGGCCTGAGCTGCTGACCACAGCCACCAGCCTGGGGGGCCGTGTCCCAGCACCCAGTGCCCGCCGCCCTCACCCACCACCGCCCTCACCGGGCTGCAGGCTCTGCGCGCGAAGCAGGTGCTGCCTGTGGACCAACAGCGTGGCGTTGCCCACGCTCAGGCTCCCGGTGGCCGCCACGTCGAAGTTGCAGAAATTGTTGTCCCCACACAGTTTGGCCGCCTCACTCTCCTGGCTGGGGCTGGAGGTGGTCTCCTCGGGGAAGAGGGGCAGGAAACTGGGGTCATGCTTGGGCTGGAGCAGGAAATTTTCCACGAGGAACTTGGAGTCGTAGGTGAGCAGGGAGGAGGCGTTCTCCACAGCCCCTAGGGAGACAGCAGCAGGCCTGGCTGGTGGGAAGGCCTGGGGGCTCCCACACACACACCTCCACTGAGCACCCCCCAGCATGGTGCCCCCTCCCCTCCAGCCTGCGGTCACTCACAGTCAGCCCCAAACTGGAACAGTTCTTGGGAACTGGCACTGGGGGGCAGGACCTGGCCGCTGCGCAGGGTGAAGTCGTCTGAGGGGTTGTCATTGAGTGTCCCAAGGAGGCCTCGTGTGTGGGTCAGGAACTTATCGGGCAGCAGGACCGCCACACTCAGGAACGGACCCTGGACGCTGACCTCCAGGCCGGCCCCTGATGACAGCATGACTGATACTCTGTCCCCAGCAGCTACTGACAGGAACATGCCTGGACACAGGGGGAGCTGGGGTCAGGGCCGCCCCTGTGGGCACCTTGCCGTGACCCCAGAGCCCCGGGATGCATAGGCCGGCACCCATGGGCTCAGGGGCAAGGGAGGGTGTCCCCAGGGCCCAGCCTGCTATGACACTCCACCACCCCGGGTGGTGGATCTGAGGTGCCCAGGCCCTAAAGGGGGCCCCCATACCAGGGCCGTGCGTGGGGGTTGCCTGTCGGCCCTCACGCCCTGACTCCACCTCCCCATCTGCGCCCTGGACACGGCCTGCTTTCTGCCAGGGCCAGAGAGAGGTGTGGAGGCCCCGGCGGGGAGGGCAGGGGAGTGGGGCCCCCACCATCCCACTCACCCTTCAGGTCCATCCAGCTTTGCTCCTTGAAGCTGAGCACCTCCTGGTTCAGCAGCACCTGCAGGGCCCCCGCCCCATCCCTCAGCCGAACCTCTACCACATCTGAGTTGCCCTCCTGGACAGCCACAGCAGTCAGCCCTGTGCCTCGGTCCTGAGAGCCTGGGATGATGGGTGCAAAATGGGGTCCACTCGGCTCAGCCTCCCCCTCCCCAGGGATGACCCTGAGCCACCCAGAGCCCCAGGGCCCAGCCTCACCCTCGGGCGTCATCCTGGTCTGGGCCCGCGCCTGCAACCTCAGGTCAGTCCCAGAGGCCTCCAGCAGCACATACTCGCCGCGTCCGTTGAATGTGAAGTTGGTGCCATCGAAGGTGACAAAGTGCGGGTCCCCGAAAGCGGAGGCTGTGGAGAGCGGAGGGTCAGGCAGGTTGCCCTGGCCCCGCCCTGCCTGGGGCCTCGCCCTGGCCAGCACCTGCCCAGGCAGCACCCACCCAGGCGCGGGGGCTGGTAGCTGTGGCAGTCGCTGGAGGGCCGCCTCTGCATGTAGCGGGAGCACTCGGGCGCCCAGAGGCAGCAATAGTAGAAGCTGATGACGTCGTAGATCCAGTGGGAGAGGCCCGGCACGCGGGGCGGCACGCGGTATGGGGGTGCGCCCCAGTCGTGGCCACGGTCTGGGGTGCTGCCACTGGTGGAGTCGGCTGTCAGGAGCTGTGTGCCCGCCGCCGTGTAGCAGCACTGCTGGCCTGAGCCATATAGGGGGCTGGGGACACAGACAGGTCAGGGCCGCCTTGGCACCCTGCCCCCAGCCCCCACCCCGCACCCTGCCCACCGTCTCCGTGCTCACCTGGCTTGCACGGAGCGAACGCAGTGCACAGCCCCTGGGTGGTAGGTGCACGCGCTGCCGTGCTCGATGTCACAGCCGTAGTCTGCCTGCAGAGCGGCTGGTTGCTGTCCCCTGCACTGGCTTTGCGCTCTGTCATCCCCTCCCTGGGAGCCAACCCCTCTGGGGCCCTGGGCCCTCAGACCCCAGCCTTACCTCCCAGGTCTCTACCTGCCTCCCCCTGCACTGCCTTGGACGGCACAGCCGTGTGCCTAGTTGGGGCAGCTGGCCCCGCCTGTCCCCTCGCTCCCTCCTGGGCCCTGACTGGGGTGGGGGCTCACTTGGAAGCGGCCAGAGTCAGCCTGGGCCTGGGCCAGGGTGCAGGGGCAGTCGGGCACCTCCTCCAGGAAGTTGGGCAGCTGGTCCTCCAGCTCCTCCCAGGCCAGGCACTGAGCTCGGGCCCAGGCCACAGGGTCTGCCCGGAAGTCATCGCCCAGGTGCCAGGCTAGCGCGTGCTCGTTGCTCCAGAGTGCGTGCACGTCCCTATGGGGACACATGCACACTAGGGACCACCCTTCCTGCCCTCGGCCCTGGCTCCCCATCTAGCGTGGGGGCAGCAGGCAGACAGGCCCCAGCCCATCTGCTGCAGGGCGGCCCTTACTTCTCCCCTGCGTGGTGTTTGCTGTTGACAATGCGAAGGGCACCCACTTTCCACCTCTGGTAGTCTTGAGGTGCAGGTTTTGGTGTGAAGGTGAAGGAGCCGGAGTTGGTGATGCTTGTGGCCAAGGAGTACAGGTATGACCACGCTGCCGTCCACTCCCGGGAGTACGGCTTCCCTGGGGGAGAGAAGGCCTTGTCAGCCCCCGGGCCTGTCCGAGTCCGAGGAACCCCGGGGCGTGGGGTGGGGGGGTGGGGTGCCGGTCTTTGGTGCTCAGAGCAGCCTGGTAGATGGACAGAAGGGTAGACAGATGACCACCATAGGAGGCCCTGCCCTGTTTGGGGAGGGAGCCAGGCCCAGGGCCAGCCATCCATCCAGGGGCTCAGAGAGGATGGGGCAGAGCAAGCCTTTTCTGTTTCCAGGATAAGCCTTGTATCCAGGAGCGGAGAATGGCCACACCTCCTCCTAGAGCTGGTACCCAAACAGCCAGGGCTCCCCAGCTTCCCTGTGCTGCTCCAGCCAGTTCCCCTTTCTTGCCTGCACTCTTCCCACTAGAAATCCCCACCTGGATTCCCCCCACCTGGAATCCCCTTTCTCCCATCTCTGCAAGCCCCAAACTCCTGACCCCACCAAGCCCCACAGAGGCAGCCTAGGGTTACTCTGCTGGCCTCACCTGTCTCCTCGTAGCCCCACAGCTCTACGGTGATGGAGTTTGTGGGCAGAGCCAAGGTGTTCCAGGTCAGGGTGAGGTTACCCTGGGTGCTGGCGGTGCCGTAGTACTGCCAGCGGGTCTCGTTCACCAGCTGGCTCTTTTCGGACTCTGACACTTTGCTGGGGTGCACTGGGCAGGGGGCAGGGGGCGGGGGTGAGGGGTGAGTGAAGGCCCAGGGCCCAGGGGGTCCAGGGGAGGAGGCCCGGGGCTCTTAGAGCTGTGACGACCTCCCAAGGACAAAGCACAGCAGTCCCTCGGGAGCGATGCTCTCCCCCTGGCGGCAGGAAAGGGCAGGAACTGGGAGAGGCAGGGCCCTGCCCCCACCCATGCCCAGGCCTCTGTCCTCCACCTGGCTGCTCCCCTCCCCTGGCTGGCCGAGCCACACTCCCTCTGGGCTGGAACTCCTGCATGGGTGCCAGCGGTGGGGAAAGGAGCTTGGGGAGCCTGCACCCAGGGAGTCGGGCGGGCCTCCAGAGGGACAGGTTCACCCAGAGCAGGTGGGCCAGGTGTGCATAGATTAGCGCCATGGAAAGTCCCTGTGAGGGGCCTGGGCCCGGGAGGGTGCGGCCTGGTGCCTCCAGTCTGGACCAGCATGTTGGGTCTCACCAGCCAGCCAGGTGCCTGAGCGTGGGAAGGAGCGGCCATTGTCCATGGAGAGCGTGAAGGGGATGCGGCCGGTCTCATAGAGCAAGGGTGACACACAGTGCACTCGGCCCGAGGAGTCCACGAAGCCGCGGGTCTGGATGCTCTCCTTAAAGCTGTGAGTGTGGAGGAGGCAGGAGAGGCTGGGCCAGCGTGGGCTGACCTCTCTGAGGCTCCCAGCCTCCTCCCTGGGGAAACCATCTGGCCAGCCGTCCCAGTCCTCTGTCCCGGGGGCCCCACCCAACCAGCCAGTGGGTCTGAGCCCCAGCGTGCACAGAGCCCTCGGGCCTCCCACCTGCAGATCACGCTGTCAGTGGGGTTGGACCAGTTGAGATGCTGTATCACAAAATCCTTGCCACCCATGATGGAGCCCGAGTAGGGCAAGATCTCCAGGCAGAAGTCCCGAATGTCCGAGCAGCAGCTGGCCAGGCCGAAGCAGGTCGGGTGGCAGGAGCACGGCCCATCCTGGACTCCACAACGGTAGGAGCAGCTCCCCTGGGCACCTGGAGGAGAGGGCCCTGAGTGCCCAGCCTGGCCACCCCATGTACAGGGCCCACATCTCTTTCCCCCTCGAGCCTGTTAGAAGCATCCCCAGGAGAAAGTTGGCCAGGAATTGCACTGACCACCACGTGGACCCAGTGGAAACCCATAGGGCCCGTGGGGTGGGGTAACTCTTAGTCCAGTTGGCCTGAATGGCTGGCTAGAATGAGGGGAGATTTGGGGAAATGTGTCCAGACATAAAACTTTTTGGGAGGAGCCCCTGGGCAGACTGACCCTCAGCTACCAAGTCCGGTACCTGACGGCGTCCTCAGATGGCTACACGTGCCTGACCCCTTGACATGGGCCGGGGACCTGTCTCCACTCCTAAAGCATCAATGGACCGGCAGCCTGGAGAAGAACCACGCTGGCTTGGCCGATCTGGGGTCTGGGATATGGCTACTAAGAGTCCCAGTGGAGGCCCACTAGGGGCTCGCGCCCAGGCTGAGTTTGCCGCATCTCACTCCGCTGGGCAGTGCAGGCTCACCGGTTACGGCCCCACCCTCGGGGGAGAAGGCCAGGGGTTCTCCCCTTCGTTTAGGGGAGAGGAGGGACAGTTCCAGCAGAGGACCCAGCCAGGCCAGGAGAGGGGACAGGGTGGTTTGGTGGGGGGCTGTGGGCACCCATCGCCCTGGAGCTGGCCTGGCTGTGCAGATTGGAGGGTGGAGACTGGGGTGGGGTGCAGGCCCACGTCCCATCTGGCCCTTCCCTGCCATTCCCCAAAGGGGCTGGTCAAGGGCCAGGCTTGGGCCTGAGCCACCACTACGGGCCCTACTTCACCCAGCACAGGGCCTGGCACTCAATAAATATGTATTGACCAAGACTGTGATAGCTTGAGGGGGTGGGGAAGGAGGCCCAGTGATGACTGTAAGTGAGATAAGTGGACGGAGGGTGTTGGTGCTTCCCTGAGATGGGAGATAGGCCGGGGAGCTGGCAAATACCAGCTCAGCTCAGCCCAGCCCAGCCCAGCCCGGGGGCCAGGGTCCCGGCTCTGGAGTGCGTGGCCTTCCCCTAGACTTTCTCAGGTTCAGCCCACCTTGAGAAGGACCCAGAATCCTGCCTCTGGCCAGGCAGGGGGCCCAGTGGGGCTGGGGGCTCTTCCATGTACAAACACACCCTCCATCGGCGCTTGAGGTGCAGGCCAAGGGCTCTCCAGAGCTCACCACACCCTGGCCACCTCCCTCCCAGCCTGCCACCGCCTTCTGGCTCCCAGCAAGCTTAGGGTAGGCATGGCCCAGACACCCCCATCCCTACCAGCAGCCCCTTGACCCTGGGCTCCCCAGAATTTCTTCTTAGCACCCCTAGTATGGTCACAGATGGCCCGACGGATGGACAGAGGCTGAGCCCAGGGAAGTTCTGCCTCGGGTCTGACTACAGCGGGCAGATGGACAGACAGACGGGGGACAAAAGGGCAGCATGGGGGCGTACCTGCTGCAGGCCAGGGGCCTGGGTCGGGGGCTGTCACCAGCAGCAGCAGGGTCCAGGGCAGGAGAGACAGCTTCATGGTGCCTGCCTGTGTCTGCAGCCAGCGCAGCAGTGGCTGGGAGGTGGCGGCGGCTCACTCCCCACGCCCTGGCCCCGCCCCACGCTGCCGCCCCGCCTCACCCGGGTCCCCTCTCAAAGTCCACAGGTGTCCTATGCGCCCTACTTGCCCAGTTAGCACATTCCTGGCCCTTGGCCCGCGACTCGTGGAGGGGGCCCACGTCCTGAAGCCGGATGTCCGGAAGCTGCAGCTCAGACCCTGGATCCCACCCCGGAGCCTGCTCTGGGGAGCCAGGCCAGGCTCCTAAAGGGGATGGGATGCTGCAGTGGGGATGAGGCAGGGTTGTCCTTGCAATCCCAGGATTCCAGCCCCTCGGGTCCCAGGCCACAAGCCTGGCATCTCAGCTTCCCTGCAGGGAGCAGGGGGTCCCAGTTCCTCCCCACAGCCGGGTGGGGTACGGGAGCAAGTGACTTCCTGCTGGTGCCTGCTGCAGGCCGGCTGTGTGGGCGCTGGGGGAGGGCTCCCTCTCAGGAAGGGTGGGAGTTGTCAGACACAGCTCCGTGGGGATCCCTTTTGGAGGGAGGAGGGGAAGGGGGAAGGAGGGGGGGAAGGAGGAGGGGAAGGGAGAGTTGGGGAGGAGGAGGAGGCAGGAGGTGAAGGGGGAGAGGGGGAGGGGAAGGGAGAGAGGGAGAGGGGAAGGAGGAGGGAGGGGCCTAGCCTCAGGCAAGTTAACCCTGGGGGTGGGGTGGGAGCTGAGGCCAGGACCCCGGTCTCCCCTTGGCCTGGCTTTCTGGGCCCCTGGGTCAGTCTGAGGGCTCCAGACGTGCTTCCGCCTTGGGCTGGGGACCAGGAAAGGAGCCGCCCGGCCCCACCCGCCCCTACCCTTTCACTCTCGATATTTACATAATCTCTTCTTTGTATATCTTCCTCCTATTGGTGCCGGTGAGGAGACTGAGGCCCAGACAGGGAGGGGGCGGTTAGGTCACTGGGAGAGGCATCTTCTGGGAGCCTCCAAGGTCAGGGTATGGGGGGAACCCAGGCCTAGGACTCACTTGGGCTCTGCCACCTGGGCCCGGGGTCTGGACAAGCAGACAGTGGCGGTTTCTCAAGACGTCTGAAGGAGACAGGGTCCTGGACCCCTCAGGGAACTGAAGGTAGCGGGGCACAGGCTTTGGCCACATGACCGGCCTTGGCCGCGGAGGTCGGCCAGCCTTGTTCCCTGGTCACCGCCGCCTCGCAGCTGCTCCAGAGAGCTGGGCTGCCACAGGTGTCGGGAGCCAGCCGCGGGAGTTGGAACCAGAAGTCCCAAGTGGATTACTGGTTGTTCAGAGCACTTCTGTGGGCAGGTGCCCTGGGTGTGGACACTGAGGTCCCCAGCCAGCCTGGGGGCCGGTGCTGGGACTCGCCCGGGCCCAGAGCACAGCTTAGGGAAGGAAGCTCCTGGGGAGGGACCAAGGTGTCCTGCGCCCCAGTCAGGAAGGGCCCTGGGAGATGGCTAGGCTGCTCCCAGGAAGGGGGTCTATGGACCGGGGGAAGGAAGGTGGCCACCTCCTCTCCCCAGCCTGAACCAGAAGCCAGGAGTGCAGCGTGGGGGCCCAGGGGGCTCAGCTGAGTAACTGCCGGTCCCCTCAGGCCCTGCGGCCTTGAGAAGGGCCTGAGTCAGTGCCAGTTCAGTGCCCTGGGTTCCCACGTGGCTCTGCCGGGCCTGGGCTGGGGACCCTGCAGTGTCCAGCCTCTTGGGCCTTTCTTCCCAGGCAGTGGGGGGTGGGGGCACAGCGTCCAGCCCACGAGGGGCACAGCGCAGCAAGAAGGGTCTCTGTCCCTCCCTGGCAGAGAAGGCCCCCAGAGCGGGACCGGCCCCCAGCTGTGGGGCTGGCGGCTGGGCCCCCACGGCACGGAGGGGCTTGACACTGTGAAGGGCAGGTGCTCCCACAGAACAGACGGGCTTGGAGCCGGGATGGTGGGGCCAACATCACTCTGCTGGGGCCCCACGTTTGTATCTCGCACTGAGCCCCCCGACTCGTGTGGCTGGTCCTGTCAGAAGGCGAGTATGGTGGGAGGTCAGCGCCACCCCCTGCCTCAGGCCCCTCCCCAGGGTGCCCATCACATTGGGGTGCAAGCCACCTCCTCAGCACGGCTGGGACCCTCCTGACCCTGACTCTGGAGGGACGTGCCCTCACCCCTGTGCTCCTTCCAGGCCCGGCTGCTGTCTCTCCCGGGAGCGTCTGCCCTGTGTGGCTCCCGCCTGCTCCCCGGGTGCCTGTGGGTCAGACCCTGACCTGGCCTGGGGGAGGAAGGCCCAGAAAGCCTGGACAGGGATCGCCACCCCAGGGGACAAAGAGGCCAAGACGACTGTTCCATCTTTATTAGAAAAGCAACCAAAAAAGGACCCTCCGCTGCTGTGACCCAGACAGAGCCCGTGGAGGGTGGACGAGGCCGCCTGGCTGGGGGCGGTCACGTTTACAAAGAAAATCACTTCATAAAAAAGGAGGTGGGCCCTGCTGGGCTCCTGTGGCCTGTGGCCCTGTGGTTGGGACGCCCCACCGGGCGGGGCGTGGGGGGGGTGGTGGAGGTGGTGGTGCGTGGGGAGTGGCCCTCAGATGTCCATGTAGTCATCGTCCTCATCTGTCTCGCTCTCCAGCGAGGACTCCTGGCTCGATGTCTCCAGGACCTCCAGGGCCGGCTGGCACAGGCTCTCCTTCCTCACGTTGGCAGCCGACTGGGCAGACAGGATGGCTGACTGCACAGACCGGGTGAGGCAGTGGTCAGTGGCAGCCTGGCACCACCACCCCACCCCCCACCCCCCACCCCCAGCCCTGTGTCCCACCCAGGACCTGCAGTCACCTTCAGCTTCTGTTTGGTCTCCTCTGAGATGCTGCCTTTGGGCGAGAGCAGGGTCGGGGTGGGCGGCGTGACGGTGATCTCAGGGGGGAACTTGGTGGTGGCCGAGGGGATGACCAGCTTTGGCATGTTGGGCAGGAGGCGTGATTTGGCCCGGCTGGGCTCAGCCTTGCCCGGGTGGCCCTCGGGTGGCTGGGCACTCCCACCACTGGGCACCTTGGAGCTGGCAACTGTGGGGTGGACCCAGTGGACTGAGCCGGGCTCTCGGCCTCCCGGACCTGCCTGCCCCTCCCTTGCTTGGGGCTCATCCCCCGCAAACCCTGCACCACAGAGGCACCAAGACGCCTCCTCTGGCAGCGTCAGACCGCCCTACCCTCTCTCTTTAGGCCTGTGCTGGTTGCCAGGCTCCCAGGCCTCCTCCTGTCTCTCTGCCTCCCCGAGGGCCTGGCTCTGGCTCTGGCTCTGGCTCTGGGCTGTGGGGCACCCCCAAAAGCACAGTGTTCACTGGGTGCCCAGGGCTGGGACAAGGGCAAGCCCTGCACCTCCCAGGCACGCATGTGAGCTCTCAGACCATCCTAGTGAGGCAGGAGATAGACGAGCCCCCAGGGCGAACAGCTGGAGTTCGCTCCCTGTGGACAGATACTCCGAGATGAAAATAGCAGGACAATTGAGAAAGGAGGCTGGGCCCTGCCCAGATGAGGAATACAGGCCACATGTTCCTCATTCGCAAGTCAAAGAGACCTTCCTGACTAGAAAGCTCCTTGGAGGTCACAAGGGGAGTGATGCTCCTACCCATACAGGTCTCTTCCCTAGAATCCATCTTGGCTGAGAGGCAGCACACAGGGGAGGATCCCGAGATACACCAAATACGGACTTGGAAGCAGGCAAATCAAGATGATTGGCCAAAGGAAACCCGGAAGAAATGCCCCATGTGATTCAAACTAGCAGGAGGGCGCCACTCTCTCTCTGAGCCCACCTGTGTGTCTATCCACATGTACTGTACACTTTTTCCTCCTAATAAACACTTTACTTGTTTCACTACTTTCCGTCTTTATGGGAATTCTTTTCTGCAAAGCCGAAGGGCCGGGGCCTTGTCACTAACCACTGGCCTAGTGGCTAGGGTTCAGCGCTCTCACTGGCCGGCAACCAAAACCCTGCTTCGAGCGGCTGCAGGCCGAGGCCACCTGAGATCACTAGGACACACATTCTATTGGTCATTCCCGCCACAGGGAGGATGCTGGGGCTCAGAGCTGGCCACTCAGCCAGCATCCACTTTCCCCTCGCGCCTCAGGAAGAGCCGGAGCTGGGAGGCAGCAGTGTGGGCTGGCAGCCTCCGGGAGCCGCAGCCTGGCTGGTGTCCACATTCTTCCGCTGCTCCATGGCTTTAAAAGGAGCGGGGCTCACTCAGCCCCCATGCCCGACTCCCTCGGGCTGGCACCAAGCCCTGCTGTCCTGAGTGGGGTCTGCGAGAGGCCCCAGCCCTGAGGAGTCCCCGAGGGGCCTGGCTGGTTGAGGCGGCTGGTGGGAACGGGCTGTGACTCAAGACACAGACACGGACACAGACATGACATGGATGCCCATCTGGCTCCGCCCAACCCGGCCGGCCCTCTGCCCACCCCTGCCTCCTCCCCGCCCCACGCCTGCCCCTCCCATGGACCCATCTGGGCACAGGC